>NC_090231.1:46065388-46385388 GCF_024489055.1 Chanodichthys erythropterus | reverse complement strand
GTGTTTTTAGAAGGACTGAGCGGGCCACAAAATGGCCGCTGTTCGGTTCTTTCTAAGCTTCTCAGCTATTGTTTAGTATAGGTCACATTGTGTACACTGCCACAGGCTGTGCCACGTGTTTTGAAGCGTAGGCCCTTTAGGCCTACTTTAGACCATGTTGGCTGTGTTGGCTCCCTTCAGCCAACTTTATGACATTGCCTGATGGAATGTGTTTTAGCGGTAGCTCAGGATTAGCTCCCCTTTAAAAACTGTTCTCCTGTAGCTTGGTACCCTATTAGATCACAAGCTGTTGCCACATGTGGCGTGAATAAGTAGGCCCTCTTAGGCCTCCTTTCTGGGCTTATGTCGGCATGGTGGGTGTCTCTTAGTGTTCCAATTGGGCTGCTGCCTCTTGTCTCTGATTTGGTCAAAGCTCTGAGGAGCTTCTTTATCAGTTCACCTGTTGGCACAGTCTTGTATTCCTTACAGCTGCTGTAGTCACCTGTTACTATATCATTGGCCCTCTTTAGGCCTTCCTTCTTAGTTAACTGGTTGGTTCAGCCTGCGAGTGTATATTCAATGGCGAACGCCACTTGTCATTAGGATAGTAGGCCCTAGGGGTGTCTAAGGTGGATCTTGTATGCTCCTAGTAAAGGCCAATGGACTTATGCCATATGTTAAAGGTTTCAAGGCCTTGTAGGCCGCCTTTCTCAACATATGGTATATGTTGATGTGTTTTTTGATCCGAGGATCTTTTCACACGCCGTTGGCCACGGATCCGGATGGTACTTAACCTCCTTTGTGTCGGTTAGTATCTTTTCTGGTGCCTAAGAACCCTGCCATGAACTGATGCCACGCATTTGTCGAGGTGACAGGTCTGTATAGGCCTTCTTTGATGAAGTGTTGGCGTATGTGGTACTCCTCTTGCTGATAGAGCAAAAGGTGCTTTTACCGAGTACACTGCTCGTTGGTTCGTGTTGGGTAGTGTGACATGCAAGCAAACAAAGTGTTCTGTCTGCTCCAGAACATAACAGATGTTCGGGGTGGCTCCTCTAGGTCACCTTCTGAATATTCTGCTGTTTCATATCCAGTTTTTGTCATGCTGTAGGCCCCTCTTTGGCCTCCATGATTGTTTGCCCATTGCATGGTCTACCTGTTAGGTGAGCTTTGTACTTCCCCTTGGGTTGTGTACATAATAGTGCTTAGCTCCCTAAGCTGGTCACGGTGGTTGGCTCTGTTCAGGCCTGCTCCTGTGTTTCAGCCCATAGGCTGGTTTCAGGTGTTTAGCGCACAGCCTCCTTAGTGCGTTAATCAGGCACTAAGTAGATCCTAGATGAGTGGAATACACTCCCCTCGATATGAGGGTTCATAGCACTCAAGCTGAGTTCTTCTCTCCGGGATGCCCGTATCTTTGCACGAGTTTGAGTGCTCCTGCCTTACTGCAGTCACTCTTACCCGCTCCCTTCTGTGGAGGTTGCGTTTTGGAGATTCTGTGTTCAGACAGGGATTGCTTAACACTTGGCATGTCTTATGCTAAGACCAGGTCAGCTTCCCTGGTGGAATTGAGGGTGACGCTGTCCCCTCTAGTGGCTGGTCGGGGTCCCTTTTTTGGCTATCTGCTCTCATTCCCTAGAAGAGACCACTCTGTCTGCAGAAGGGTTGGTCTCAGAAGCTCTTAGCGGCCTTATCAGGCCTTCTCTCCTGTGAAGAAGGCCTCTTATAGGCTTAGCTTGGGCTGTTGGCCTTAGGGAAGGCTGTCACTGACAGGTGTGACCCGAGGGGGAGTTGCTA
Source organism: Chanodichthys erythropterus (assembly GCF_024489055.1). Classification (NCBI taxonomy): domain Eukaryota; kingdom Metazoa; phylum Chordata; class Actinopteri; order Cypriniformes; family Xenocyprididae; genus Chanodichthys; species Chanodichthys erythropterus. Next base: position 46,383,618 of record NC_090231.1, on the reverse strand, counting down.
CAGTTTCTGAGGAACTGTGCGGGCTTTTGTCTCAGCCATTCTAATTCGCATGCACTCCCCTAAGCATGGAGGCGTGGGTATATCGTTCCCCATTGGGTCATTGAACGCAGAGTAGAAGTTTCCTTCGAAAGGGAACATCTCAGGTTATGTATGTAACCATAGTTCCCTGAGAACAGGGAACGAGACTCTGCGTTTCCTTACCATGCTTGGGGCTGTCTGTGGAACAGTCCTGAAAAGATGATGACTGCTTCCATAGGCGCACCTTTATACTTCCGGGTCGTGGCATATGACTGTCGCTGGCCAATATGATTTGAGTTTTTGGTAGTGAGGTTTTGAAACACCGGGTCACGTGGACGTTCCCCATTGCGTCATCGAACGCAGAGTCTCGTTCCCTATTCTCAGGGAACTATGGTTACATACGTAACCTGAGACGTTTTCGTTGAAGGGCGTGTCTGTGGCGGACTGACAAATTCTGATGTTTCGCCATGAAAGGGGAATCACATTTTTGAGGGCCTAAACATGCTCAAACTCATGAAACTTTCCAGATGCATCACAAGTGGTGAAAATTTACGTCTGATATGGGTTTCAGAATTTGGTGTGGCAAAATGGCTCGATAGCACCACCTACAAAATTTCAACGAAGTGCCTGACACTACGTTTCACATACAGGTATGAAATTTAGTACACACATCTAACAGCCCAATACCTACAAAAAAGTCTCTAGGAGCAAAATCTGAAAACCAACAGGAAGTCAGATATTTTGAATTTTCTTTGCAAAATTTGTGCAGTTTTTGCCATTTCCTGACATTGTACTTTAACAAACTCCTCCTAGAGCTTTAATAAGATCAACATCATATTTGGTCAGTCTAATCTAAAGGCCTTTGTCACATTAAATTGTGAAGATCTAGAGTTTTTTTGCTGAAAGGCGTGTCCGTGGCGGCCTGACAAAATTCAATGTTTTGCCATGAAACAGGAAGTTGTTGTAACTCTAGTATACAATGTCCGATCTGCCCCAAACTTCACATGTGTGATAACAGTCCTGGCATAAAGACATCTATATGCCAATATTCAGTTACTCAGAGCGCCACCTGCTGGCAACAGGAAATTGTATGCTTTACACTTTAATTCACTCCCAGAAACACATTTCAATATGCCACAAAGGTCTGAAAACGCGCCGGCGCGTTTTGCAGGATTTTTTTCACATTGCAGCAAAATACTCCGTCATTTCTTGTCATAGAGACATAAGTAATATATCAATTGAAACTATAGAATGTCTTCTTTTATTTGTGTACACTCAAAGTAAAAACACAATGTTGTGCTTTTTGTAAAATAAAGAAAACTAACATGATGCGTGATCTCTCCTCTCCCTCTGAACGAACTCCAATTTGATAGTTCTCAGAAAATTAACTGTAACTTATGAATACTAATGTCAAAAAAAATTACACTTACGTCTAAAGAAACTTTGTAATGTCAGGTTTTAAATTGTGTAAGTCAAATCAAAAACAAACATTCTGTGTTTATGTAATCTGTATGAAAAGAGAGCCATGTCAGAAGTCTGTGATTCAGCTCATTACCCGCTAATGCGGCCACGCCCACGGAGCTAGCACTATTCAGAGGCAAATTCAGAGGCAATACAGGCATAAATCTTCTCAATCATGTATTTATTGTCTTGAAAAGTGTTTATTTGGATGGTAAAGCCATGGTTAGCGATCTCTAGAAGACATGCCGTTAGTTCCTAGTTCCTTTTCTTCTTTGTATGAATTTGTGGCCTAAAGGTGTACAGAGAGCAACCTCCGGCTGCAAGTATGAATTAAAAACACCATTCCTGAAATGTCCTGTTCTTCTTTAGAATAATTTGTGGACTAAATGTGCACAGAGTGCGCCCTCCGGCTCCAAGTATGAATTAAAAACACAGTATCCAGCACTCATAGTGATGACAATAAATATTACTTCTCAGTATAGAAAATTGACATAAATATATAAGAATCAATATTTCTCCAAATGTGCATGCTTTTTAGCTAAATGCCTATATGAAATGCCACAGAGGTAACATAATTGTTCAGATACTTTGCATCACAGAAATAAATTAAATTTTAAATTTTATATTTTAAATTGTAATAATATTGCACAGTATTGCTGTTTATGATGAGCTGAGACATGATTACAGAGGGGTTTTTTTCACAGCCTACCTGACTGAAAGGCCTCATTAATATGCAAGTCATTTCAGGTCATTATTATGCAATTCTTTTGTCTTCCCAGGTGTAAATGGTCCATTATTCATGCAGATTCACGCCTCCATGCATACTGTGTTTCTTGACAAAAAGTGTCATACAAAATTTTAATCTCTCTATTGTTTTATATGAAAGAGTAGTCAGCATAATTTTTACATAATTCTGAAGCAAAAACTCTAGTCTAAAACCTCCAATAACCAGAAGTCTTGTGAACACAGATTAATTATACTTTTTTTGGCCTTATTTCAGTGACTTAAGTTTTTTGTTATTTTCAATAACCATGCATAAACGTTATTCCTTCAAAAACACAAACATGTACATACATGTTCCTCACATATTATTGTAGCCTAATTTGTGCTGAATACAGTGTAATGACACTTTTGTCATTTATATGTTAATGAACAACTGAAAAAAGCACAAATGTCAGGGCATGTCAAAACTTCTCCAAGCCCCAAATCAGCCTCAGACTCCAGAGGGTTAAAGTGTCACTTCTCAATACAACAGCAAAATAAATAAGTATGATATTTTTATATTACATTAATACTCATTGTGCAAGCTGTCTCTTTAATACCGCGTGGTTAGTATACATCTTGCCGCTGATTAGGCTAACATTTCTGACACGCCCACCAAACAAGAGGGGGGGGGGGGGGGGCTCTCGTCACTGCGGTCGAAACATCCGCGATCTCTCCATATATTTCCTAGTCCTGCCCATTCTATCATGCCTGCCATAAAGAAATGGACAACAAGGCAGTCGAGCACCAAGCTCGAGTCTCGGGCAATGCCTCTTCCCGCGAAGGAACGAGCCTTGTTCCAGCATCAGGCCGCCACAGCAGGCCTTCAGCAAGCCAAAGCCGAGCCACAGCGCAGATTCAATCCCAGCCAGCTCAGACTTTCCTCCCCATTGGCTCAACCCCGTAAAAGCACAGTTAAAATCCTAAAAGGACATTTATGTTCGCTTCCACCCTCCTAAACAGTCCAAACTGTTCTAAACAGGAATTACTATCTTCGCTCAGCTACTTAAACTTCATGATGCAAGTAATTCCACAAGGCCACTCTTTCATCTTACATCCTCACTCTTGTATCTTCAATTCATGTGCTAGAAACAAGCGTCAGGCCACAGCAGCAGCAAGCCTGGGTCGTGCCCCAGATTCCCCACTTTCCTCCTCCCTCCGCTTAGCCACACACCAACAATGCCTGCCCCTCTTGGTGAATGCCTTCCCTCCTAACGTGAGGATGCCTCTACTAGCGGAGCAAGCTCAGCCGTCTCAGCTATTTCATCCCACCATCTCTCACCCTACCGCTCTTTTGTCTTTGGTCTACAGTGTCAACTACGGACCTTAGCATGAGGCTGCCTCCGCTATCGCCACAGGCCTAGACATCCTATTTTCCCCAGCTTCCCTCTTTTTCTAACCACCCTGTTCCTTCCCAGGCTTCAGCAGCCAACCCGAGCAAGAGGCTGCCTCTGCTAACGGTGCAGGCCCGGACACCTCAATTTCCCTTTCTCAGTTTCCCTCTTTTCTAACCTCCTCCCCTGGCTCCAGGGGCCAACCCGAGCGTGAGGCTGCCTCCGCTAATGGCCTCGGTCCCGGCCTTTCTTCCTCCTTGCACTTTCCCATAAGCAAAACGCCGTTCACCCTGTCTACTACAACCACCAAATGCTACAGCATTGGAACCAAACCCCGTTGCCAACAACATCAGATCCTCTTAGAAATTCAAGCTGTTGGCAAGAATTCCCTGGAATGTGGACCCATTCCCAACCCCTGTACCTTATTATTTAGAGCTGATATTTCCATAAACCGCCCACTTAAAACTCTCCTTTACACTTCTCTCAACTACATTCTTCAAGCTGTCTCCCCTAGAACCCTACAATCCATTCTGCATAGGAGCAGCAAGTACTGCCACCCAAAAAGGCCTCTCCCAGCATCAGATTCAAACATTTGGTCACTGGTCATCAGAAGCTTTCAAGAACTACATCCAATCTAATCGCTTCCATATTAAAGAAGCCCAATGAACACCTATCAGCTAGTTTTAGCTCCAGCTCGTTCTCTCACACATACCTGCAAGCCACCATATCCAGCTCAACTAATACCATCATTCCAATTCAACGGAAAGTTTCTATCATTGCCGCAGCAGTGATGTGCCTCGGCTCCCGCAGGAGCTCAGTTCCTCTGGCTATTGTCTCCACTGTCGCAACAGTGATGTCATCTCGGCTCCCACAGGAGCTCAGTTCCTCTGGCTATTTTCTCCACTGCCGCAGCAGTGATGTCGCTTCGGCTCCCGCAGGAGCTCAGTTCTTCAGGCCATTTTCTCCACCGCCGCAGCAGTGATGCTGCCTAGGCTTCCACAGGAGCTCAGTTCCTCTGGCTATTCTCTCCACTGCCGTAGCAGTGATGTCGCCTCGGCTCCCGCAGGAACTCTGTTCTGGCTAATTCCTCCACTGCCACAGCAGTGATGTCGTCTCAGCTCCCACAGGATTTCAGTTATTCTGGATATTCTCTCCACTGTCGCAGCAGTGATGTCACCTTGGCTCCCGCAGGAGCTCAGTTCCTCTGGCTATTTTCTCCACAGCCACAGCAGTGATGTCGCCTCGGCTCCCACAGGAGCTCAGTTCTTCAGGCCGTTTTCTCCACTGCCGTAGCAGTGATACCGCCTAGGCTTCCACAGGAGCTTAGTGATGTCGCCTCGTCTCCCGCAGGAGCTCTGTTCTGGCTAATTCCTCCACTGCCGCAGCAGTGATGTTGTCTCAGCTCCCACAGGAGCTCAGATATTCTGGCTATTCTCTCCACTGCCGCAACAGTGATGTCATCACTGCTCCCGCAGGAGCTCAGCACTGTCCAATGTCTTCATCCATATGACGATAACTCTACCGATCCTTTACTAACCCTCCTAGCAGCACATTCAGCCTAAGCAAGGCAATTTTGGGGGTCATCAGTAATGTTCCGGCTGCTGTCCTGCATTGGTTTGCCATTTTTGGGGGGAGTAATCTGGGTTCAGGCCAAAATACTATGCATACTACTATGCATACTATTTTCTATCTGATTATTTGAAAGTGTGAACTTGTGAAATTATGTTTTATTAACAAAATTCGGGAGGAGCAACGTTCAAATAATCTGACTAATCATCACGTCATCTCGACCAGCTGTCAGCAATCAGTAATCAACATACCTACCCAATCAGCATGAGTGAAAGCACATATATAAGACACGGTCGACTCACCCATATTCCTCGACAGTTTGACAGCATCCCTCCACCACCCCGTCTCCTCACACCTACACTGGTAACTTTCCAGAATACTAACCAGAGGGGGGAGTAATCTGGGTTTAGGCCAAAATACCGAGCTCTGAGCCCTCTCCTCAGACAGCACGCCAAATACGCATACTACTACACATACTATTTTCTATCTGATTATTTGTGTGAACTCGTGAAATGTATACAGTAGGTGATTCTTCAATTAGAGTATCTTAAAAAACAAACAAACAAAAAAACGTCATAGCAAGGGCTGCAGCAAAAATGCCAGCCCACTGCTCCAGGTGTGTGTTTACAGTGAGCCCTCTGCTCCAGGTGTGTATGTGTGTGTGTTCAATACTCACTGCTGTGTGTGTGCACTTGGATGGGTGAAATGCAGAGCACAAATTCTGCGGATGGGTGACCATACTTGGCCACAAGTCAATTCACTTCACTAATAAAAGAGAGAATTTAAAAGAAAAAAAAAGTATTTTATTTTTATTTAATAAACTTAGTTCAAAGAGAAAACAAACATATTTTTTGAGCTTTTTTTTTTTTGAAAACCTGGATAATGTGGGACCCTGATATATCCAATTTTATTAAACAATCTTTATTTATTTGGGACAGATAGATAGTAAGCAGAGAGACAGTAATCATCAGTATGTTTCTTTTCTTAAGGTCAAAAGAAGCATCTGTATACGCTGCTGTAACCAAATCAGACTCGATCTCAGACCAAATCCATCATCGTTTCCCTGGATCAATAAGAACACTTCAGACTGGATCGCTGATCTCTCTCTCTCTCTCTCTCTCTCTCTCTCTCTCTCTCTCTCTCTCTCTCTCTATCTCTCTCTCTTTTATTTATTTTTTTTTCAAATTCAAAATAGCTTTATTGGCATGGAGAAAGAAATCTTTACATTGCCAAAGCATTAATAACACTGTACAGTAAACATAAATAAATAAAATAATAGTAATCTAGCAATAAAATAGCAATAATAATAATAATAATAAAATTGCAATAAAAATGTTAAATCTTACAATATTTATAGAAGTGTCTCTAGGCATTTAGTGAGTGTGTTGGTAGTTCTGTCCCGTTGGAGGTTCTTTCCTGGTGACAGGACTTCACATACCTGGCGGCCAGGTTTGAGCTTGCTGGGATTTCTCCTAGCAGGTATGGGAGTTTGTCCACATTTGGTTTCTGTTGGAAGCCTTTGTGGTGAGTTGTGAAATGGGGATAGAAAGTGTCCCTAATTTGTGCATATTTAGGGCAGGATGTTAGAAAGTGCAGTTCTGTTTCCACTTCATTCTCTGTGCAGTGGGGACACAGCCGCTCTTCCTGTGGTAGCCAGGTCTGTCTGTGTCTGCCTGTCTCTATGATGAGATTGTGTTCACTGAGTCTGTACATGCTCAGGACTTTTCTCAGTTTAGGGTCACTCACTGTACTGAGGTATCCTGCCAATTCATATTTTCTGTTTAGGGCCAAATAGCATACCAATTTACTTTGTAGGGCTGTTGCATCTGTCCAATGTTTTAGGTATTTTTCTTTTTGTGTTTTAATTATTTGGTTTGGTCTGGCTAAGTTTTTATTTTCAGTCAGACATGTTGTGGTTTGTGTAGTCAACTCCAAGACCAATTGGCCGAGTGCGTTTCTTCCTGGTGTCAGCTCTTGGTAGTTCAGGGCTTTGTGATGGAGGGTCTGTTTATCACTATTTTTTAGGTGGGTATGCAATTTAATGGCCCTTTTTTGAATTGTGATTATAAGTGGGTATAATCCTAATTCTGCTGTGCAGGCATTATTTGGGGTTTTGTGCTGTACTCAGAGCAAAACTTTGCATAGGTCGGTCTGCAGAGTCTCTATTGGGTGTTTGTCCCATTTAGTGAACTCTTGGTTTGTGAGTGGACCCCAGACTTCACTCCCGTAGAGCGCGATGGGTTCTATTCCTGATTTGATTATTTTTATCCAGATTCTGATTGGGGTGTCAATTTTAATATTTCTCTTAATAGCGTAAAAAGCTCTCCGTGCCTTGTCTTTCAGGTCATTAACAGCTTTATTTAAGTTCCCTGTGTTACTAATATTTATGCCAAGGTAGGTGTAGTTCTGCGTGTGCTCAAGGAGCATGTTGTCTAACTTAAAACTATGATGTTGGTCTTAGCGGCTGGGTCTTTTTCGGAAAATCATTATTTTTGTCTTTTTGGGGTTAACTGATAGGGCCCATGACTGACAGAAGCTGTGCTGCTGTAGACCCTCTTTAGTGGGAGACAGCAGCACCAGATCATCAGCAAACAGGAGACATTTGACTTCAGTGTCTAGTAGAGTAAGACCAGGTGCTGCAGACTGATCCAGAGTCCTCACTAACTCATTTATGTATATATTGAACAGTGCAGGACTTAAGCTACAGCCCTGTCTCACTCCACGACACTGAGGGAGGAATTCTGTGTGTTTGTTACCAATTTTAACAGCAAATTTGTTGTTTGTGTACATTGATTTAATGATGTCATAAGTTTTTCCTCCGATACCGCACTGGATTAATTGAAGAAAAAGACCTTCATGCCAAATGGAGTCGAAAGCTTTTTTGAAGTCCACAAAGCAAGAGATAATTTTGCTTTTGTTTTGGTTTATTTGCTTATCAATTAAGGTATGGAGAGTGTATATATGGTCTGATGTGCGATATTTTGGTTGGAAGCCAATTTGACACGTGCTTAGGACATTTCTGTCTCTGAGAAAATGAGTTAGTCTGCTGTTTAGGATGTTGCAGAAAAGTTTACCTAGGTTGCTGTTTACACATATGCCACGGTAGTTATTAGGGTCAAATCTGTCTCCGTTTTTATGGATTGGGGTAATTAGGTCTTTGTTCCAAATGTTGGGGAATATACCTGAACTAAGGATGATATTGAATAGCTTGAGGATGGCTAATTTGAATTTGTGGTCTGTATATTTTATCATTTCATTTAGGATGCCATCGACACCACAGGCTTTTTGGGTTTTCAGGGTTTGTATTTTGTCTAATAGTTCAGCTATTGTAATTGGATAGTCTAAGGGGTTCTGGTAGTCTTTGATGGTCTTCTCTAAAACCTTTAGTTCCCTTTCAGTCGGTCACGTTCGACGTACGTCAGTAGTGACCGACGAATTGGGATATCGCTTAGCTTCGTGTAAACTAAAACAAGCCAATGGAATTGGCGTGCGATATTTGCATAATGCGCACCGCCTCCGACAGGTGTATATAAATAGGAAGCAGATGCAATCGCACTCTGTCTTTCGCTTCGGAGCCATACAGTGGTGTCCTGTGTTCAGAAGACTAACTTCGTGAAGAAAACTAAACTGCCTCGAAGAGGATTCTCAGCAAGCCGTGTGCCGGTAGTTACGGTGCTACAGCGAGGTCGCGAGCTCCCGAGGAGCCGAGCTATAGCTCTCAACTGCTGTTTTCACAGCAACACGCCTAAGAGTGAAAAGTGTGTGTTGCGATTTGGGCCAGTTCCTCTGTGTGCCCAGGGAGTGGTGTACCTGGCACATCGCATCACTCCCTGTGTGCTTCGGCACGAGCGAGTTGACTGTTTCCCCTTCTAAAAGAGCTTACAGACAAAGCCTGACAGTATGTCATTTCGTCTGTGCGTTACTGGGTGCGGTCGTTCCCTGGTCCCTGCTGATGGGCACAATCGCTGCATCTCGCGTTTGGGCGTTCAGCACGCTGAAGCAGCCTTTGTGGATGGTTCATGTTCCCATTGTGGGAACATGACTATCGCGGTGCTGAGGTCGAGACTCTCCTTCCTGAAGTCTCAGGAAGCGGGGGTCCCCTCTCCTATGCCCCGTTCGACCGTTTTTTCCGGCCCCAGCCGGAATGACGGTTCGGCGGTGTATGGGAAGGGTGACCTGAGGAGCACGGTCAGGGCTTCCCCGCTGAGCGGAAACGCTCCTCGGGCCCCTGCCGCCTCATCAGCACCGCAACCCATCGTGCCGCCGTTGGTTTCCGCTGGGCCCTCTTCGGACTGTCGAGCCGTTACCTTTGGTGCGCTGGCAGCGGATCAGATGTCGATCACTGCATCGGAAGGTGAGCCAGAGTCCTCGGGGGAACCCTCCACCCTGTCCCGGCCCATCTCGGTTGGACGATTGGTACTTGGGGGGGGGGGGGGGCTTTCGCGCTGGTCAGCTCCAGCGTCCCGCTCCAATGCCATTCTTCCCGGAAGTGCACGACGAGGTGACCAGGTCTTGGCAAACACCGTATAGTGTTCGTGCGAGGCCTGGTCCCGCGTCCGCCTTCACCTCCCTGGACGGCGGGGTAGCCAGGGGGTACGCGAGGATCCCGCCAGTCGAGCGGTCTGTTGCGATGCAGCTGTGTCCAACGGCCACTGGCTGGCGTGGTGAGCCGCGTCTCCCGTCCCGGGCCTGTAAATTCTCAGCCGGTCTGACTGAGAAAGCTTACAGCGCCTGTGGGCAGGCTGCCTCTGCCCTGCACGCGATGGCCCTTTTGCAGGTCTACCAGGCAAAAGCGCTGTTGGAGATGCCCCAGGAAGGTCCTGACCAACAGCTGCTGGGGGAGCTGCGCGCTGCCACCGACCTTGCCCTCCGGGCAACGAAGGTGACAGCACGTGCTGTTGGTCACGCGATGTCTACCTTGGTAGTCCAGCAACGCCATCTCTGGCTGACCCTGGCGGACATGCAGGATACCGACAAGCAGCGGTTCCTAAATTCCCCCGTGTCCCCGGTCGGCCTATTCGGCGACACAGTGGAGAGCTTCGCCCAACAGTTCTCCGCTGCACAGAAGCAGGCTGAGGCTATCAGACACGTCATGCCACGGCGGTCCGCTGCTGCCTCCACCCAGCCGCCCGTGGCCCAGCCTCAGCCTGCTCGTCGCTGAGGGCGCCTGCCTGCGTCGTCCTCCGCCCCTGCTAAGTCGGCAAAGCAGCAGCCTACACCAGCCAGACAGCAGGGTGCCGGTCGCGGGCATGGTGTCCAGCACGTCCCAGCTAAGCCAGGTGGCAAACATAAAAAGAAGTCACGGCCCTGAGACGGGCAACCTGGAGGGGAAGGTTCTCACTCTTTGGGAGAGTATACCATCATCTCTCCCACCCCAGGAGGAGGGCCGGGGGGAATTTGTGATGTCTGTCTGTCCACCGCCGCTGGCTCCCCGGAGTCCAGTGGTACCCACTTTTTCACAAAAAGAGCAGTTTCCTCAAACTCCAGGTCACAACAGGGTGTGTCTGCCAGTGTGCCAGGCCCCGCCTCGCCGCTTGCAGCCCCCTCCCAATTCGCCAGGAGGCGGCAGTGTGATGGCGCAGACCGCGTCCCGTGCGCCGTCTCCCATACGCACTGCTGCCTCGCAGAGTCCGACCTCACTCCGGGCCGCTCCCATGCCGTCCGAGTCGGGTCCCTCTCTGCCGTGCTGCCCCACCCCCGGTGCGTCTGTGGTGCCTTTAGTCCCGCTGGCTCGGAGTCTGGAGGCGTGGATCACGCTTCCCAGCCCGTCCCGCTGGCTCATTCGCACTATCAGACTCGGCTATGCGATTCAGTTCGCCCTGCGTCCCCCGGTTTTCAGGGGTGTCCACTTCACTCAAGTGTCGTTGGACAGTGCACCTGTTCTCCGGGCGGAGATTGCTGTAGGCGGCGAAGGATGCAATCGAGCCGGTCCCTCCAGCCGATATGAAGCTGGGGTTCTACAGCCCCTACTTCATTGTACCGAAAAAGGGCGGTGGGCTACGGCCAATCCTGGATCTGCGCATCCTGAACCGGTATCTTCACAGGATGCCGTTCAAGATGCTCACACAGAAGTGCATTTTCGAATGCGTCCGTCCCCGGGATTGATTTGCAGCAATAGACCTGAAGGATGCGTACTTTCATGTCTCGATTCTGCCTCGACACAGACCCTTCCTCCGGTTTGCGTTCGAGGGTCGGGCATATCAGTACAAAGTCCTACCCTTCGGGCTGGCCCTGTCACCCCGCGTCTTTACGAAGGTTGCGGAGGCGGCCATTGTTCCCCTCAAGGAACAGGGCGTTCGTATTCCCAACTATCTCGACGACTGGCTGATCCTGGCCAGCTCGCGAGAGCAGTTGTGCGAGCACAGGGACATGGTTCTAGCTCACCTCAGCCGGTTGGGTCTTCGGGTCAACTGGGACAAGAGCAAACTCGCCCCCGGGCAGAGGATCTCTTATCTCGGTCTCGAGCTAGACTCGGTTGCACAGACTGCGCGTCTCACCGAGGCGCGCGTCCAGTCAGTGTTGAACTGCCTGAGCTCGCTCAAGTGCAGGACAGCGGCCCCACTGAAAGATTTTCAGAGGCTCCTGGGGCATATGGCATCTGCAGCCACGGTCACGCCGCTCGGATTGCTCCATATGAGGCCGCTTCAACACTGGCTCCGTGGCCGGGTCCCGAGATGGGCGTGGCAGTGCGGCACGCTCCGTGTCCCCGTGACACCGAGCTGCCGTCGCACCCTTGTCCGGTGGTCAGACCCTTCGTTCCTGCGGGCCGGAGTACCCCTCGAACAAGTGTCCAGGCATGCTGTGGTCTCCACAGATTCCTCTGCCACGGGATGGGGGGCCACGTACAACGGGCATGCAGTGGCAGGTCTTTGGACGGGGCCTCAGCTGCATTGGCATATCAATTGCCTCGAGTTGCTAGCGGTACGTCTTGCGCTGGCCCGCTTCAAGAAGCTGTTGTCAGGCAAGCACGTTCTAGTCCGCTCAGACAGCACTGCGGCCGTTGCGTACATCAACCGTCAAGGTGGTCTACGCTCCCGTCGCATGTCGCAACTCGCCTGCCATCTCTTGTTGTGGAGTCAGAAGCATCTGAGGTCCCTTCGGGCCACTCATGTCCCAGGTGTGCTCAACCATGCAGCCGACGAGCTGTCACGGCAGCCTCCACTTGCGGGCGAGTGGCGGCTCCACCCCCAGGCGGTTCAGCTGATTTGGCAGCATTTCGGCGAGGCCCAGGTAGACCTGTTTTCCTCCCCAGAAACTGCCAACTGCCAGTTGTTTTATTCCCTGACCGGCGGCACGCTCGGCACGGATGCCCTGGCACACAGCTGGCCCCCGGGTCTGCGCAAATATGCGTTTCCCCCAGTGAGCCTTCTCGCACAACTCCTGTGCAAGGTCAGGGAGGACGGGGAGCAGGTTCTGTTAGTGGCTCCGTACTGGCCCACTCGGACCTGGTTCTCAGACCTCATCCTCCTCACGACAGCCCCTCCCTGGCCGATTCCTCTGAGGAAGGACCTCCTGACTCAGAGACGGGGCACCCTGTGGCACCCGCGTCCCGATCTATGGAACCACCACGTGTGGTCCCTGGACGGGATGTGGAGGTTCTGAGTGATCTCCCGCAAGCGGTCGTAGACACCATCACTTCCGCTAGAGCTCCTTCCACTAGGAGTCTCTATGCGCTGAAGTGGAACCTGTTCGTCGAATGGTGCGCCTCTCGCTGAGAGGACCCCCGATTATGTTCGGTCGGATCCGTGCTTTCCTTCCTGCAAGAGGGGTTGGAGCGTAGGCTGTCTCCCTCCTCCCTGAAGGTGTATGTTGCCGCTATAGCCGCACATCACCACGCAGTTGAGGGTAAGTCCCTGGGGAAACACGATCTGATCGTCAGGTTCCTGAGGGTGGCGAGGAGACTGAACGAGGGTTACATACGTAACCGAGACGTTTTTCGTACATTGCATATTGTTCCCGATTGTTGTCTATATTACTAAAAAGGTTGGAGAAGTGGTTTATCCAAACATATCTCCATTCTGGATGGCTAGTTCTTGATGGTGCGATTTGTTTAGTGTGTTCCAATGTTTCCAGAAGTGGTTGGATTCTAAGGATTCTTCAATTTCTCTGAGTTGACTTTTTGTGTTTTGTTCTTTTTTCTTTCTTAAAGTATTCCTATATTGTTTAAGTTTTTCATGATAGAGATGACGGATGTTCTCATTGTCAGCATCTCTGTGTTTCTGGTTTCATAGAATTCTTACTTCTTTCCTAAGTCTTTTGCAGTCATTGTCAAACCATTTCTCAGTGGCATGTGGTCTTTTTGATTTTCTTTTTTGTGTTTTTTAAGTTTGATAATGTTGCTGAGATCTCAACTATTCTGTTCAGCTTGTCTACTGCTAGGTCTGTACCTTCACTGTTATGCACTCTGTTATGTTATGTTATGTTATGTTATGTTATGTTATGTTATGTTATGTTATGTTATGTTATGTTACTCTCTCTCTCTGTGTGTTTGTTTGTGTGTGTGTGTGTGTGTGTGTGTGTGTGTGTGTCTGTTTGTGTGTTTGTGATTGTAGTACAACCAATACATTTTGTGTTAATTTATTTTCTTATATTTTTAACCCTACTTATCTGAACCCCAGTTTAATCCTTAAAGATATTATTTTTTTATTATGAAAAGCCCAAAATCATTATCTCTTGAATATGTTGTTAATTTCTTTATTTTACATGCAAAAGTTTTCATGCACAAGCAAAAGTGGCTTAAATTTTGTTTTTCTCTTGTTTCAATCTTGTCAACCTTTGTTTTCAATCTTGTTGAATTTAACTATTGATTCATCCCTCAAGCTTATAAATAACTTATATGTAACTAAGTATATAATATAATATATTATAATAACTAAACAAGCTTATAAAAAATTGATGCATTATGATCAATTGTTTAAAGATATTTAACCTTGTCATTGTGCTTTTTTGTGTATATAATCTCATACTATGATGTACGCAAACACACATATATATATATATATATATATATATATATATATATATATATATATATATATATATATATATATATTAATAATTATGATAGCTCATTGTTAAATGTCAGGATTATGTTTTGTGTTAGTTTCATGCCTGTGTGTGTGTTTCCTGTGCTTCAGTTTGGTGTAGTCTTAATTGCATTCTAGTTAGAATCCTTGGTTATTAATTACATTCAGGTGTTTGTCATTATGTTCCCTGTGTATTTATACTCCCTGTCTCACTCAGTTCACTTGTCGTCTAAGTTTAGTGTGTGTGATACTACCTGTTCACTGTTCTTTAGATTGTGTAAATAAACCTTAATGTTGGACTTATCTTCGTCTGCTATCCTGCAACCCTCTGTGACATTAAAGATACAAGTTATCAGTATTGACCCTGATCTTGTATGTAATTTATAAGTTCTGCAATTAATAATTAAAAAAAAAAAAAAAGCAAAGAGCGACCAGTGCGCTAACACCTCATAGCACCAGTAATTCGACAACCCTATCTAGTACGTTTTTTCTTAGCATTTGCAACATCTGCACAAAGGAGACGTAGGGCAGCTGCTCGAAGATCTTGCCTTTGAAGAAGACTGTTGATTTTATATTCTAAAAATGTAAGTATTACTACATAAAAATTAAGATTACCCCAGAATGAATTGCATTGCTAGCCCACCCCAACACTTACACACAATAATAATGATAAATGCTGACCAATACTTAATTATATTACTTTTTTCCCTGAAAATGATGTTTTAGTAAAACAAGCAAAATGCTATTTGTTTTGTCATGACAGCTATGCATGAATACATACTACACAAATGCAGACAATGAGAATACATCTCAAGCAAATTAATGCATGAATTAATAAAATTGTATTTTATTTACTGACAACAATAAGAAACATTAATAAATGAGTAAAATAATGAACAAAAGTAACCATCATGATAGATACACAAGTCAACAACAAATGACCCAAAGCTTTATTCAAACTTACTGTTCTAACAATCACATATATACAGGCGGTGAACCCCACATCCTACTGCCATCTCAACACAGCAGTGCCAAATCTGCAGCTTTATTTTGATGAAGCACTGACCACCATTTTACAATTCATTTCAGCATTCCAATTCTTGTCATATTTCATAATATTTATAAAATTGCAAGCTAATTTGTGTTGTATCTTCACCAGTGTCCTTGAGCAAGACACTTTACTCCAGGTTGCTCCACGGGGATCGTCCCTGTAATAAGTGTACTGTAAGTCGCTTTGTCGCTTGCCTTCAAGCTGTTCAGTCCCTTTTTTTTTTTTTTTTTTTCTGAACACAAAAGGTGGTTTTGGTCTAGTTTGTCCTGCTAGTTTCTGTTAATACAATATCAGGCAATGGAGCCTGACTTGAAGCTTGGAGCCAGAAGCTTCATGACATTATTTGATTATGTTTTTGAAGCTTATGAAAGTCAGGCTCTATTATATGAACAGAAACCAGCAGAACAAACATGACCAAAATCACATCCTAAATGATTTTTGTTCTTTTTCTAGATGGTCTGGCTGGCTCTGGGTTCACTGAGGATTAAGAGACCACAACAACATCCGGGCCAGATGAGGCAGTAAGGGCAGGTGGAGTGATGGAGGGTCTCATCCATGGCACTGTACCATTTCCAGAATGCTGCTGTGGGCTCTCCATCCTCAGTGCTCCCAACAGCCTGCAGACATACAAAAGCAGTCATTTTAACGGCACAATGTCATTTGATTTCTGTATAAGAAGTAACAAAATTATCTTAGTTTATATTTTTGTTTCAGGTTTTCCCTTTTTTCACAAATGCCGCCATTACCTTGCCTTGCAGGCCCTGCTCCACCACAAAAGCTCTGCAACAAATGCACATAAATCAAGAATCAGTGCTGTAATAACTCTAGATTATTTTAATTTCAAACAATCTACAACTTAAAATTTAAATAGACTATGTATTAATTTCTGTAGTATACTCACTCAAAGACTTTGATAGCAGCATTCCTTCATCAGCCTCTCTCCACCGGATAAACACACGTATATATCTGTCCCTGTAACATCCAGACAAGATTCAAGTTACCTCTGTGATTTATGTGCTCAATACTACATTTAAATTTTTGAGGTAGTTGATGATGTGTCAACTCACTTTCTGTCCAATACAAATGTGCCTTAATTTATCAACAGTACTAATATACAGGAAAAACAGATAACTTATGTTTAGTTACTGCAGATTTTTTGACTTGTAGATTTAGG
Organism: Chanodichthys erythropterus; assembly: GCF_024489055.1. Lineage (NCBI taxonomy): Eukaryota > Metazoa > Chordata > Actinopteri > Cypriniformes > Xenocyprididae > Chanodichthys > Chanodichthys erythropterus. The sequence goes on along the minus strand of NC_090231.1, from coordinate 46,367,223 downwards.
TAACGCTTTAGATTACAGCCCGAAAAGTACTGCGTAATTACAATGAATTTACAGCATAACTTTCAATAATTATAGTGTAACTATACAGTAAGTATGTGTACGTATAGGGGAACAATATATAATATAGTATTGGGAATAAAGGGGTAACAACCAGGAAACTAAATTATTTATACTGTAAATATTTTATAACTAAGGGGTACTTATGACATAACTAAGGGGTAAATATGACATTACGGGCCGTAAATTAAAGTGGAGCTTGTTACCCTCTTATTTCATGTAGTTACAGGGTAAGTAATTAATAAAATGCAAACAATCTGATATCACTGACTCCGAAACCTTTATTTGAAAAACAACTTTATTAAAAACAGGTCTACAACACTTATTATTCATTTTTTTTTAAATCAACTTTTCATTTCAATCTCTAAAGTCCTGACAGAAAGTAACAAGTTTTGTCCATTTTTTGGTTGTTGTTGTTTCTCGCTTGGCTTCCTCCTGCTCGTTTCTCAGCTGATGAATCTTAAGAAGGAATCCCGTTGCTATTCTGTATTATAAGAAAATACAGTACACCCAGAAATTCATGGTTTAGGCTATTCATCTTTTCACTTCCAACCAGCTGTTACCAGCGCCTACATGAGAGTTGACTTTGCGTTCGATGAAGCACATTGAAATGAGCAACGTGAAGCTTTCAAGACGTTTTCGCGGGAGATTCGTATGAAACTCGCGCAAGAACTGCCGTCTCTGTTATTCTGTCTTGTTTTTTTCTCATTCTCATTATCTGTTATTCTGTGTATTTTGTTGTGAGCATTACTAAAATAATAATAATAAAAAAAACTGACGGCATCCAAAATCTGCGTGAGTTTACACTACGTCACGCTTCAAGTTACGTCAAGCATGAACTCTCAACCCTCGCATGCACGCGCAGAAGACAGCTGGTCGAAAGTTTTAAAAATATTAAAATATGTTATTTTCTTACAAATACGTATAGTTTCACTTCAGAAGACATCGATTCATCCATTGGGGTCGTATGTATTACTGTAGTTATTGCTGTTTGTGCTGTTTGATGCTTCAACTTTTAGGAACACGTGAGGTTGCATTATAAAGTGTTCCCAGATGATTTTTTTTTTTTTTTTCCCTAAAATCCTTTTTGTGTTCATCTTAAGAAGGAAAGTCTTATACATCTCAGATGGCATGAGGGTAAATGATGAGTACATTTCCGGGTGTACTGTATTTTTTAAATACAGAATAGCAAATGGGATTCCCTCTTAAGATTCATCAGTGGAAAGAAAGAAAAAGAGGAACAAGAGGAGGAGGAAGCCAAGTAAGAGAAACGAATACGAAGTGTTGTAACTTTAAATCTGTTTTGAAATAATTTGTTTTTCAAATAAAGTTTTCCAAGTGATATGACTGTTTGCATTTTTATTTATTTATTCATTTATTTTTTTTTATTAATTATTTACCCTGTAACTACATGAAATAAGAGGGTAACAAGCTCCACTTTAATTTACGGCCCGTAATGTCATACTTACCCTGTAACTACATGAAATAAGAGGGTAACAAGCTCCACTTTAATGTACGGCCCGTAATGTCATATATACCCCTTAGTTATATGTCATAAGAACCCCTTAGTTATAAAATATTTACAATATAAATAATTTGTTATTTTCCTGGTTGTTACCCCTTTATTCCCAATACTTCACATATTGTTCCCCTATGCTTACACATACTTACTGTATAGTTACACTATAAATATTGAAAGTTACGCTGTAAATTTGTTGTAATTACACAGTACTTTCTGGGCTGTAATTTAAAGTGTTACCTAGATTTATTTACATTATTTACATTAATGTAATGTAAACAGTGTTGACAACAGTGAATTCTACATAATAGCACACATAATTCTGATCAGGGGTCCGTTCTTCGTATGTTGCCATCTCAGTTAGCTGGATTTGATTGATGGCAATTTGGGAATAATTACCTAATAATTTTACTGGAGTCCCACACACATGATGTACAGTCTATGCCGTGTGTGCATTAATTTGAACCGCGACAGCTATTATGGGAGTGGCTTGATGCAGCACAGTAGATGACTTGATCTTGATCCTTCTGGAACTGTAATTAATGCTGTCGCATAACAAATCTGCTTCAAAGGTAAAATTAAATTAATTACATTTACATAAAAATGTAAAGCCTGTACAAATAGCTTATTTGAAATCATGAATAGAACCTTAATTGGAAAAAAAAAAAAAAAAAAAACGCAGTGCACATTTAATTGATCTATTATAACTTTTATGTAGTTTTGGTTGTTTGTCTGTTTTCTTATAAAGGTCCAGAAATTCGGCAAGTTGTTCATCAGGTGTCTTTTTAATTATATGATATCACTATGTTGCTGTCTTGATGCCAGTTAATCACTGCATTGTTGATCGTGGTTTCAAGTATCGATACATCTGCTCTATTTGAGCAGTATTCTCAGACAAATTAATCCAGATTTGAATCCAATCAGCAAATTTGTTTGAAGAACAAAGTTAGCCAGAGAAATGCAACTGCAACTATTCCTGTGATGCAACTGAGAATAAATGTTTTTTTTTTTTTTTTAAATGTTGCTAATATGTAACACGCATTGCCAAACAAGCATTCTGTTTTCAACTGATTTATACCCCCAAAGTGGCGATGTATCCTGGGGGATACAAACAGACAGATAATGAAAAATGTAAAAATTAAATTCATACATTTTCAACATTAACATAAAAAGCTAACACTAAACAACAACTTTTTAAACATGTAAGTCCCCTCCAAATATTGTAAATATGTAAAATAGTTAAACTTTTATTAGAATGTGAGTAGATTTCCCTACAGGGGAATGTTATTTTTAAATGCTGCCTGTGAGCTAAACAAAAAATGCATGATCAAAGTCAATATACCTAAATATTCACAACAATCACCCTTTCAACATGAAACCAAGAAATGAGACCGAAACTTTCTCTGACTCTCCCCACAGACTTTCAAATGTTTATATCCCCCATGATACGCCGTCAACTAAAGGGTTAAGTATACAGGTCCGAATCTCGCGAGAATTAGAATATCACCCATGTAATTCTCGTCTACTCTTTTATGAATACTAAGGATTCAGACATACTATTCATTTGCCTACTTCCTTTTTGCCTAATAATAGGGAACATGGGCGTAGAATACGCGGGGTACGGGGGGACATGTCCCCCACACTTTTTGCATGACCTGTTGTTTTATTCGTAACTAAAATGAGGCATTATGGACATTATGGAGTGCTCACTCTCCGTTTAATATATGTTTCCGTCATACTGGAAGCCGGAGGGTGCTCTCTCACAGAATGCCCAAAACAGTTTCATAGAAGTAATTCAGCTATTCGCTGTAGCAGCAGCTGAATCATAGATATATACACTAGATGTCGCCTTGGCTACGGCAGCTCATTGGAACGAATGCGTCAATAGAGCCGCCATCTTGGAACAGGGGAGCCCCTCTTCTTTAATTCATCAGCGTCAATGTAGGCGAAGGTCTAACGGAAATAAAATCATCATAAATGCAATTTTCTAGTTGTTTTTCTTTGTTTTTTGGTCCGTTCCAATGGTCAGACATGTACTTATCATTGAATCCAGAGAAAATGTAAAGTTTTGATATTAAGATAATCTACTTTTTAAAAATATAATGCATAGTGCTTGTAGGCCTAAGTTTATTAGTCACATTATTCCACTTGAGTAAGCTTCGAATGAACTATCGCTACTTACATATAATTATTAAAGAATAAAACAGAAAAACAACATGAAAATCACCATAGTGGTACTTGGGAACATGTATAACAAGAATCAGGTGAAGTTTGCAGTAAACAGTTTCATTTTATTTATTTTTTATGAATTTTAAAAATATTTCTACTGACACTTAACACCTACCACGCAACCTCATGTAGACGGGCAATACATTTTAAGCATAGATGGCGTGACCGCATACAGGTCGCGGGGCAGGCGGGTTTAGTTTCCTGGTGCTGAAAGGTCTCAGTGGCAGCTGCCCCTGCCACGCAAAGATTTTACCCCTACTGTGGTTTTCCTAACTGTCAAAAACTAATGGGTAACTAGCATGGATTAGTTGCGTTCTTTAACCAAGGACTGAAACAAACCAACGTAACCAGAAATATAATTCAATCATGACAACTCTCGGAGTGGATTAAATTCAACCAGCATTTATTGGCATGGGGTATGAAGTATACATGGCTTGATTTTGGTGTACGAGATCTGCTACGCTGCTACTGTTGCTGCTGCTGTTGCTGCTGAGCAAATACAAATTGTTCAGCTTAGTCAAATAAAACAACAAGGAAGAGGCTGCTGCAAGAATGGTAGAACCCCCTCAAAGCAGTGGACCATATGGTCCGTGCTACCAAAGTTAAGAAAGCGGCCGATTAGCTTCGGCCTGATACCCCCCACACAGCAGATCTGAACGCCAAAATATGTGTACTGCTGCAGAGCTATAGGCGCTTGTATGACTATCTATGTGAGCCTGGGCCTGCTTTGCCGAGTGGCTTAACGCCATTGAGCTTGCCTATAAATGTGCATCTGACGTAGTGGCCTAAGCTAGAATGATACTGAGCCAGAGCTCATATGCATAAATAACATGCCTATAAAATATGATTGGTTTTATCTAATGCAGTGTATGGTATGCCTTTTTTTTTTTTGGTGACCACTCCGAAAACATTTGTCCCTGGTCCCCTGCATTAAACTTAATTCTCGCAGCCGAGATCCTCCCCTCCACTAGCTAAGGATTCAGATACTGTAAAATGCTGCATACACGTCGTTGCTAACGTCTGCAAATGATCAAATCGAATAATTGTATCTGAATAATAATTAATATTCCAGAATACCCAGCGCCACCTGATAATTTAAATCAGAGATGTTTCTTGTCCTTTCAAGTCTTTGGAATTATGTCTGATGTAAAATTTGTGGGCTGTCGAATTCCAGCGGCCCATTTCTTTAAGGGTAGCGGATGGTACTCTTGGAATGCTGACATTGCTGTGAGAACTGCCTCTAGAAAAGTATGGAATGTGGATCAAGAGCTTTCCTTCTGAGTGGTGAAACATGTGGCGCAGGTGTGTAGAAATAGCTTTGGTTGTTGGGAATGTCTTTACTATGCTGTTCAGCAATGTTCCCTCTAAGCTGCGCACGTGCGTGGCCACGCAGAGAACAGACATGAAAATAGGCTTGTTTGAGATGCGCCTAGCCTCGCCTGAAGTTCAGCCGAGAGTAGGCGGCTGCAGTGAGGGGAGGAGTGAAAAAAGTGCAGGCAAGTGCAGTTCTCGTAGTGCATCAGACACCTGCGAGATCAAAGGTGGATATCGCGGGATTCACACTTGTGCGCTGTGTTGCTGATAAACTGGATGTAATTTACGTTCTGTTGCTTTTATATGAAAATAAACATAATGAACAATACACACAAAGTACTTGTTATTTATTTCCATTCGAAGGGTCTGTGTATCAATCATTTTTATTTTAATTACAGACATGTTTTTATATATTTTTATAAATATGATAACAATCACATAACCCATAGAGAGATTGCACTGTCAGAGACTTTTTGAATATTCACACATAATTTATACGCGTAAAATCATGGTGTTAGTGTTTTAAAATCAAACATTTTTAAAAGAGATCAATACATCACAGTTGTTTAAACCAATAAGCTTTAAGCTATGTCGTCAGCAAGTCGTTTCCCATCATGCTTTTGGTCAGCGCAGTCGGTGGAGAGGAACTGCGCTCGACTGCAGAATCCGACACGTCCGCCTCGCCCTCGCGAGGGGTTTTTGACACATGTCAGCATGACATCAGAGCAAGGTGGACCACCCTCGGACACATTTCTAACCGGCATGCATCTCGCGGTGATCACCAGTGATCGGTTCTGCGCAGAATTTGCTCATCTCAAACAAGCCTATTGATTGTAGTAGTTTAAATGAGAAATAATTGCAGTGCTCTGGACAACCGCTATAGAGTTATTGTCGCTATAGAGTTAGAACCGGTGAATGCGGTTTACAGGTTTCATAGAAAAAGAACGATTGAGCGCATGTGAGCTAGCTGGCTGGCCCTGAGCCAAATCAGTCACGGTAAGAATACTGTAATGTTTGCGGACTAAATACCTCAATACGAGAGGCAACGTGAAAAGAAATGTGAAATAAAACGTCATGTTTTAATGAAAAGTGACGGAAATAACGGATGATGGGCAAAGAATGCTAACAAAACTCTGAGACATTTACAATCACACTCCCACCACAGGTGTAGCTTGCAAACTCAAAATACATCAGTGATATACCTCAGTTTAAATAGATTATCGTGTGTGGTTGTGTGGGTTTCAGGGATGTTTAGATAACTATAAAAGAGTTAACGTTCACTTTTCTTAAAAATATTTAGCTATCAGTTTAAATGCTTCAGTTTGTTTTTACTATATAATATATTAAAACAAATGGAAGCTTTTAAACTGATATAATACTGTATATCAGTTTAAATACTTAAATATTATATTATATTTTATTATATTATAATGTAAGCCTATAAAAAAATGATCTCACAAGGGGATTGTTTAGGGCTCCTTGCCACAAAAAATCTTAACCTCCTGGTATATAAAATCTGGGAAATTCATAAGCAATAAACATGTAATTTTGATGGTTTAACACTGTCTGTTGCTAATAATTGACTGTACAAAAACACATTATGGTTGTCCCAAACCATCATTGTAACTGCTCATATTATATTATTGTAAAGAATTGAACTGTCCTGCAGGAGGACAGAAATGAAATTTTAATAGAATTTCTTGGTAAAGACTGGTACAGTTAATACAGCAATGTGAAAAAATCTCAAGTAACCTAAAATGTGCATAATTTAGTGACTGAACTGCTTGTTTTCAAACATATTATTTAATAAATCACTAAGTTACATCAAGGGTCAAATAAAATAGAAATGGCACATTACAGTTAAATGTTACAGTTGCATGATAAATGTGTGTGTGTTTACATTCATTGTACAGGTTTGATATAAAGTATGTTTTTGCTGGGGTGGCCAAAATATGCGCTCAACAGAGAAAAGTTTTGCTCAGCGAGAAAAAAAATTAGAGGGAACATTGCTGTTCAGTAGACGGTTGCAGGGACTTGGAGAGGCTTGGTGCGCTGGGGTCCAGAGTCAGCAACAGGGATGAAACTGTGAAGAAGCAGATTTTTTTTTTTTAAATATATATTATATAAATATTTACTGGTAGTTTGCTTAAGCTTGGCTCTAATGCCTTTAAGACCATGTATGCCTGCTACACGCCAAATGCTTAACACCGAATGCCTAAACCTAATGGCTAGATTACAGTCAAAAGGTGCGAATGTGTCCGATTAGAATGTGCGTAAGTGCTTTAACAAGATAGACGCATTGCAAGCTAAGAGATTGAAAAAAAATCTCCCAGACCACCTGAGCAAATAGTATGAAGATTTGGCAACCTTTATCATTGGAAATCGTATAGTCCCATTGAAGTTTAAGTCATTAGAACGGAGATAAATGGAGCAATATCCTAACGCACGTCAGCTGAACCAGTCCGAACACACTAGGTTGACTGAACCAGCCTTGGAGTGTGTTGGAAGTTGAGCAAATAATAAGTTTGGTTGAAGGTGTATATGCGAGAAGCCCATTACTCTGAACACCCTCATGTACTATGTTTAGTCGCTATATATTATGTAAAGCTTGCTGCTACTAGATTTGAACGTGTAGCTGCTGATAATGCTTGCATTTACCCCTACGTCAATGCAGACTGTAACACCCTCTTAAAACAAAGGCATGGTTTGATGTTTGTAGAAGGCCAAGCAGTAGATGTGATTGCCCAGCCCCGAATCCAGAATTTCCCAGAATTTAGTGAGGATAAGCAGAAACTACTATGTAGCAAGCACTCCACCAATAGATACCAAGACAGTGGAACTATATATATATACAGCTATGGAAAAAATTAAGAGACCACTTAACATTGATTTCTTAACTTGGAGTGGTCTCTTAATTTTTTCCATAGCTGTATTTTTAAATCGTATTTAGTATGCAACTCAGTATTTAAATATATTTCTATTATATTAGTTTGCATGCTGGCAAGTTGTATACCGTATCGCTATCCCATGCAGTAGTAAATAAATATAATTTAGGGTCAGAGGAGAAAAGCACCTAATCAAAATATGGCAGACTCAATGATGCGTCAACATCTAACTCCCTCAACATGACAGTCCCCCTAAAATATGATGTTTGTGTGGTTTGTCCAATATGCATACATGACTTGATAGTTTTTTCAATTGTTATCCTATTATTCATATTATAATTTATGATTTAATGCCATAAGCAACAATAGCTATTCATAGCAGCATTTAATTCTCATACAATCGTTTAATTACCCAGAATTCTTCCAGAAAGACTAAACTGTCCATTAGATATTTCTGAATAAAAATGCTGCCTGATGCCATTTGATGGACTTAACGCAGTCTATGCCACCCGCTGTCTGGGAGATGCATAACATCAAGCTAAGATCATTCGCACCCAGCACGTCACCTGTTCCACCTGCTGCCCTCAGGGAGATGATACCGGGCCATATAAACCAGAACCACCAGACTGTCCTGCAGCTTTTAACTCACTGTAATGAACTGTAGAATGAATATCTTCAAATTTACATCTGGCCCATCGCATTCACCACGCTCCTACGTAAATGCAGTAGCTGAGACTGGAGTTGCTTGTTGCAGTATATGTATCTCGTTATTTAAAACAATGACATGAATAACTTGGATTAAAATTACGTAAAATAGGCTAAAATATGTTTTGCACTTAATTTCTTTCACGAGTCACGATGGTTATCAAATCACTATTATGGTTTCTCACTTTAGAACATGAGAATAGTAAAAATGCAGTGGTTCAAAATTGCGTATATCGACGCAGTGTTTATCACACACACACACACACACAGTCAGTAGCTATATCGAACACAAACACGCGCACACACGCACACAGTCAGTAGCTATATCGAACACAAATGCTTGGCACTCGTTACACAAGCATGAACTGATGCTGCGAGATCGTGCAAACACTACTTGTCTTTACAGTTGGCGCGTATGAAGTGCCGCTACATCAGTGGAATGTCCGCACTGCAATGAATCTGCTAGGCCCATACTCCTGTTAGCAAATGATGTGAATGAGCAGTTATTGATTCTGACTGATAGTAATAAACACCTCTGAAGACACTCAGACAAACGAACATCTCCGTGATCGTCAAGCAGCTCAGCAACACCCCGCAACTGAACACCCAACGCTCTCCACGCGACCCATATTGCCAGGTAAAATGCCTAATTACGGCGTCAACCGGTAACGTTACTTGCTTCGTTGAAAGTACTGAAGCTACCTTGCACACTAGGTTAGTTAAATGAAGACCTTCTAAAGGACAGCAGTGAAATCTGATACTTAAATTGTATCCGACTTGAACGTAACTCTCCGTTCGTCCCGTAGTTATGAAGTAGTGTATATTTCCCAAAGTGTATGTAACGTTAACTGCTCACGTTCTTAATATGCTAAGTGAATAAGTACGTTTTCAAAGAGTAATCAATCGTGGTTAGCAGATAATTGAACAATGTCACTCGATTGCGAAACGCACATTTACTTCTGCTAGCATTCTATGCTGTTGATATCCGCTAATATTTGTTTTAGCATGTTGCTGCTGCTTAAATATTAGGAATTGCTGTAGCTTATGTGTGAAACGGAATGAAACCCATACACTTAAATTAGCAAACTATTCTTCTGTATCCTTACAACATATTTGTTTGCTGCTCCAAATGCGATGCATGTACGCTATAGCTGCTAAAGCATATAGTTATCACTGTAGGTTGGGAGTTGACATGATTTGACCATGATACTTCAACAATTGAAAGCATACTTCTCAAAGCATTGTGCAATATCATAAGAAAACTAGTGATGGCCGGTTTCGAATCAGTGATCACTCAAAGTCACGTGATTTTAGTAAATGAGGCATCATCACGTCATCACTGTTTCAAAACAGTTCGAAATTTCAATGGTTCACCAACAGAGGGCGATGATAAAGTGAGCCCATGAATCATGCAGATTCACTGAGAACTATTGAACAAGTGTCTAGGGCTTTACCCTATGGTTTTACCTGATCTCCGATCAGTTTTATACAGTTGTACATGTTTTAATTATACATTAGAATAATTAAAATGAATAATGGTAGTTATTAATCTCTTATTGGCCTGTTTAGCTTGAGCCATGGAACAGAGAAACAAGCCTTTAAAATTGATAAAAGAACACAAATTATACAGACACTCTATATTTAATCTTATTAGATGATTAGTTAATTCCATTTAATTGATTTTACTTTGAATAAAACTTTTGCAATACATTTGTTAAAGTGTATTTTTAATGCATGTTTGGCCTGAGTTTTGTTGCATTTGCACTGCTCTGACCACTAGGGGTCACCATGGAGACGAGTGTCAGATTGTTTCGAAGCCTCGAATCGTTACGGCACATTTGATTCAGCTGCTTCAGTGTTTCATGAAGCCTCGATCTGCCCATCACTAAAGAAAACCTGTTTACTTATCTTAGATGTTGAATTTCTGAAAGCATTCTGCTCATAACAGCGCTTCACGAAAGCACAAAAATCCGGCATCATCCATGAATTCAAAGTACAGGCGGAGATGGCAGCGTTACCTAGCTACTTCCTATGACAAGACCCCTGTTCCAAGATGGCGATGGTTTTGACGCATGCTTAGAACCCTAAGGCGACATCTAGTGTATATATCTATGCAGCTGAATAAAATGCTGAACTGTATTGACTGATGACACGTGAAGACAAACACATGATTGCAACAAGATATGGTTTATGTGTATTTTCAAGTCATCTCAAGGTTTTTATTGACAATAAAGTATATGAATAATGCAGTGCTAATTGACAACCTTTTTAATGTTTTTGAAAGAAGTATCTTATTCTCGCCTAGGCTGCATTATTTAATAATAATAAAAAAAAATAGGCTAAAGTAAAAACAGTAATATTGCAAAATATTATTACAAATTGAAATAGCTGTTTTCTATGTGAATATACTTTAAAATATAATTTAATCCTGTGATGCAAAGCTGAATTTTCAGCATAATTACTCACATGATCCTTCAGAAATCATTCTAATATGCTGATTTGCTTGTGGAAACCATGATACATTTTTTTTCTGGATTCTTTGATGCATAGAAAGTTCAATGAACAGCATTTATTTGCATTTATTGTCACTTTGATAAATCTAATGCATCCTTAATGCATAGAAGTATTAATATCTCGCTTTTTTTTAATCTTACCACCAAAAGTTTGAATTATATCATGGATTCCACAAAAATATGAAGCAGCACACCTGTTTTCAACATTAATAATTATCAGAAATGTTTCTTGAGCAGCAAATCATCATATTAGAATGATTTCTGAAAGATAATGTGACTGAAGACGACTGGAGTAATGATGCTGAAAATTATTATTATTATTTAAATTGTATAAAATCCATTAGGACTTGATGCACAAGTGTTTGTAGTACATAAAGCAATCATAAAAGTTTCATAAAATATATAGGAAGATATTAGATTAGTTATTGTTCAGCAATGTATTTGATTTCTTATTAAAAGAAATTTGATTTCAAATTAAAAGCAGGAGATGAGATAAAAAAAAAAAAAGTCAGATAAAAACTGGTATTGCGCCCAACATTTCTGTCACCTTCACTTCTGAAATGATGGCTACGCCCCTGGTAGGGGAAGTATGCGGTTCCAATGCAGCCCTACTTTTTGTTCAGCTAGCTGATTCAGAGGAGCAAGTTGGTCCAAATAAAGTTGGTCCCGTCTTTAATGGATAAGTGTTTTGCTAATCCCACTTTGACCTTGCAGAGATTTGAGAAACCATCGTCAAAAAGTTAAACTGTTGTTGTATGAAGAGTCATTTTAACCACTGACTCTTCACATACTTTGGAAGTATACATACAAAAAGAATTTGCTTTTGCAGCGCAGAACACAACGTCTTCTCGACGTGCACAGCAGAGCCAGCTACATTATTTGAAGGCAGGTTAAACTAGACGTTCACGAGCAGCCAATGAAGACCATTGGTTGGGCATTATGCAAATTTGTTACATTGTTAAGTATGAATGATACATAAGTAAGACTGTAATTACTGATGACTCATTTCAGCAATTCAGAATCAATTCTTTATTTTGGGAGACAATAACTCATTCGTGCTCGTTGATCTTTAAAACTTTGCAAACCTTTTACATTCACAAACAACTATATTAGCCTACTACAAGGTACTGTATGGAAAAATGCATAATAGTGGTATATTATTTAATGTTTGTTGATGATTTTTGAATGATTCTTTTAATCATTCTAGACAGTTTCTCAAAATCATTTGTAGAATTTTAAAATGTGCATGATTGAATTGAAAGTGTACTGACATTTGTAAGCATTTCAGTTTACATGAAATAATGATCTGTTAATCATTATGTAATGTTAATAAGTTCATTAGTAATATGCAGTACCTCCCGCCCAGATTCTGAAGCACGCATCGGCAGATATTACATGATCTTATATTTCTAGCTGTGTGAATATACCATCTAATGATCTGTTAAGCATTATATAATATGTGTTAATGATTTATTAATGAAAGTTATTATATGTTACCCAGAATTTTTATTTTCCAAAAATGTGCTCTTCTGACTAAAATGATGTGAACTCCACACCAGACTACGACCCAACAGTCCATGCTGCATTACATCACTAATGTAATGAGTCAAACACACCACATCAGTTTCTTTTCAGTTAATTTCTTCTGTCTGTCTCTTAAAATATAAAATGCATTAAGATTAGGCATATGTGTAACTAACAAATCAATTTTTGTAGTCATAAATAAAATTAACATTCAACTTTAAAGCTTTTATGTTAAAAGGTGATGCCCTCAGCATTAGCTGAAGACATGATGCTAGTGTACAATGCAGTGCATTTGATGATCAGTGTGTGTATGAAGCTCAAAGTCTGTCAGATAAAGTGTAGATGTGCTTTGAATTCTGACAGCGCTAAAATATAATTATGCACTCACACACATTTGCGTAATATTCCCTCGCTTCTGAAGGTCACTGGGATCTGTTTGTGTTAAACACCAGAAAATAATTAAAATATTCATAATATAATTAGAATATTTTAAAAGAAAAAAAATCCCTGGAGATTCCTTTTTTTTTTAACAATCTAAATTTTAAAAACTTTGGGCTGTGTTTCACAAAAGCATTGTAAGCTTAAGTAGACCATTGAACCATTGGCAACAATGGTCTCTACGATCAACTTAGCTCACAATGCTATTGAGAAATGCACCCCTGGTTATTAATATTTGACATAATCTTGTTGAGGTGTTCCTATTTCTTGTGCTTTTCAAATGGACTGGGATCTGGATCTCTGAAGTTGCAGCGCTGTCTAATGTTTGACCTCTGGCACTGAACGAGGAAACTGCTCTTCAGTTCGACAGATTGTACCAGCAGTCTTGATTTGCGACCTGATTTACGGAGGCGAACCTCTACCCAATCTGCAGCACATTGCTAAATCAATATGGCTGTTGACGAATGCCCCTCCTGACAAATGAGGTGGCGGAAATCGACTGAAAACGTTTGCTAGTCTCCTGCTTCAGAATCCATTTCAGCACCAGGAAAGCCAGATGTTTTCCTGACATCTGTGGCACTGAACGCCAGGCAGTTGAAACTGCAATTTTCATCCAAAATAAGACATTGAACGTTCAGTGTAAAATGGCTGTGAATGTAAAACCTTCATTTGTCACATTCTGCAAACGTAATATGTAGATTTAAATCAAGTTTATTTCTATAGTGCTTTTCACAATACAGAATTATTTCAAAGTTATGACCGAACGTACATGTAACTGATAGCTTCGAAAACCAGGAAGAAAATCACAACATATTTTGGACATGAACCTTATGTTATGAAGATGAGTGAATTTTTTCTACTGAATTAAAAGACATCAATGAGGAGGTAGATATTGAGAATGTGAAGCTGCCGTCACGAGTTGTAGTCTGGTTTGTTTATATCGCGCTGCCTTTCTGCTGGTGATGTTAAGGGCAGTATTTTTGATTTTCTGTCGTGATTGTGAAAAATGTCACCATTGTAGGTCATTTATGCTGAATCGAGAATTGCAACAGGAGCTCACATCATCGTTCAGGGAAAAAACTGGACGGTGTAATACAATTTTTGCCTTTTCTACGTGTAAAAACCATAGGTAAAAACACTAAAGGAAGCAGGTTGAGGAGGTGACGCTGTAGCAAATCTAATAATGTCACTGATTGAACCCACTCACTCAATAAAATAATCACATAGCTGAGTGTTTTTGAAAGTGTTTTATTTTGTTTGGTTTACTATAACATTACATTTTCGAGTACATCACTCTCACTCGGCTTGTGAATGAGCATAACTTGCACGCAGCCACTTTAAAACTGCTCACAAGCTTCTATAGGATTGATTTTGGTTGTCATTTTTTTAAATAAATAGAAAAAAAAATAAAAAAAATACAGTGTGTCTGTGTGTGTCATAGACTGTAAAAAATGGTGTCTGTCCAGAAAGTGAATATTTACTAAGACAACATTAAAACTACAGTTACATTTACACCCTTCCAACAAAGAAATGGATTGGCTTCTGTCAGCTTGTTAAACACATTTATTTATTTATTTGGACATTTTCTACCATATGGCTGAAGCAGTGACACTGTTTTCACAGTAACCAGATCAACATTGTGAACAGAATTCTACAAAACTGAAGTGAAAACACCAAATGATCATTCAATGGGATAAAATATCTTCTCTTCCCTGCAAATGTTACCATGAAGAATGTGAATATTTAACCAAGTCAAAAACAAAAAAGGTAAGCAGGTATCCATATTAATTTCAGTATCAGCAGACGCAAAACACCATAAAAGGTGACAAATTTTAAAGTAAAAAAAAACAAAACAATATAAGTTATGTAAACGATAAAAGCACATTGTGGTTTCTCGGTTTTATAGATTTGAGCAACCATAAACGATGCAAAACATGAATTTTGAGTTTGTGATAGGATTCCTATATAGAAAAATCACTCCTTGCCCTCCAGCCACATTTCGCGTGCAGCAATGACGTCATGTGCAAACAACCTATTCAGTACTTTTCAACAATACATTTCTAACATTTATAATGTTTTTAGAAACAATTGCCTTTACACTGACTTTAAAAAACTTTTAAAAATTCATTACATTCATTACAGGAGTAGCCTATACATTCAGAATGTTTTCATAAATTAGTGGGAACATTAGCAAAATGTTCTTTTGTACTTTTTTTTTTTTTCTGGATTTACAGAAAATGCTTGTTTCAATCAGGAAGTAAATTCTGTAGATTCAAGTACTCGCTAAAATCAAAACAGCAATTAGATTCATAAACTGGTGGTGATGATTAATGCCTCGTGAAAGCTGAAGTGTAATTGAGCAGCACTTAGATGGCAGATGCATTTCACTGACATCAGACGGCTGGATGCTTAACCAGGAAAACAAATTAGCTGCATTAAAAGGCCGTCAGCTCGAGACTCCATCTATGAGGGAAACAGTTAAATGTCTGAGATGGGGGTTTTCCCATCAGCTCCAGTTCACATGGGCCTCATGTAAAATGTCTTTATAGGGTTTGCAGGCCAAGACAATATTTTGTGGATTAAAGGTTATTACACTGATAAAATTAAGTACATTTTCACAAATAATTTAACTGCACATTGAATTTAACATGAAAAATTTAAGTGGAAAGATGTCCTCCAATAATCTTTATTTTATTTACAAGTTTGAAAAATTATTTTTCACAGTGCAGTTCCGTGCAACCAACGTTCTCTTAACGTACTTCCTCCACAGTGCAGGACGTACTGTATTTTGTCTTACTTTTCACCATGAGGAAAGCAGTTTCTGAGCTCACATTTGCTCAGCAGTTTTATGCGTCTGTTTAGGTTTTGATATTTAACTATGTTCAGTATTCTACACCGATTCTGCTTAATAACAACAATGGGTCATGTAACAAATAAAAATGCTTTTAAAGCATTTATTCATCTTAGTTAAAGTTATTTTCAGCATTTACGAATACAATCAAAAGTTGTATCTGTTAATATTATTTAATGGACATGTTGCAGCTTTGATCTCTCCTGCATGTGTTTTTTGTTTTGTTTTTCTTTTGCACGTGTCAGCTGCACGCAGCTGATCAGGCTTTGTAATCAATGCGGCCATGCACACGCTTAAGCTTTTTCTCATTCTTTTTTTATTTGGTGTTCCTATTTCTACTCCTCAGTTTTTTCCTTTCATTGCCAGTGTGTTTTGTCTATTTGACTACACATTTATTTCAGGGGGGTATTCCAGAAAGCAAGGTTAATTCTCGGTTGATTAACTCAAATCTTGCTTAGTCTAGATATGCTGGTTCCAAAAACGCTTCTGGGAGAATTCTGGGAGAATTCAGCCAACCCAGAGTTAGTTCCCAGTTAACACCCAAGACAATGGCCCTCATTTATCAAACGAACGTAGAAACCAGCGTACATTCGAACGGAAAAATCAGCTTATGACAATGTTCATGTGTGATTCATTAAACTTTCGTATGCGGCCAATTCCGGCGCACGAATGAACGGGTGTTGATAAATGTGGCGACTGAAAACAGTCGTCATTTAAATATCACGCCCAAATTTTAGAAGCCTTGCCCTATAGTTTAAGACACAGAGAAACATAACCCGGCCATGAAGTGGAAGTAATCGCATGAAAAATAAATGTATTTTACTCTAAAAACACCCCTAAACCTTGGAATTTCAAACAATAAAATTAATTTAAATAATAATACCAGTAAATAAAAATAAATGACATTATATATATATATATATATATGCAGCTTGATTATTTTAGTACCTCCACAGAAAATCCTATAAAGCAGAAATTAATTTATTTAAAGCAAAACTGAATTGTGCTGACATAGCCTACCTCTCTCATTTGGGAAGAATCCAAACGTTTCCATATTCGCAATGTAACATTTATTGGTTGCTGAACTACTGTTCATTATGTAAACTAAGGCTTTCTATTTCACTCTTGTCTACCATCATCCTTCACATGCGCCCGCGCGGTTAATTGAATTTAATAAAATAAAGATAAATATTTTAATAAAATCAAGAAAACGAATATGCTACAACGCGTCAAATGAGCGTATAGCCTGTACTACTTGCTGCACAATTTTTCACTTTTGTTTTGTTAGTCTGTTAATTATTTCAGTGATATTTCGTTTCTATTTTTATTCCTCGTTGGCTATATTTTCTGTTGTCTGCATTGCAGGTGTATGATATGTGAATCCTAATGTTCTTTTGATGCTCCCATTTGCGCATCCAAAGCTAAATCCCTGGGAAAACAAACAAACAAAAAACATTTGTGGTATTTTAAGACACGCATCTATTCTAATTTAATTTTAATTTGACATTTTAATCGTGTTGTTTAATGGTTAATGATCAGTTGGTGAGTGATTGTCGGTCAGAAAAATAAGCTAAATGTTCTCATAACAATTCTCCACCAGATTTACTATGCTGCAAACAAGTTCCCACTGACTCAGAAACGAGCTGAGACCTGACGTGAGATTTGATCGTAACCACTGCTCACGCTCATATTCATAAATGCCAAATTACGATCTGAATATGAAAATATGCATCCTTCAGGTCTACTGAAATAAAACAATCTTCGGGCCAAATCTGTGCGGGGATCTGTTTTCAGTGTTGTCATTTTGAAAGGGCATTTGTATAAAGCTCGGTTGATGGGTCTCAGGTCTAAAATCGGACGGAGGCCACCACCTTTCTTAGGAACGACAAAAAACGGCTTTAGAAACCACTCTCTCTCACTTGGTGGGACCACTTCTATCGCGTACTTTACGAGGAGATTGAGAAATTCTTACCTCATCACTGAATCGTGAGCCGGCACCGTTGACATAACCACGCCATTGAACCGGGGCGGTCTGCGTTGAAACTGGAGAGTGTAGCTGTTCTCTATTATGTTCCGCACCC
Source organism: Chanodichthys erythropterus (assembly GCF_024489055.1). Taxonomy (NCBI): domain Eukaryota; kingdom Metazoa; phylum Chordata; class Actinopteri; order Cypriniformes; family Xenocyprididae; genus Chanodichthys; species Chanodichthys erythropterus. The sequence goes on along the minus strand of NC_090231.1, from coordinate 46,349,107 downwards.
AATCCGAAATAACCGGAACATTATTAACTGAAAATGTATTCTGAGCAACGGTGCTGTATACTGGGGTCGCATGCAGAAAATTCTCTGAGCGAATAGACGCGTTCTGAGGCAGTGAGTGTCGTGCATTGCTGATTAACGGGAAGCACGAACCCTCCACAGAATGTGTGAGTGACACGGATGCATGTATGTGAGAAGTCTCGTGAGTGCTCCGCTGCTGCAGAGGTCCTTCGTTTAACACCAGGGCACAAGCATTGCCGATTACACGGGGGAGCTGCAAACCTGACTCTATCAGCAGCATCTTGTCTTTGCAGCGAGTGTAAGAAGATGCTGTTGCTAGAGGAGGAGAAAAAAGCTCTTTTTGTGAGGATGTAGCAGTCTTTATTGCATTTTGAACAGAAACAACAGAACATCTCTCCTCCTCTGTACCCTCCCATCAGGCACGAGATTTCTGTTCCAATGAAGGAGCGCCCCCGGGATGGCCACCTTTCTTAATAATGAAAATAGCGACGGCTCTTGTCTCCGTTAATACAGTAAGAAACAATGGTAACTTTAACCACATTTAACAGTACATTAGCAACATGCTAACGAAACATTTAGAAAGACAGTTTACAAATATCACTAAAAATATCATGTTATCATGGATCATGTCCGTTATTATTGCTCCATCTGCCATTTTTCGCTGTTTTCCTTGTAGAGCTTAGATCGGGCCCAACAAATCAAGCCCGACCCTACCCGAGCCCGAGCACGTTGTGTCCGAGCCCGGCCCGGCCCGACACGTCCACTGTAATTATGAGCCCGAGCCCGATTTAAACCCGACCATTTTTAATATGTGGGCCGTTATAACCAGGGGCGGCGCCAGATTTTAATTTTTTTTTTAACGCAGGTGCTGCTGTGCTAGATCATTTAGGCTACAGGGGGGAGCTGCACAGTTATATAAATTATATAAATACTATTAATAAATGAGCAAAAATTGGCCACTCAATATTAAATATTAAATTATTTTAATTATCATAATTAAAGTTTTAATTTTATTAAATTGAACAAGCTCAACATTCAGCATTCAATCAAATATTCTTAAAGATTAATTATTATTAATAATGTTACTTCAACATATTGTAATTTCAACATAATATGTGTGTGAGCAACAAGCAAGATGTGCATTTGTAAATTCGGTGACAGCGTGTTACCAGTTTCAAAAGGTGTGTGACCGCGGCGCGCCGGCGCCTCCATGTCATAATTACATTGTCTGCTATATTGCTTTTTATGTATTAAATCCAGGTAATTGGATGATGAAAAATTTATTAAAATTAAGATACAATTTATACTAAACGAAATTCTAAGATTTATACTAAATCTTTCTTCAAAACAAAACTTAACAAACTTGAAACTAAATGTGCTTATTTAATGGCTAAAACACGTAGACTAAAGACTCTTTTTGTACAAATTACAGCACATTCATTTAATTCTGAATTTTGCACATGTAAGTTGAAAAGCATTTGTTTGTGCATAGTAAACATATCTGTAACATTTATGCATCATAATTGTTTATCTTTTATTAATTATTATCTTAATGAATAATACACAAGGAAGAAGCATGTAAACTGCGTTGTTTGTTTATTAAAACTAGTTTAAAATGTTTCCATACCTCCGATTTTCCTCCAGACTTGCTCAAAGTTAATTCTCCTGTTTTAATTTTTTTCTTTGGTTCTTCAAGCTCCATGTTGTACTTAAGCCTCGTTTACACTGTTCGTATGGCTCCGACAAGGTTTTTTTCCTTCCTCTGAGCGGTGTCAACTCACACCAGAAGCATTTCAGAAGCGAAGCGGCTGGATTCGCGAGACCACTAGATTTGCCTGGCCAACATTGTTTTCGTTAAATTTTTCATGTTTTTAATGGCTAAATGGTTATATTTTTTCCGGTTTGATTGTGTTTATTGCTATGCCATACTTTATTTTGCTGTAGCCATACAGATGAAGTTAACACACTTAAAATTCCAGTTATGGACAACAAAAACAAAGAAATTTCAAGTTTTTCAACTTCGAATCTCTTGTCTTCAGTTTCTGTCATTGTAGTGATGTGAAATATAAGCAGGAGTTTACAGGATTATTTTGACTTTATTTTGTATTTGAGCTGCGCGTCAAAAATAGGCAAGGCGCCTATCTTTAGCGAAGCGGCGCAGTGAGCCCCTTCTGGGACGCTTCTCAAACGCACCGCAGCGCGGCTGGTGTAAACACGAGCATTGACTAGAGTAGCCGCGAATCAGCTCCGGTAGCCGCGTCGCAGCCGTAACGTGCCGCACATGCGTGCAGTGTAAACGAGGCTTTAAGCTACTGAATAGTACAGCACGCACAGCAGGTGTGATGCGTCACGTGCGCGAGTGGACGAGACGCTGCGCATGACACGTGACGTGCTTTATCAAGGGCCCGGCCCGGCCCGGCCCGGCCCGAGGACGGTGGCGGGAAATATCGGCGGGTCGGGTCGGGCCGAGTCCGGGCTCGGGCAGAGAATCTAAGCTCTATTTCCTTGCTTGCTTACCTAGTCTGATGATTCAGCTGTGCACATCCAGACGTTAATACTGGCTGCCCTTGTGTAATGCCTTGAACATGAGCTGGCATATGCAAATATTGGGGGTGTACATATTAATGATCCCGACTGTTACGTAACAGTCGGTGTTATGTTGAGATTTGCCTGTTCTTCGGAGGTCTTTTAAACAAATGAGATTTATATAAGGAGGAAACAATGGTGTTTGAGACTCACTGTATGTCATTTCCATGTACTGAACTCTTGTTATTTAACTATGCCAAGGTAAATTCAGATTTAATTCTAGGGCACCTTTTAAAGAATTCACAATTCTCAAGCATCGGGTAACGTGATAGTTTTGCTGATCTGGATGAACGCAACTTCGACACATCTTCACTTAGCCTTTTCATCTCTGCACCCGACTCATCCATTTTATTTGATTATGCTTTACCAATGCTTGCTTGATCACGCTGATATTACTCTATAAATCTCGTAGCTTAACCCCACCAACACCGGGAAGTTAATATTTAACAGTCCATTGAAACAGCGACTCTTCATTCAACGCTCTTCATTCAGCTTTAAAACGGTTCAAGTGCATACCTCGATGTTAAGATCCTTTTGATGCAAGTGATGAACAATGCTCTTTCGCCACAATCCATCCTAAGTCCAACTTCACGTTCGTATTCAAGTCACAACGATCCTATATCAAATGTCCAATACGACTCCACGGGATATCTTTGACTTTGTAGCGGCAAAAACTCCTATTTGTTTACCACATGGGAAACGCCATTGACCAGTGTTTGGCTCATGCTTCCTCTTGAATAAAATCCACAAAGTTGTTGAAAGTGCATTTCTTATTTATTTTACTTTTAAACTCAAAACAAATCAGTAAACAAACGAACTTAAAGGCCTCTGCTCTTTGTTGTGTGCACGCCAACTCCTGTGATAGCGGTCAAAGATAATATCCGCTCACAGCGCTTCCACCTGGTACTCCGACATAACCCCAATATATGGCGATGGCGCCACCTAGTCCCCACCTCCTATAGAGGACTTGTACACAGAAAACACAAAACAATACGAGGCAATACTTAAATTAAATTATTATTATGGATAAATTCAAATAAACAATAATATGGCTCCTACAGACATTGATTACTGTGTCTTATTTAGAGAAGTGTGTTTAGCGTTGTGCAAAACAATGTGTGTAGTGTTTTGCAAAAAGTGTGAGGCTGAGAATGTGCTCATAGTTGTAAAGATCTGGGCTGAGGTTTAGCTTGAGTGTAGAGTTTCAGTAAATGTGTGTTATTTTTAATGTTAGTGTGTAAGCAATCGTAAAAAAACTGTAAGAACATTTTGCTAATGTTCTTTTTAAGTAATGAAAATGTTATTTCTAAATGTTCTTTGAGCATACAAAACGTCCAGTTTTCTAAATGTTTTGCAAATGTTTTTTTCTTGGTTATGTAAATGTTAAGGGAACATTCAATTTTATCTTATTTATTTATTTATTTTATGTTTACTTATTTTTATTTTAATATTGAATGAACATTTAGCTTGGACACCATGATAAAACACAGGGGTGGGTGTGTGTGTGTGTGTGTGTGTGTGTGTGTGTGCATGTGGTTCAAGTACCCTACATTATAGGGACCAAATGTCCCCACTAAGATATCCTTGTACTTGGTAAAACTGTAAAACTGCATAAAACATGAAAACCCATAAAACATGAAAACCCAACATTGTGTGTGTGTGTGTGTGTGTGTGTGTGCATGTGGTTCAAGTACCCTACATTATAGGGACCAAATGTCCCCACTAAGATATCCTTGTACTTGGTAAAACTGTAAAACTGCATAAAACATGAAAACCCATAAAACATGAAAACCCAACATTGTGTGTGTGTGTGTGTGTGTGTGTGTGTGTGTGTGTGTGTGCTTTTGTTTATATTACATTGTGGGGACCAAATGTCCCCATGATGTAATATAAACCTGAGTTCACCTACATCGTGGGGACCAGCCAGCGGTCCCCACAATGTAAATGGGTTTATAAATCATATAGAATGAGTTTTTGTGAAAAAGTAAAAGTTTGCAGTTTCCTGTGAGGGTTAGGTTTAGGGGTAGGGGCAGGGTAGGGGGATAGAATGTACAGTTTGTTCAGTGTAAAATGCATTGAAGTCTATGGAAAGTCCCCACAATTCACAAAAACAAACATGTGTGTGTGTGTGTGTGTGTGTGTGTGAGTGAGTGAGTGAGTGAGTGAGTGAGTGAGAGAGAGAGAGAGAGTGAGAGAGAGAATTGAATTTAAAAAAAACTTTTTATTGCAGTGAAGTAATTACATTACACCATTCCATAAAAAAGCATACACCTTTTACACATACAAAAAACTCTTTATACTATCATTCATAAAACATATTGTAAAATTCTCCTTTACTGCAAAAACATTCCAAAACTTAATGTCCCTTCACAAACAGAACACAATACTTCCCTACAACACCATTTCATTTCAAAAGATGACAAATCATTCATTGCCTTGAAAAAATTAAAATCTGTAATTACCCTAGATTTAATTACATTGGAAAAAACCATTAGTACATCTTGTCCAGAAATATTTTCAATCTTATTCTTTCTGCTCACGTAAATTGCCATTTTTGATTGTCCCAAAACAAAATTAAACAATTGGCACTCAGAAGCCTTTCTCCTTACATATTTAAAACCACAAATAAACATTTGCATAGAAAACACTTCATTGAAAGACTTAAAAAAAGACTCCAGAAACATAAACAATGGTTTCAATCTTTCACAATACATAAAAGCATGAAAAATTGTTTCTCTTTGAGAGCAAAAAGGACAATCAGGTATAGTCTCAGGGTTCAAAACATTAACAAAAGCATTAACAGCTATAACCCCATGTAAGATTCTCCACTGTATGTCACCCGCTCTCTTTGGTAACGGTGGCTTATATAGTGCTCTCCATTGTGGTCTATCAGCCCTACTTAAACCAAGGACAGTACGCCATGGTGTATCACTCCTATCATGTAAAACTTTTCTATTAAAAACTTTCACACAATTTTTATACACATCTTTTACATTTAAAAAGTCAGTTTTTCTTTTCCAAAAAAAGACCTTCACACTCAACCATTTTAGGTGACAAAATTAACAAATGGAAAAGGTCTTCTTCATTTGGTTTTAATAGACCTTGACAAAAGTCTACAATGCTTCTCAACTCTTCTTCTTTAAGAGCGGACTTCCATTTCATTAAAAGTTGATGAACCAACCTCAAAGACTTAAACCCCAACTTTGTTGCTGTCCCTTCAATATTCTCAAAATCCGGTCCTGCAATATTTACCAGATGTCCCAAAGTCGTACAACCTGCTTTAATTAAAAGTCCAGTATTTGCAGGAAAATGAGAACTGTCCACCACTTTTTCAAACCGGGTACCATGGATCAGTGGTTCTTGAAGTAACCAAAAAAGTGATCTTGAAACTTGTCCATTTGTAACATCAAAGAGATTCCAGACTTTAAAAATGTTCTGATAAAAAATTGGTGCATCTGATGTATCAATTTTCAGGGGATCCATTAAAAAAAGATACTTATCAAGACCTAAGCCTCCCAAGCTCTTCAAGATCTCGCAAGCAACAACTTTCCAGTTTGAATTAGGTAATCCATATAAAAGTCTGTGAATAAAACGCATACGAAAAGCTGCAACTCTGCTTGGCACATTTATAAGGCCCTGTCCTCCTTCATCCTTAGATAAAAATAACACACTTTGGGATACCCAATGTAGCTTCTCCCAAAAGAAATCTACTAAAACTTTTTGAATAGCAGAAAGTAAATACAAAGGAGGATCCACACATGCTAAACGATGCCACAAAGAGGAAGCCACAAGATTGTTAATAATTAAAGTACGTCCCCTGTACGACATTTTTGGAACCAACCACTTCCACTTATTTAGCCTTCCTTTTATTTTTTCCAGAACAGCATCCCAGTTTTTGTTTACAACAGAGTCATCACCTAAAAAAACACCCAGATATTTAAAACCTCTCTTAGACCAGGTTAAGCCATTTGGGAGCTTTGGTATACCCCTTAACCAATGGCCGACCAAAATTGCTTCACTTTTGGTCCAATTTATCTTGGATGAAGATATTTCCTTAAAATCATTTATCATATTTACCAGTGTATCAATGTCCTTTTGGTCACTAATTAAGACTACTACATCATCAGCATAAGCTGACAGAGAAACAGTTTTACCGGAAAAAGGTAAACATAAACCTTTGATGTTTTCTCTAACCTTGCATAAAAGAGGTTCTATTGCAATAACATACCAGACAAAGGACAACCTTGTCTTACACCTCTTTCCACTTTAAAAGGAGCACATAAGCCACCGTTAACCTTAATAATACTTTCAATATAATTATATAAAATCTTAATTTTTTCCACAAAGTTTTTTTTAAAACCAAAGGCTTCTAGAGTTTTTAAGAGATATTGATGTTCAACCCTATCAAAGGCCTTCTCCTGATCTAAAGAGATTAGGCCAACATCAAACTCTTTCATTTTAGAAAGGTCAAAAATATCACGAATAAAAGATATATTATCAAAAATAGACCTCTCAGGGATACAATATGTTTGATCGGAATGAATCACCTGCTCTAAAACCTTCTCAAGTCTGTTAGCAAGGGCTTTAGAAAGTATCTTATACTCGCTACACAACACTGACACTGGTCTCCAACATTTGATTTCTGTGAGATCTCCTTTTTTTGGTAAAAGGGTAAGAACAGCTCTACGGCAGCTTAAAGGTAAATGGCCATTTCTAAAACTATCATTTAAAACCTCAAGTAAATCTTCCCCCAGTACAGTCCAGAAAACCTTAAAAAATTCTACTGGAAGACCATCTAAACCTGGGGCCTTTCCATTCTCCATATTCTGAAGTGCTCTTGTCAATTCTTCAAGATGTATCTCACCACCAAGATCCCCATGAGACTCTGAGGAAACTTGAGGTAAATTTTCTAAAAACGAAAAACTTGTGTTTTGCTCTATTTTGAGCTCACATTTATATAACTCTTTATAAAAATTGGCAATTCTTTTACGAATTTCGTTAACATCAGTTAACATCTTCCCAGACTCAGATCGCAATGAATGAAAAAATCTTTTTTGACCATTTTTCTTCTCCAGGCCAAAAAAGAATTTAGATGGTACATCCATTTGGTCAACATTTTGAAAACGTGACCTAATCAAGGCACCTTTTGCTTTCATCTCCAGCAAATCATTCAATTTAGATTTTTTCTCAGAAATACACTTAATAAAAGTCCAATCTCCAGTAGATTCTAGCTGTTCTTCCAATTTTACAATTTCCATCTCTAAAATTTTCATCGACCTATCTATATTTGCAGTGACATTTTTTTGTATACTGTTGGCTTAACTGCTTAATTTGGGATTTTCCGTAGTCCCACCACTGTTGTAAAGAAGTAAATTATGACTTTGATTCTCTAAAATCTTTCCAAAAAAAAAACAAAAATGTCTTTAAATTCTTTATCACTCAAAAGAGCATTATTAAAGTGCCAGTATGCACTTTTTGATTTTACAGAACTTAAAAACAATGAACATTGAACCATACAATGGTCAGAAAAAGAGATTGGAGTAATACAACAGCTTCCAAAAATATTAATCTGATGACTAAAACAATATAATCTTGCCATAGACACAGTCTTATCACGAATATGGGTCCATGTATATTGTCTACAATTTCCATTAAAAATCCTCCATATATCATTAAGCTCATGAGTTTTAATAAGTTGTATGAGCCTTTTCCGTGACAACATGTGGGGTTCAAGATGATTTCTATCAATATTTTGTTCTGTACAGTTAAAATCACCACCAATAATTAAGATTTCATCATTAATACACTTTTGTAAAGCCACACATAAAGAATCCAAAAAAACAATTCTGTCTGCAGTTGCAGTAGGAGCATATACACATATAAACACAAAAACGTCTCGGTTACAAAGGTAACCCTCGTTCCCATTCAGTCGGTCACGTTCGACGTACGTCGGACAGACCGACGAATAGGAATCTCGCTAGAGAGGCCAATCTACTTCGAGTGTAACTAAACGAGCCAATGCACATTGGCATGCAATCATATGCATCAGCTGCTCGCCCTGCAGTGCGGGTATATAATGAGCAGCAGGTGCGTTGCATCTTCAGGTTTTCGCTGAGGAGCCGAACCGGATAGGCGGCAGCATCAGCGGGGTACAGCGACTGTGGCGACGGGACGTACGTCTCCGTTCCCTCCTTCAGGGAACGAGGGTTACCTTTGTAACCGAGACGTTCCCATTCAGTCGGTCACGTTCGACGTACGTCGGACAGACCGACGAATAGGAATCCCTACCAAAGCGCCACAGGAGCTGCCCCCTTCCAGCGCTCTGTTGTAAGCCACCTGAACCCCCTTGCCTGAGGATGGTGGGACAGGGCTAACACAGAGAGAGTCGATCACTGCTGTTCCCCAAAACCCATTCAGTGAGACTATTGGATAACGCTGGGAAAGCGTACCCTTCGCTGGCAAAGGAACGCTGCGGAAGCCACATCCTTCCCCGAAGGAGTTATGTGGAGAAGTACATATGGACTAACCCTGTAGGGCTGTGCTACATATGGAAGAGCTGGGGTGACTCCAACCCGATGAAGGGTAGGTTCTCCCAGAGGGAAAGACACGGGCTTCGTTTAGGAGCAACCGTGGAACCAACCATATGGGATCCCCGTAGGGTCACACATATGGAACCCAGCCTAAACCCGGTTCTCAACGGGGTACAACGGAGTATAGGCCTGGCGCCAGACGCTCCGCCACGTCGGCTGCCGAAGGGATATCGGAGGACTCGACAGGGTCTGCCTTGTAGGGACTCTCTGGAGAAAAGAAGCGCATGTAGCGCAGCAAGCCGACACTAAGCCGGGGCCTCTCCGTGCCTCTGACCTGTGGCGAGAACATGGGAGGAGACCGGCTCGACACGAAGGCTATAGTATCTAGCGAACGTGTTAGGTGTCGCCCAGCCCACAGCTCTACAAATGTCTGTCAGCGAGGCGCCACGAGCCAGCGCCCAGGAGGATGCGACACCTCTCGTGGAGTGAGCATGCAACCTGAGCGGGCAGGGCACGCCCTGAGCTTGGTAAGCCAGGGCAATGGCATCCACTATCCAGTGGGCCATCCTCTGCTTGGAGACAGCCTTTCCCTTCTGCTGGCCTCCATAACAGACAAGAGCTGGTCTGAGGTCCTGAGGCTTTAGGTTCTGTCTATGTACAGTCGCAAAGCGCGGACTGGACAGAGTAAAGCCAGGGCTGGGTCTGCCTCCTCCGAGGGCAGCGCTTGCAGGTTCACCACCTGGTCCCTGAAGGGAGTGGTAGGAACCTTGGGCACATAGCCAGGCCGGGGTCTTAGTACCACGTGGCTATCACCCGGCCCGAACTCCAGGCACGATTCGTCGACCGAAAATGACTGCAGGTCCCCTACCCTCTTGATGGAGGCCAATGCCACCAGCAGCAAAGTCTTCATAGACAGAATCTTTAAGTCTGCTGACAGCAAAGGCTCAAAGGGAGCAATCTGAAGTGCTCTCAGCACCAGAGTGAGGTCCCAAGAGGGTATGGAGAGGGGACGAGAAGGATTTAACCGTCTCGCCCCCCTAAGGAACCTGATGACCAGGTCGTGCTGACCAACAGATTTGCCATCTAAGTGGTCGTGGTAAGCGGATATAGCAGCAGTATGGACTTTGAGGGTGGAGTGGGGACAGCCTACGCTCCAACCCTACTGCAAGAAGGAAAGCACGACTCTGGTCGAGCATCTTCGGGGGTCTTCCCGGCGAGAAGAGCACCACTCGACGAACAGGTTCCACTTTGAGGCGTGAGCACGTCTCGTAGACAGTGCACGTGCCGAAGTGATGGTGTTAAGTACCTCAGTGGGTAAGTCACCTAGAACCTCCGCATCCCGTCCAAGGGACCAGACATGGAGTTTCCAGAGGTCTGGACGCGGGTGCCAAAGAGTGCCCCGTCTCTGAGAAAGAAGGTCTTTCCTCAGAGGGATGGGCCAGGGAGGGGCTGTCGCGAGGAGTGAGAGTTCTGGGAACCAGGTCCGGTTGGGCCAGTAAGGCGCAACTAACAAGACCTGCTCCTCGTCCTCCCTGACTTTGCACAGGGTCTGTGCAAGTAGGCTCACTGGGGGAAACGCATATTTGCGCAGGCCCCGGGGCCAGCTGTGAGCCAGTGCATCTGTCCCGAGTGTCCCCTCGGTCAGAGAGTAAAACAACTGGCAGTGGGAGGTTTCTGGTGAGGCAAACAGGTCTACCTGAGCCTCTCCGAATTCTCTCCAGATCAGCTGAACCACCTGGGGGTGGAGTCGCCACTCTCCTGGCAGCGCAGCTCGTGATAGCTCGTCGGCCACACGGTTGAGCACACCGGAGACATGAATGGCGCGAAGCGACCTCAGATGCTTCCGACTCCACAGGAGGAGATGGCGGGCGAGTTGTGACATGCGACGGGAGCGTAGACCACCTTGACGGTTGATGTACGCAACGGTCGCAGTGTTCAGTGCTCAGAGCAAGGCGTACTGCCAGCAACTCGAGGCAATTGATGTGCCAATGCAGATGGGGTCCCGTCCAAACCCCTGAGACTGCATGCCCGTATTACGTGGAACCCCAGCCGGTGGCAGAAGCATCTGTGAACACCACAGCATGCCGGGACACCTGTTCTAGGGGCACTCCTGCCCGAAGAAACAAGGGTTCCGACCACGGACTGAAGGTTCGGCGGCACTCCTGAGTGATTGGCACCCGGAATGTGCCGCGTTGCCACGCCCATCTCGGGACTCGGCCGTGAAGCCAGTGCTGAAGCGGTCTCATATGAAGCAGACCGAGCGGTGTTACAGCCGCAGCAGCCGCCATATGCCCCAGGAGCCTCTGAAAGAACTTCAGTGGGACCGCTGTCCTGCCATTGAATGTATTCAGGCAGTTCAACACTGACCGAGCACGTTCCTCTGTGAGGCGTGCTATCTGCTCGACCGAATCCAACTCCATACCGAGAAAAGAGATCCTCTGCACCGGGGCGAGTTTGCTCTTTTCCCAGTTGACCTGAAGCCCCAACTGGCTGAGGTGTCTGAGCACCAAATCCCTGTGTTTGCACAACTGATCCCGGGACTGTGCTAGAATGAGCCAGTCGTCGAGATAGTTGAGAATGCGAACACCCTGTTCTCTCATGGGAACAAGGGCTCCCTCCACGACTTTCGTGAAGACGCGGGGAGACAGGGCCAGCCCGAAGGGTAGGACTCTGTACTGATATGCTCGACCTTCGAACGCGAATCTCAGGAATGGCCTGTGTCGCGGAAGAATTGAAACATGGAAGTACGCGTCCTTCAGGTCAATCGCTGCAAACCAATCTCGGGGACGGATGCACTCGAAAATGCGTTTCTGCGTGAGCATTTTGAATGGTAGCTTGTGGAGGCTCCAATTCAAAACTCGCAGGTCCAAGATCGGTCGTAACCCGCCACTTTTCTTGGGTACAATGAAGTAGGGGCTGTAGAACCCCGACCTCAAATCGGCTGGAGGGACCGGCTCTATCGCGTCCTTCGCTAGTAGGACTGCGATCTCCGCACGCAGGACAGGGGCATCGGCATCTTTCACTGTAGTGAAGAGGACGTCCCTGAACTTGGGGGGGGGGAGCCGGGCGAACTGAATCGCAAAGCCGACCCTGATGGTCCGAAGGAGCCAGCGAGACAGACAGGGGAGCGCTAACCCGGCTCGCAGAGACCGTACAAGCAGGACCAAAGGGACCACCGGTGTACCCGCAGCAGGGCAGCGAGGTGGAACACAGGGACGCGGCTCGGGGGGCTCTCTTTGTGAGGCGGCCCGAAGCGGCGTCACAGTGTGCTAGGCAACACTTACCTGGCTCCACGGATGGACAGAGGGAGCAGTCGAGGCTTTGGCTGCCCGCTGCTCGCTGCTCGCTGCTGTCCGCTGGCGACAGAAGAGGGGGATGAGAGTGGTGAGGTTTTTCTCCTCCCACTGCTCTCCAAACCCTCTTCAGACCTGGAAATGGAGGAACTGCTCTTTAAAATTTGGGTACCGCTGCCTCTTGGGTCAGTGGCGGAACAGAAACAAACCCAATAAAGGATTTACCACCTGGCCCTCCTCCAGGGGTGGAAGAGCAGCCCCACCCATCTCTGGGTCGCCCGTCTCAGGGGTGATTCTCACCAACCAGTTAAACAGCTGCAGAGACGGGAGGCGTCATCTCCCCGCAATGGATACAGCAGAGCCTGCTGGGCCGGAGTTTCTTGCAGGGGACGACACCCTTGGCGACGAGCAGACTGAGGGGCGGCCCAAGAGGAACTCAATGGTTTGTCATGGGAAGCTCCCCTATCCGCTACTAACTGAGGAGAACCGCTGGGCTCAGTCCTCGACAGTGTCACCGAAAGGCCACCTCGTAAGATGGGAGCATTGAGAAAGCATTTAGCTTGACAACCTCTCACACCTCACAAGGTAAGCCAGGGGGCACTTCTGGACCACGGAGGTGGACATCGTCTGGCTGAGGGCCTGCGCCGTGACTTTGATCACGGTTAGTCAACAAGCGCAGCTCAACCCCAGCACAGAACTACCCTCATGCAAAAAGAGTGCCTTGGCCTCACATGCAGGGTGGGTGTGGTCTGTGTACAGCCACCCCATCCAAGACGGTAGTGAGAGAGGAAAAACTTATGCAGATTGGCACCTTTGGCATTCCATATTTATGGCACCAATATACCCCCATACTGCCAAGTTTTCCATGCACATCTGGAAGACCCAGGAAAGCATGGCTGTAAACTCTGAATCTGAGTCAGCATAAGCACACACCATTACAGTGGGCAGCGTCACCCTCATTTCCAGAGCATAACAGCACTCTCTCCGATGCTGCAATCGACGTCTGTCCCTCAGCTGGAGCTCTGAATGAAATGCTAGGTTCCCCTATGAAAAGGACCAGCAATCCAATCCAGAAACTGCACAGCTTGCAATGCGCTAGAGAGGGAGGGGCCCTAGGGGGTTGGTTCCCCGAAGGAACCCCTCAACCTCATGTCACCCAAGCCATATCAGCAAAGTAGACCTCTTCTGGTGCACCAGAGAGGGCGCTACAATGGACATTATGCAAGGGAACCGCGCATCTAGAGCGCCGAGCGAGCGCTGGGTTGCCGTGACAACCCGCACTGCAGCCCGGCAGCTCGACAGCACATGACACGCAGAGGAGCGAGAGGTTTGCTCTCGCTGATCTCCGCGGTCTCCCAGAGTGTCGGGCAGAGCCGCGGCTGTGCTTTTACACACAAGCGGCAGCTGGCCAACAACAGAGGGGACTCAAGCTTCCCGGAGAAAGAAGAGTCACGACCGGCGTGTCGACGTGATCATGTTCTCATATGAAAACATGAACACCCACGAACATCATTTCAGCACGCGCCCAGACATGCGAAACGGTGATCGTGGCCGTCAGTGAGGACAGGAACGATCGCATCCAGAAACACAAGTAGGATGTCGTCTTTAAAAAGACGCGAATCTACTTGTGTAAGCTCTTTCAGGGACTTTACTCTTTTAGAAGTGCTGAAGCACGCAGGGGAACGGCCACCGCAACACAGACAGGGATTGTGTGCAGCCTGTCATGTGCTTTCTCTCTCTTTGAAGGCGCTCACTCTTACCAGCCGTAAAAACGGCTTTTCAGCGCTCAAAAGCGCACCGTACCGGCCGTGAGAACAGCCTTCTGACGCTGTCAAACAGCTATTTGCTCAAAAACGGCAAACGAAACAGAAAAAGAGAGGACGTCGACCCCGCTGCTGTGCTGTTCGCCCGCACTCGGAAAAAAAGAGAAGTTCAACCAAAAGCTTGACTCGTCTTCTAGCAGACACTCGCTTGCAGAGAACAGGAACAAACACCGTTCGGCTCCGAAGCGAAAAGCTGAAGATGCAACGCACCTGCTGCTCATTATATACCCGCGCTGCGAGGCGAGCAGCTGATGCATATGATTGCATGCCAATGTGCATTGGCTCGTTTAGTTACACTCGAAGTAGATTGGCCTCTCTAGCGAGATTCCTATTCGTCGGTCTGTCCGACGTACGTCGAACGTGACCGACTGAATGGGAACTTGATTTTCAACAACCGCTCTAATTTTTAAAATTCTACCTTTTATTATCTCATCCACTTCGTAAGAAACAGGGGAAAATTTTTTTGAGAACAGAACAGCAACCCCAGCACTCAGTGAATTATTATGACTCAAAAAAGAGAGCCCATCCCATTCCATTGCCCAATTAGCTGCATTTTGAACGTCACTATGCGTCTCTTGAAGTAACACAACGTCAAAATGTTTTTGTTTAAGTAACTCATAAATCTCTGCTCTTTTTTTACAATCTCTTGCACCATTCACATTCAGGGATGCAATGTTAATGCTGCTCATGTTTAAAAAAATAAAACATAAACATAAGCTCCACACAAGCATTGCAGCAGGGACCATGGATTTCAAACTCTTAGACACCATCATTGTTACTTGTTTCCACACTAACTCTTCTCACAATTTTCTTCAATCGGTACACTTCTCTATCAGTAAAACACCCCTCACTCATAAAACTCCGCGATCTTTCCACAAATAACTGAGTATTCGGGAAGTAATTTTCAACATTAACATTCCTCTTATTTTTTGTAATTCTCAGAAATTGTTTGATGTTTTGTGCATCATAACCTCGAATATGAAATTCGGACTGAGAAAAAGCACTACTGGAATCAGATGAATCTTCATCACTTTCATCTTCCTCTCCATTGGACAAATCATTCGTACTTACTTTTTTCACCATCTTCAAACTACCATCACTTTTCATCTTTCTTTTTAAAGGTACTTTAAAAGACTGCGAATCCACTGTTTCTGTGACATTTACATCAGGAACCATTTCAGAAGATTTCATTTCACCTTCAGAAGTAGGCCTACTATTCTGCATTCCACCTTGCAGCAATGCGACCATGTCTTCCATTGGTTCTTCAGACCCAGAAGGTCTAGATTCTACAGTCTCAGATACACTCTTATCAGCATCCACAACCACAACTTGCTCGCCTTCAGCCACTTTTGAAGTATTCAAACTGACTGTAGGAACCTCTGCTTCCACCTCCGTTTCTGTAGATGTATGTGGTCTAAACACTTCATCATTTTCATTTTTATCTGGGCATGTACGCACCAAATGCCCTGCTTTACCACATCCAAAACATCTCATTTTATCAGTGGTTGCATAGATCAAATAATCAAAATCATCCATCCGAAAATTAAATGAAACGTCGAGCTCAGCGTTATCCCTTATTACCATATATACATATCTCCTGAAGGAAACGATATGTTTCAAAAGTGGAGAAACATTTCCAAGTGCAATTTTTTTTATTGGTGAAACCAATTTTCCATAGCGAGACAGCATGTTTACTAAAAACTCATCCTTCACAAAAGGTGGCACATTTGACAAAGTCACTCTCTTAGACGGCATTGAAAGCGGCAACACAGCAGTAAACGCATCATTTATCACTAACCCACGTTCCACTAACTCATCTTTGTCCACAGTGCTCAAAAACATTACTATGGCATTGTTCATTCTAGAAGCCGATAACAATGAATCAAAACCCACTACTTCACCTGCCGCTAGACAGCACTCCTCTATACTCACAGCAGACGCCACTTTTACTCCATGACGCCGCGTGAGTGACTCAAAAACCTCCGAACCGGCAACCGCCATGTTTCCGATCAAACGGAAAACCGGCGCGCCGAACAAAAAGACAACACAAACTTTTCTCAAACTAGACTATATTATCTAACTTTAGTAAAGAAAAGGGATAGAAAAGTTCGAAAACACACCTGCACACTCGTTCTCACATCCACTCGCTCCAAACACACTCGCGCATGCGCACAGAGAGAGAGAGAGAGAGAGAGACTTTATAAATCTCTTTATTTATAAACAGTACAAAGCATCAACATCTAATCAGAACACAACAGTTAAAAAAGAGGAGGGTAAAATTAGAAAAAAAAAGGAAAACAAAACAAAACAAAAAAATAATAAAAAAATATGCACACCTCTTAAGAAAAGGTTTAAAAAAAACATCCATCACTTTAAACATTAATTTGTAAACAACCATCAGGGTCAATTTCGCAGACATTGACCCAGATTTATGCACCATTTAAGACTGAAAGTTTCCAAGTCATCAACAAACTTGTAATAGGCATACTCGATATTGATATTGTTACAGATCCCTTGTTTCCCTGGACTCCATTTCCCAGAATCCTCCTGTTCTCCACACCTGCACTCACTTCCCTCGTCAGTTCCTCATCATCACTCATCACCTGCACCTGGACTCTATTGTTAGCACTCCCTTTATATTGCACTCACTCCCTTCACTCCTCGTCCGTTCTCTGTTTTGTTAAGGTGTCTGTCTGTTGTTCATTGCCATTGTTTGAAGTAAAGTCTCTATTATCGTGGAAATCCGTATCTGCCTCATCTCTCTACCAGCCACCCGTAACAGAAGAACGGACCTAAACCGACCGGATTTTCCACGAAAAAAAAAAAAAAAAAATGGAGACTTTCCCCAGCTCCCTGGATCCAGCTCCTCCATCGCCTCTCACCCTAACAGCCAGCGAACGCATTATCGGGCTCCTGCAGGTAGGACGTTCGCTGGAGAGGTATGTGGAGGAGTTCGTTGAGCTTGCTTACTTGTCTAACTGGCCCGACGCTCAGTTGATCTCCCTGTTTTTGGATGGATTGGATGACGACACTATCCGTTTTGATGAACCTGTTTTTTGTTTCTCCTTAAGCGAAACTATCAATTTAATTTTGTGGTTGAATGGCTCCAAATTCTTAGTGAAAGAGGTTCAGGATCAGTGTTGTCGTCCGGTCCATTGTAGCAAATTAGCTCAAAATAAATATGAATAATTAATCATAACTAGTTATAATTAATTATTAATATTTTAATCAGTCAATAAAATTAACTTAATGTAATAAAATTAATATTACAATCAATTAACCTGTTGTTCAATGAACACACAGTGTTAATTGTTTATTAACTAAGAAATGTTCAGTTCCAGGTTATGGGAAATAACAATCTTATTCTACTAAAAGCCTGTAGTCAGGACCGACATGAATAGGGACTCCCGTACATGAGCGCAAAACACGGACAACCTTACGTGTGACATGAACAAGACTTTATTAACTAGACTAAACACTTAAACTACTCTAACATTCACACACATACATGCATACAGTTTACCAAGAGAGAGAGAGAAAGCAGAGTACAGGAAGCAAGAAGTTACAGCATTGTTGGACATTCAGCAGATCAACAGCCTTGAGCAAACCATCAGTTTAGTTTTAACAGGCCCTTCTTTAAAAGGGGTAAGGATACTCAATGTATCCGATAATGAGACTAAGTTTGATACTTGCATGTCTCTCCAAGTTGAATTAAAACTGTCCTGATGCAATTTGTGGAGGCTCCTGTTGAATCTTTGCTGATATTTTCTTGACGAAAGAGAACCGGCTGGATTCAGAGGATCTTTGGTGAATGGAAGGTCTAGGCCGAGGCCTGGCACAAGCTTGGGGTTCCTTAGAAGCTTCTAGCTTCTTAAAGCATCATCTTGACGTCAGCATTCATCAGTAAAAGAGAAGAAGAGGAGGAAGAGCAGGAAGAGAGGGGGTTCCTTGTGATCAGTGAATATAAGGGGTGAAGATGTCACACCCTCTTGAGGTGTCTGAGCCAATAAGGAGTTGCCCCCTCGGAGGGAAGTTTTACGAGTCTTTGTTCTGTAGCAAGATATTAGCATAAGACACTGGATTGGATGTTTGAGAGAAGAACCCTCTAGATTCTTATAATACTAATGTGTCACAGAGTTAGTAACATGTAACATAAATTACCAAATAGGAAATGAAAGTTGGAGTCCGTAGATACCAAGCATGCTGCCAATGTGATCTCAGTTAACTATACATTTGCAACTATGGAACATTAATACCAAAATAGTTCAAAAGAGAGAATTAATACATAGAATAAAGCCTATAAAAGGAAAGTCATGAGATGGGAAAATTGGATACGTGTTTATACATTTCCCAAGTGGTTATATAGAGAATACATAGGATTAAGAGAGTTTATTCGTCCTTCTCAGGAAGAATGAGTCACTAGTCTCTCCAGAATTCTTCTGGATCATAAAAGTACCATATAACTGTAACAGGACACCTAGGTTGGCCTGTGTGCTAGCAACATTGGGATGCTGGTTACAGTTTCAGGGGGATGGGTTCCCAGAGCTTTGATAAAGTGAGTTCATAGGTAATTCATTAACTATATTGAATAATTTTGTGTGCCTGATTAGTCCAGACGCTACATATATCCCCCCTTTTGATCGTTGTTGTTCTTTCTGTGGACAACAGCGAGCGACATTGAAGGTGCAGAAAGATCAGGCACACCACTAGCACACAAGGCTGGAAGGCTGTGATGGACTCTGGTTGTATGTGTCTCCTGGAGTGGTGATCGTTCCATGGCGGTTGATGTAGCCAGTAGGCAAGCTCAGGTCTCTGAGCTGGTGCTGCAGGAATCAAGGCAGCCAGTGCCTTGACCGTGTGTCACCTGTCAGTTAGTGTTGGTACAGTTAATGCGGGCAAGATGTTTGCTGGTGGCAAGGTTCAGGTCTCTGAGCTTGCTCAGCAGGTGTCGAAGTAGCAGGTGCCTTGACAGTGTCACCTGTCGTCTGGATGCCTGTGGAGCAGGTGGTTGTAGGAGGAGGTTACAGGAGTTGTAGTGTGAAGAGGGTTTCAGACTCACCTAGGTCTGATGGCAGAGGAGCAACCGGTGATTGTAGCCTCTGCTCTCAGTCAGAAGCAGTCTGAAGTTTGCGGTGTCACTCTGCTCTTGTGGTGTGGCTGGCTTGAGCAGGGCTGCATGGTGTTGTGTGAGTGGTCAGAATCTTGTGCTTCTGAGTACTTCTCAGGTAAGACCTGTTCAAGAAGCTCTTTTACTAGCATTAGAAGCTCCTGTGGGTCCAATGCAGGCATGTCCATTCGTCCTTGTGCAGCATCTGGATGGCTGCTGTGTGAAGGGCGTGGATGAGGAGGTGGTTGCTGCCTGCTGTTGGAGGTCCTGCGGGGTCTGCAGGATGAGGATGCTCCCATCCATGGCTTCTTCCTGTGGTAGGTCTGGTACCTGGGTCTGTCTGAATTAATCCTTTTCCTTCTGAAGCTGCAGAGGATTTCAGGAAATTGTCTGATAAGGTGTCAAGCAGAAGGCTTTGGCTCCCCCTCTGTACCTCTGTGCTTGGCTGGGGGAGGTTCTTCTGCTGACTCCATGTGGTGAAGTGAGATGTTTCTCCTGCAGTGGTTCTGTTTGCTGCAGGTAAGAGAGTCTCAGTTCTCTTTTCTTCTGTGTCTCTATTCTGTCAGGGTCCTTGTGTCTGTCCCGAGCCTCCATCTCTGAAAGCTGGTCTATGTGGCTTTTAGCATGCATCAGCTCCTTGTGAGTCTCTGTGATCTGGAGTTTGAGGTTGTTCACCTCCTGTTTCAAAACAGCGAGGATGTGGGCCAAGAAGAAGTTGACTTCAGTCAGATCATTGTGATCACACCTCTGGTTTGAATCATCTGCCTTTACTTCTCTTCCATCTTTGTCCAGTTGCTTTTGGCTCTGGGGCTGTAATTGATCAGCTGCACTGGTTAGGAGGGTGTTCCTCACGACACATAGCCAGTCCTTTTGGTCTGCCATCTGGGCAGTTAGGCTGAGCATCTGCAACATTTAGGCACGCTTGTGGTGAGAGTAAGGGCAAGAGACTACTGCAAGATCAAACAGAATTTAGGGCTAAAGGCACAGTGAGCAGCCAGGTGTATAAAATACAGCTAGGTTTACTAAATGACTTAAGATGGTTCTTGTGGTCAAATTATTTCTTAGTATTTCTTACTGATGGCTCACAACAGGCTTGACTATCTGAACAAATGGAAAAGAGAAAGAGAGAGGAAGAGGAGAGCTTTCCTATTAGATTTGCTTATTAGTGGTGCTCAAAATTATGCCATAGCAATCATTCAGATTCCTTTGTAACTGGCTCATAAAATTGAAGCAACTGTTGTAAATAAACAAAATCAGAAGAAGAGTATGTCTAGTTGCTTGTGGTTATATTGGGAAATTAAACCACACAATATTAAAAAGGGAGATGTAAATAAATCACAAAGATGAAAGAAATAATACTAGTAAAAATTAATAGCTGACTGCTTTTATAATTTAAATCAATAAAAAGATTTAAAGAAGTGACTAAAACAGCAGAATGACCTGGTATTGGGAATAGTCAATAGCACTAGTGATTAACAATTAGATTAGCTTTGGAAATCACTCTATAGTTGGTCACAGCTGCAGCGTGTTCAGGACCACACCATGTGTGTGTCCCTCCCAGAAGTTTAGTCAACGTGCTATTGAAAAATCTCAATAAATCCTAGAATTCTTCTTTAGCTAAACAGTTTACATGTAATTAAATTTTAGATTTAATTACCCTAGTGACTGCAGATTTAGCTGAACGGTGTTCAGGGAGAAATGCACCTAAGTGCAGGTAAAATTAGCTGAGAAGAATTAAAGGTAAGGAAAGAGAGAAATCAGAAAACCAGGAATGTGGTTAAGGAAATTGGTTTAGATCAGTTCACACTGCATACACACAATCTATAGTTAAAGGCTTCACGTAAATTATGCTAACCACTAACTGTAGAAGCTATTAGTTAGCTTAGCCTGAGGTGCAGGGCTGCTAGGTAAGGTTAGCTTGGCCACCTAGCCTGGTTTGTTTACAATATGGCGTCACAGGGTGATGAGTTAGCACTTCCTGTGACAAGTCGTTGTCATGGGAACCAATGCACATCAGAGCAATTCAAACAGTTTATTGAGACTGTCTGCTCATTTCAAACAAGTTACGTATAGAGTTAAAATGTGACGCTTATACTTTCAGATTTTCAAAAACTTGATATTACATTCAGTAAAATGCAAATATGTTTTGCCATTTGCAAATTTTACTCATGTAAACTCTTCTCTCTACTTTAAACAACGTCTTGTACTTGTTTAAAGGGTAATTACACAGTTTGCTGTAAGTCAAAGCTTGTTTAAGCATATATAGTTAAGTCCGTCTTGTGCATGAATACTGATGTTCCTTTCAGCGAGTGAAACACAGTTTTGGTCAAAAGGTAGCTATGCTTGTAGGTGCAGGCAAAGTTTAGATGAATGACATCAATCTTAACTATAACAGTGGAGCATTACCCAAATCTACATTTATATAACACTGTACTGAGATTCATTCATCAGAAACAGGTTAAGCAATACTGCAATTGGTATTTATCCAACCAAAGCAGAATAATCAATTCTGGTACAGTTTACATGCCGCTGAGCTGAGATTCCTTCGTCAACACAGGCTTACGCTCTAATACTGAGATTAGGATTTCTTCACTAAAATCAGATTAACTTTACACTGATACCATTTGAACATATGCTAAAATGTGTCAAGAGTAGACTCTTTCAGTTACAGTAGAGATGTCAATTCAAGCCATCACTTTATCAGCATCTAACAAGCCAGCAATTAGTGACCAAAATGCGCATCGTCTGACATATTCTGACTGGAATTATCAAATGCACACTTTTAAATTGACAGTGGTTTAAGCTCATAACCTTTGTTTATTCATGCCCGCATTCTCCACCATTTGTAGCAAATTAGCTCAAAATAAATATGAATAATTAATCATAACTAGTTATAATTAATTATTAATATTTTAATCAGTCAATAAAATTAACTTAATGTAATAAAATTAATATTACAATCAATTAACCTGTTGTTCAATGAACACACAGTGTTAATTGTTTATTAACTAAGAAATGTTCAGTTCCAGGTTATGGGAAATAACAATCTTATTCTACTAAAAGCCTGTAGTCAGGACCGACATGAATAGGGACTCCCGTACATGAGCGCAAAACACGGACAACCTTACGTGTGACATGAACAAGACTTTATTAACTAGACTAAACACTTAAACTACTCTAACATTCACACACATACATGCATAAATTTTACAAAGACTGTGAGAAGGCAGAGTACAGGAAGCAAGAAGTTACAGCATTGTTGGACATTCAGCAGATCAACAGCCTTGAGCAAACCATCAGTTTAGTTTTAACAGGCCCTTCTTTAAAAGGGGTAAGGATACTCAATGTATCCGATAATGAGACTAAGTTTGATACTTGCATGTCTCTCCAAGTTGAATTAAAACTGTCCTGATGCAATTTGTGGAGGCTCCTGTTGAATCTTTGCTGATATTTTCTTGACGAAAGAGAACCGGCTGGATTCAGAGGATCTTTGGTGAATGGAAGGTCTAGGCCGAGGCCTGGCACAAGCTTGGGGTTCCTTAGAAGCTTCTAGCTTCTTAAAGCATCATCTTGACGTCAGCATTCATCAGTAAAAGAGAAGAAGAGGAGGAAGAGCAGGAAGAGAGGGGGTTCCTTGTGATCAGTGAATATAAGGGGTGAAGATGTCACACCCTCTTGAGGTGTCTGAGCCAATAAGGAGTTGCCCCTCGGAGGGAAGTTTTACGAGTCTTTGTTCTGTAGCAAGATATTAGCATAAGACACTGGATTGGATGTTTGAGAGAAGAACCCTCTAGATTCTTATAATACTAATGTGTCACAGAGTTAGTAACATGTAACATAAATTACCAAATAGGAAATGAAAGTTGGAGTCCGTAGATACCAAGCATGCTGCCAATGTGATCTCAGTTAACTATACATTTGCAACTATGGAACATTAATACCAAAATAGTTCAAAGAGAGAATTAATACATAGAATAAAGCCTATAAAAGGAAAGTCATGAGATGGGAAAATTGGATACGTGTTTATACATTTCCCAAGTGGTTATATAGAGAATACATAGGATTAAGAGAGTTTATTCGTCCTTCTCAGGAAGAATGAGTCACTAGTCTCTCCAGAATTCTTCTGGATCATAAAAGTACCATATAACTGTAACAGGACACCTAGGTTGGCCTGTGTGCTAGCAACATTGGGATGCTGGTTACAGTTTCAGGGGGATGGGTTCCCAGAGCTTTGATAAAGTGAGTTCATAGGTAATTCATTAACTATATTGAATAATTTTGTGTGCCTGATTAGTCCAGACGCTACACCATCCAGAAACACGGTTGGCCGGGCCAGTTAGTCAACCTCCGGCTTCCTCCGCACACCGCTCCAGCGAACTCCCTGCCTGCCCCAGGCTGGACCCATATTCCGCTACTGGGCCCAGTAAGCGGAGGAGGAGGAAGAAAGCGGCCCCAATTTCTCCAGAGCCCGCTCCAGTATCTCCAGAGCCCGCTCCAGTATCTCCAGAGCCCGCTCCAGTGTCTCCAGAGCCCGCTCCAGTGTCTCCAGAGCCCGCTCCAGTGTCTCCAGAGCCCGCTCCAGTATCTCCAGAGCCCGCTCCAGTATCTCCAGAGCCCGCTCCAGTATCTCCAGAGCCCGCTCCAGTATCTCCAGAGCCCGCTCCAGTATCTCCAGAGCCCGCTCCAGTATCTCCAGAGCCCGCTCCAGTATCTCCAGAGCCAGCTCCAGTCCCCACAGAGCCAGCTCCAGTGCCTGTGGGGATTTTAATTGTATTTGAGGGGATGAAATGGCCCTCAACCCCAGTCTCCGCCGAGCCAAGTTCTCCAGTCTCCTCCGAGCCAAGTTCTCCAGTCTCCTCCTCCGAGCCAAGTTCTCCAGTCTCCGCCGCCGAGCCAAGTTCTCCAGTCTCCGCCGCCGAGCAAAGTTCTCCAGTCTCCGCCGCCGAGCAAAGTTCTCCAGTCTCCGCCGCCGAGCAAAGTTCTCCAGTCTCCGCCGCCGAGCAAAGTTCTCCAGTCTCCGCCGCCGAGCAAAGTTCTCCAGTCTCCGCCGCCGAGCAAAGTTCTCCAGTCTCCGCCGCCGAGCAAAGTTCTCCAGTCTCCGCCGCAGAGCAAAGTTCTCCAGTCTCCGCCGCCGAGCAAAGTTCACCAGTCTCCGCCGCCCAGCTCAGTTCTCCAGTCTCCGCCGCCTAGCAAAGTTCTCCAGTCTCCGCCGCCGAGCAAAGTTCTCCAGTCTCCGCCGCCGAGCAAAGTTCTCCAGTCTCCGCCGCCGAGCAAGTTCTCCAGTCTCCGCCGCCGAGCAAAGTTCACCAGTCTCCGCCGCCGAGCAAAGTTCTCCAGTCTCCGCCGCCGAGCAAAGTTCTCCAGTCTCCGCCGCCGAGCAAAGTTCTCCAGTCTCCGCCGCCGAGCAAAGTTCTCCAGTCTCCGCCGCCCGAGCAAAGTTCTCCAGTCTCCGCCGCCGAGCAAAGTTCTCCAGTCTCCGCCGCCGAGCAAAGTTCTCCAGTCTCCGACGCCCTACGAGCCCTCAGCTCCAGCCGCCGCCTACGAGCCCTCAGCTCCAGCCGCCGCCGCCGAGCCCTCAGCTCCAGCCGCCGCCGCCGAGCCCTCAGCTCCAGCCGCCGCCGCCGAGCCCTCAGCTCCAGCCGCCGCCGCCGAGCCTGCCGCTCCAGCCGCCGCCGCCGAGCCTGCCGCTCCTAGTATGGTCTCTGTGATTGAACTCTCCAGCCCAAGGACTGTTTTCCCTCCCTGCCTCCCTCTCCCGCCTCCTCCAAGTCATGTCTATACTGCACCTCCACCTCAAGCCCCCTCGCCCAGATCTCCACCTCGGACCTCTGGGCGATTACCTTCACCCCGGCTCCAACCTCCCTCTGCTCCACCGTTGCCCATCAGTCCTCCAGCTTCACCAGTCTCCATCCTGCCTCCACTCACACCTTGGTCATTCATCAGCCTGCCCTCCCCTCTGGACTTCACTCCTCCGTCTCCGCTCCGTCACTCCGTCCCTCGGATTCAGTTGGCCTCCTCACTCCCCCCGGTGTTCGTTTTGTTGGCTGTCCTTCTGCTTGCACTGCGGCCTTCTGGAGCCCCGGCTGCGCTTCGGTCGGCGGAGCCTTCGGTTCCGCCATCACCCGCCAGTCCTTCAGCGACGCCTGGGCTCAACGCCTCGAAGGCTTCGGCTCCTGACCCGCCATGGCTGCCCGCTGCACCTGACCCGCCATGGCTGCCCGCTGCACCTGACCCGCCATGTATGCCCGCTGCATGTCTGCCCGCTGCACCTGACCCGCCATGGCTGCCCGCTGCACCTGACCCGCCATGGCTGCCTTCGGCTCCTGACCCGCCATGGCTGCCCACGGCTCCTGACCCGCCAAGGCTGCCTTCAACCCCTGACCCGCCATGGCTGCCCACGGCTCCTGACCCGCCATGGTTTTTGGACCTGCCCTGGAGACCTCCACTCCAGTTTACTCCTTCCCCTGCTCCGGTTTGAGGTCTCCAGGGCGCCCGCCCCCCTCCCGGTTGTTACATCTACGGCGCGAGGACGCGCCTACCGGGAGGGGGAGGTACTGTTACAGATCCCTTGTTTCCCTGGACTCCATTTCCCAGAATCCTCCTGTTCTCCACACCTGCACTCACTTCCCTCGTCAGTTCCTCATCATCACTCATCACCTGCACCTGGACTCTATTGTTAGCACTCCCTTTATATTGCACTCACTCCCTTCACTCCTCGTCCGTTCTCTGTTTTGTTAAGGTGTCTGTCTGTTGTTCATTGCCATTGTTTGAAGTAAAGTCTCTATTATCGTGGAAATCCGTATCTGCCTCATCTCTCTACCAGCCACCCGTAACAGATATGAGATTTCAGTAATCCCCATAAAAACTGAGATAACATCAGTTGATCCTGTGCTAAGTAAATCCCTTTTTGAGCGACACCCAAATTGCCGTTTTCGCCTGGCCGAACAAGAAATTTATTAAAACATGAACTAGCATACTGCTCCTTTTGTACTTGGGACAATAGATAAAACACATAGGCGTAAAAACTTCCCCCAAAGACTGACAGTACTGTTCTAATAGATAAAACAGCGGTTGGAGTCTTGAACAATTAAGAAACAAGTGAAAAATTGTTTCTTGCAGCCCACAAAAAGAACACTCTTCCCCTACTAGTGGATCGAGGTGTGCTCTGTGTCTGTTTGTAGCTATTATACCATGCACTATCCTCCATTGAAGGCCTCCAGACCTTTTCTCAATAGGGGACTTTAACAGGGTCCTCCAGCAGCCTTTAGGGGAGGCGCCCATTCCAAAAAACTCTTGCCACTTAGACTCCTTCACGTTTTCAAGAGTGTGAAAATGTGTCACCTTAACACACAACACACAAAGAGCCTTCTTTCCTACGTCACCAAAACAGCTCAGCAATTTGCCCTCCATTTCCTGCCATTCTCCAGTATCAAACAAGAGAGTCATCTCTGGGAAGGGAGGACTGTCCACATCAGATGTTTCCAAAGAGAGTCTAAAATCCGAAGGGAAAGTCTCACGTATTTGAGTTAACAGCTTCTCTGCCACTCGAACTGACCTCATGCCCAGTTTTAGGGCTAAGGTTTCTGCAGATATCCATCCTCTCTCAGTAATTAAATGTCCAACTTTAGTGATCTTAGCAGACCACAAGGCTTTGATGAGGGATTCTGACCTAAGGATATCTAGGTCCATGGTAGAATTAAAAAGCAGTGGTTCTTCCCTTAGCCAAAGTTGACTTCCGGTTCAACGCTGCTCAACGCTTCTGCCTGTCTGCTGTCTGACCTACGCTCGGAGCTTCGTGGAGTTTATCCTAAATCCTTCTCTTTATTCCTATTCACATAATATAACTTTCTTATTTTCACTAGATTACTTAACCTATTGCATAGTATTACTAAACGGAACGATTTATTACTAGCAATCCACCAGCGTAATCACCTAGTCTTAGCCATAGCCCGCTAGCCTGCTAGCTACCGTCTACTTTCTTTTTTCCTTTAAACCAAACCTTCCTTGTCGATTGAATGGCGGATTTATCCGATGTATGTTATTCTGATCTGTCCTCGCCAGATCGGGAAGCTGTGGAGACGTTGCTGCCCGGCATTCATCGATCCACCGCGAGGTACAGCGTCTCGCACATCACCCTCGCCCCAGGCACCGGCAAGCGACCGAGACATCCAGCCAGCGAGTCCCGTGTGCGTTGCAGTTTTTCGGACGGCGTTCATCAAACACACGGTCAGTCATGTCCGACGATTACCATGTGTAGTAAATGCAACATGTACAGCTTAGCTCTTTCTGTCAGCAGTGAGATTTACACATGTGATAAATGCAGGGATATTGTCAGGCTGACAGAGAGAATCTCAGAATTAGAGAGACGCATCCAAACTTTAATTGAGGATAGTGAGAATGAAAGGGCCTTAGATACTGCTTTGGATGCGACTAGCCTAGTAAACACTGCACATTCGGTTCCGGTTGTAGAAGCCACGCAGCAGGCTAACTGGGTGACTGTGAGGCGGCATAATGGCAAGAACAAACACCACTCTTCCGTTCCGATTAGAACATAAAACAGGTTCTCCCCACTCAGTGACGCACCCACTGAGAATCCTGTTGAAAGTGCCCTAGTAATTGGCAATTCTATTACACGGAACGTGAAAATAGAGACACCAGCCACCATAGTCACATGTTTGCTGGGGGCCAGAGCACCTGACATCAAAGCAAATTTAAAAGTGCTGGCTAATGCTAAACGTAAATATTCTAAAATCATTATCCACGTCGGCACAAATGATGTTCGACTTCGCCAGTCGGAGATCACTAAAATTAACATTAAAGAGGTGTGTGAACTCGCAAATTCAATGTCAGCAAAAGTAATTTGTTCTGGCCCTCTTCCTGTTCGTCGGAGTGATGAGATAGTTAGCAGGTTATCATCACTCAATGGCTGGCTGTCTAAGTGGTGTGCGCAGAATAATATAGGTTTCATAGACAATTGGAAAAGCTTTTGGGGCAGACCTGATCTGTTGAAAAGAGATGGTATTCTGCTGGTGCTGCTCTTCTATCAAGAAATTTGGCAAATAGTCTTAGAGCTGAAACATGACAAACCAGGGCCCAGATCAGGACGCAGACAAACTGGCTAAACCGACCGTCTGCTAGCCGCCTCACGTCACAGAACTCAAATAATTCACAGCACATAGAAACTCTTTCACCTAGATATTATCACATAGAGACTGTGTCTGTACCTCGAACTAGTAAATACAAAAAACTTCCGAAACCTTTTAAGGGTAAAAATTTAATTGATGTTCAAAAAATGAAAATCACAGATAAATCAGATAAACAAATGATAAAGCTTGGGTTACTGAATATTAGATCTATTTCTTCAAAAGCACTTATTGTAAATGAAATTATCACAGACAATAAGCTAGACTTGCTGTGTTTGACAGAAACCTGGCTAAAACCAGACGGTTACATTACTTTAAATAAATCTAGTCCTCAAGGTTATGTTTATCGACACAATCCTCGACAGAAAGGCAAAGGGGGAGGTGTTGCTGTAATTTATAGTAATATATTCAGAATCACTCAAAAGAATTTCAAATATAATTCCTTTGAAGTGATGGTGCTTTATGTAACATTATGTAAGTTGACATTTGTGCTGGCTACTGTATACAGGCCACCAAGGCACCATACTGACTTTATCAAAGAATTTGCTGATTTCCTATCAGAGTTAGTACTGGCTGCGGATAAAGTCCTTGTTGTTGGTGATTTTAATATCCATGTAGATAATAATAAAGACGCATTTGGATTGGCATTTGCAGACATTTTAAACTCTATTGGAGTTAGACAACACGTGTCAGGACCCACTCATTGTCGTAATCATACCCTAGATCTAATACTGTAGCATGGAATTGATATTGATGCTGTTGAAATTCTACAGCAGAGCGATGATATATCAGATCATTATCTAGTCTTGTGTATAATACAATTAGCCAAGGCTGCAAAACCACCACCCAGCCATAAATATTGTAGAACCATCACGTCTACCACTAAAGATTGCTTTATAAATAATCTCCCCGAGCAGTTTCATCGCCTTAGTATACCTGACAACTTAGAAGAACTCGATGCTGCAACAGAAACTATTGGCTCTCTCTTTTCCAGCACATTAGATGCAGTCGCTCCTTTACGTCTAAAGAAGATTAAGGAAACTAATCCAACGCCGTGATATGATGAGCACACTCGGGCTCTAAAACGAGCTGTTAGAAAAGCTGAACGTAGTTGGAAGAAAACAAAACTAGAAGTTTGTCGCCTTTCGTGGAAATAAAAAAATGATTGAGTACAGAACGGCTATAAGAAATGCTAGATCTACTTATTTTTCAAATCTCTTAATAGAAAACAAACATAATCCTAGGTATTTATTTGACACAGTGGCTAAATTAACTAGAAACAGAGATTCAACTGCTGACGTTTCCATAGAGCACAGCAGTAATGACTTTATGAACTTCTTTACTTGTAAGATTGATAATATAAGAGAGACAATTAAAAACATGCAACCGTCTACAGTTTCGCTTCAGACAGTGCACTGTAGTGTCCCTGAGGTAAAACTAGAATCATTCGCCGCTATAGGAGAGGAAGAATTATCTAAACTTATCAAATCATCAAAATCAACAACATGTATGTTAGACCCAATGCCGACTAAACTACTTAAAGAAATGCTTCCAGAGGTCGTAGGTCCACTTCTTGTTATAATTAATTCATCCTTAACACTAGGATACGTGCCAAAAACCTTTAAGCAGGCTATTATTAAACCTCTTATTGAAAAAACCTCAACTAGATCCGAGAGATTTAGTAAATTACAGGCCAATCTCGAATCTACCTTTTCTGTCAAAGATACTAGAAAAGGCAGTTTCAACACAACTGTGTTCCTTTTTAGAAAGAAATGGAATCTGTGAGGATTTCCAGTCAGGATTTAGACCAAACCATAGTACTGAGACTGCTCTTGTTAGAGTTACAAACGATCTACTCTTATCATCCGATCGTGGCTGTATTTCTCTATTAGTGTTATTAGATCTCAGTGCTGCTTTTGACACTATCGATCACAACATTCTTCTAAAAAGACTTGAAAACTATATTGGCATTAGTGGAATTGCTTTGGCATGGTTCAAATCGTACTTATCTGACCATTATCAGTCTGTAGTAGTTAATGAAGAGATGTCGTATCGATATCGAATATGGAGTACCACAAGGCTCAGTACTAGGACCGTTGCTTTTCACTCTGTACATGCTGCCCTTAGGAGAGATAATTAGGAAGCATGGTGTTAGTTTTCACTGCTACGCTGACGATACTCAGCTCTATATTTCCTCGCGCCCTGACGAAACCTACAAATTCACAAAACTAACAGAATGCATAGCTGACATTAAAAACTGGATGACAAGAAATTTCTTATTATTAAATTCAGAAAAAACTGATATCCTAATCTTTGGACCAAAAACTTCCTCACGAAAAAACCTTGAATACTCTCTAACACTTGACGGGTGCTCCATTAAATCTTCGTCCTCAGTTAGGAACCTGGGTGTGCTCTTTGATACCAATCTTTCATTTGAAAGTCATGTTTCTAGTATCTGTAAAACCGCCTTCTTCCATCTAAAAAATATATCTAAATTACGGCATATGCTCTCAATGACAAATGCGGAACAGTTGGTTCATGCATTCATGACCTCAAGACTAGATTATTGTAACGCTCTACTGGGTGGTTGTTCTGCTCGGCTTTTAAACAAACTACAGTTGGTCCAAAATGCGGCAGCTAGAGTTCTTACTAGAACCAGAAAGTATGACCATATTAGCCCAGTTCTGTCAACATTACATTGGCTCCCTATTAAACATTGTATAGATTTTAAAATCTTGCTACTTACTTATAAAGCTCTAAATGGTTTAGCTCCCCAGTACCTAAGTGAGCTCTTAATGCATTATAGTCCTTCACGTTTATTGCGATCTCAGAATTCAGGCCAGTTGATAATACCCAGAATATCAAAATCAACTGAAGGCGGCAGATCCTTTTCCTATTGAGCACCTAAACTCTGGAACAATCTTCCTAGCATTGTTCGGGAAGCAGACACACTCTGTCAGTTTAAATCTAGACTAAAAACACATCTCTTTGCTCTTGCATACACATAACACATTATCAATACATTAACATTTTTCAAATCCGTTAAAGGATTGTTACGCTGCAATATTTAGGTCGGCCGGAACCGAGAACATTTCCTATAACACTAGATATACCTGTACATCAGAATAAGAATGGCATCTCCGCTAATATCTGTCTCTCTGCTTATCCTGAGGTTTGCCGGGTGCTGGATTCAGGCCGTATCCAGATCAGATGGAGAACCAGTGTCTGGACCTGACTACAACGTAGCCCAGGAGACAATGGGCCTACAGACCCAGTTCTGGCTGCATCTATAATTCAGATTTTTAATCCCCGTATCCGCTTACATATATTTATATATAATGTATTTTTAATCTCTATAATAAAAATGTATAATTCAGATTTTGATCTCCAAAGCCATTTACATATATTATATATATCTTCCAAGGGGTTTTTTCCCTCCTAGGACTTTTTTCCCAGTGCTAGCATGCTGGGTTTTTCTCCTAGGGTTTTTTTTCCACCCCTGGGAGTCAGCCGACATTGGCTTAATGTAGCACCATCTTGTATATGTTACATATTACCACGCTTGGTTGTACAGCTTATTTTTAACCACTTCCCTTTTTCTGTGCTTCTAATATGTAAAGCTGCTTTGAACAATTACCAATTGTAAAAGCGCTATATAAATAAATTTGACTTGACTTGACTTGACAAAGTCTCTGTACGCTATTAAAATCTCTGGAAATCTTGAAAGGCGACCATGCTCTCAACAATGTCCTGTAGAAAGGCATTATTCCAGTCAGATTCAACTTGTTAGTGTCCTTGAGAAACAGGTGACGGTCTAATCCCATATTACCAGCTCTCCTCAGAAGGGCACAGGCTACTTCAGCCCAGGATACATCTTCCCCATTTAGAAGTCTCTGAGCAGTCTAAAGTCTGAAGGCTTTAATTCTGGAATTAATGTCGACAAGTCCTTGTCATCCTTCCTGAATAGGCAGATAGAGTACAGGTGCCTTTAGCCAGTGCTGTCCCGACCAGAAAAAGTCTACCAGCTGCTGTTGAATTTTCCTCACCTAATCTTCAGGAGGCTCTAAGATCATCATTTTGTGCCAGAGAGATGAGGCTACCAGATTATTGCAGATTAGAACTCTCCCCCTATAGGACAGCTGGGGTAGCAACCATTTCCAGTGAGACAACTTCGCACACACTTTCTCCACTAGCCCCACCCAGTTTTGTCTCCTATAGTCTCCTGTGCCTAAAAACACCCCTAGGTATTTAAAACCCGTTTTACCCCACTGCAAACCACCTGGAAGTAAAGGACCTTGGCCAAGCTGACCCCACCATAGAGCATTGCTTTTCCCCCAATTTACCTTGGCTGAGGAGGCCTTGCCATAACACAGCAAAGCCTCTTCTAGGAGAAGAACATAATTTTGATTTCTGATTAAAACTGTGACATCGTCAGCATAAGCTGAAAGCTTAATAGATTCTTGAACCTCTAGTTCATTAACCCATAAACCTGTTAGTTGCTTTCTAAACTTGCACAGCAGAGGCTCTATAACTATGCTATAAAGTTGACCAGACAGGGGGCAACCCTGTCTAATACCTCTGTTAACTTCAACAGGGACACTTAGGCCACCAGCAATTTTTATCATTCAAGTAGCATCATTGTACAACAGCCTAATCATAGAAATAAACTTGTCTCCAAAACCAAAAGCCTTAAAAGTTTCAAAAAGAAAAGCATGATCAACACGGTCAAAAGCCTTTTCTTGATCTAATGATAAAAAAACAAGGTTAATGTTGTTATTAACAGCAAAATCAAAAATGTCCCATACTAAATGTAAATGATCTAAAATACATCTCTCTTTTACACAGTAAGACTGGTCTTTATGAATGATTGCATGCAATACGTTATTTAGTCTGTTCGCCAAACATTTTGACAAAACTTTATATTCAAAACACAAAATTGCAATGGGCCTCCAATTTTTTTAGAGGTTTAGATCCCCTTTTTTTTGGGTAACAGTGTTAAAACAGCCCGCTGACAACTTAAAGGAAGAGACTTTTCACCAATACATTTCTTGAGTACCTCAAAGTAGTCAGGTCCTATTACAGACCAAAACTTCTTATAAAATTCGGCAGATAAGCCATCCAGCCCTGGTACCTTCCCTGAAGAAAGACCCTTTACAGCAGCAGTGACTTCCTCAAGTGTTAAATCAGTCTCCAAGAGTTTTTTTGTTTTGTTTTGAAGTTAGAACAGGGAGGTCCTATAACAGTTCATCTTTAGATTGTTCATCTATGGCTTCAGCAGCAAAAAGATCAGAATAAAAGTCAACAGCAAGTCTGCGCATTGTCACAGGATCTGAAGTTTCTTGTCCAACATTGTCTTTTAAACAGTACATTTGTTTCTCCTGTCCTGCTTTACGCTCCAAGTTAAAAAAGAAAGAGGTTGGGCCATCCATGTTCTTTATGTTCAAGAAACAGCTCCTTACAAGAGCCCCTTTAACTTTTTCATTTAAGATGGAGCTGAGCTGTTCTTTTTTTTTTTTTAGTCCAAAGTTCATGCAATTGTCCTGCATCATTTACAAACATATATTTACAAACATTTACATCATTTACAAACACATTTTTTCATATCAAGAATTTCCTTTTCCAGCAGCTCTACTGTATTTTTTAAAACCAGGGAGGAAAGGCCTTTGTACTGTTGGCAATAAGTCTTTATGTGCACTTTATTGATTTCCCACCATTGAGTAATACTTTCACAAAGGCACTTCTCACTTTTCCAAGTTTCCCAAAAAGATTTTAAAATTTTCACAAAAACATTTATCTTCCAACAGTTTATTATTAAAATGCCAGTAGTAACTTGTATGGGTTCTATTCACCAATACACAATCAACAGTGATATATTTGTGATCAGAAAAAGACATGCATTGAACACTCTATTTCTCATGTTTTGTGATGTATAAAACCTATCCAAACGTGCTCCAAAAATCCTATCATTGCTAATTTTGACCCAAGTATACTGCTTTTTTAAAGGATTATTCTCTCTCCATACATCTACCAGGTTAAAACTTTTTATGACTCTAGTCAGACAAGAAGATGACTGCATATGAGGCTCATCGCCATTTCTTTCTTGTGTGAAATCTAGAGTGCAATTCCAGTCTCCTCCTAATATGATAAAATCACCAGTTTGCTGCAGTTTTAAAAACTGCTCTAGTTTCACAAAGAGCTGTAATCTGCCAGTTCCAGTATTAGGGGCATAGATGTTGATAAACAAAAAAAGAAAAATTATTAATTTCAGCTCTGACAGCCATCAGCCTCCCAGGTTCTAGTTCATTTTTCATCAGAATTTTAACATTTACATTAGGAGAGAAGAGTACAGCCACACCGGCACTAATGTTAGTTCCATGACTAAGCACTCTCTCTCCTTTCCACCATAATCCCCAATCAGTTTCATTATCAAAATTGCTGTGGGTCTCTTGTAAAAAGACAACACTCGGGTTCTTTAGTCTTATGAAGTCTAACAATAAACCTCTTTTTTTCCCATCCCTTAATCCATTTATGTTTAAAAACCCCACCCTCGAAACTTCCATAAGGGGGAGAGAGGGAAAGAGAAAACAGTTAACAAAGAAAAAGGAAGACTTATCCATCCTAATTATTTGGTCTTTCCCCTTGCTTTAACTGGTTTCCTTCCAGATCTAATAGCAGTTAGATGATTTTGAGGCGAAAACGCTTTTGTTGTGAAAGCTCATCGTAACTACTCATTCTTCTAACCATCATAACAGAGGAGACAAACTTTTCCACATCTGGAAAATAATCGCAAACCAGCTCTAACTTTAGTTTTGTCAAGAAATTAGTTGATTTGCTCAAGAGTGTACAAATCATCAACAGCTTTTTAAACATCAGACCAATGCTCATCATCTCTTAAACCATCATCAGTGCACTATGACAACCCTTCCATCTCATCAGCCATGTTCTCCTCTGAGACACCTGCCTGCCCTGTAACATCCTCAAACACATCTTCAACATCACTTTGAGCATCATTCTGTTCATTATCATCACACTCACTCACATCCTTATGTATTACAGTAGGCCTACTACATTCAGCTTCCCCAACACCGCCAGGGGTATCAATATTTTCACTCACCTCCTGCTGCTCATTCACATCATCTGTAGCTCTTTCAGCCTGCTGCTCAGGCCTCTGTGCCTCTGTATTACTCGTATCCTCACGGGATGAAGATGCGCATTGTTCCTCCTTATGCGGGCATGTGAGGCGTTTATGGCCCATGTCACGGCATTCATAACATCGCATACTATCGGTACTGGCGTACACCATAAACAAACTCTCTTCGTGAGTGACGCGGAAAGAGACATCTAAAGTCCGCTCAGGGGAGCTTAGAAACATAGACCTGCTGTCTAAAGGAAAGGACGTGCTTTAGCGCGGCATTTTTACATTGCAAAGGTACCGCTTTAACAGGACTTGCGATCTTGCCAAACCTCTGTAGTTCTTTTAAAATGGCCTCATTACATATAAACGGTGGTACATTAGAAATAGTGACTTTAGTTGCTGGTGCAGAAAGCGGGGTTACCGGAACATATGTTTCTTTCACCCACATGCCGCTAACAGTCAAATCATTGACCAGTGCCTCTGATTTTAAAAATACGACTACGGCTTTATTCATCCTTGAAGCCGAAATGATGTTCTCAAAACCAATCTTTTCACCAAAGACAAGGAGCATATCTTCTATGGACACCGCGGGGTGTGGTACACACCTGCACCCATTACGGAGTGACAGAGTAGCAGGCATTGGCACGTTAGTGCTCGCCATACTGGCGACGTTGAGCCGCGCGTACGTGACAAAAATACTCTTCCTTATCCAGAAATTATTAACAAGGGAAAAGACGAAAATAATTAGGTAGGTAAAGTAAAGAAAAAGTAAAAGGGGGGAACAAACAAAGCTCTCCGCAAAACGCGGCGCGCTCAGCTCCGTCTCACACTCCCAGCATGCACTCAGAGAGAGAATTTTGAAAAGACACTTTATTACAAAAAATCTTTTAAACATAAAACAATTTTTCAACAATTCAACAAACAATTTTACATTTACCTTTTATACCACAAGGAGTTTTACATTAATAGAAGAGAAAAAAAACATATTTTTCCATCAATAATAGAGCACAAAGCATCATTCTTACACCATTTCATTTAAAAAGTGATAATGTCATCCATGGATGCATACAAATGAAAATCAATGAGTATTCTGGATTTTACTGTAGCTAAAAACAGAGTATTAATATCTTGATGTATACCCAGTTCTATTCTATTTTTTCTGCTAATATAAATTGCTAATTTTGCTTGACATATAATACAATTTAAACATTGACAAATAAACCTTTTTTTTTCTAACATATTTAAAACCAACAATAAAAACATCTATAGAAAAAGATTCATTAAAACTATCAAATAAATTATGTAATAAACTAAACAAAACTTTTCAGTCTAAAACAATCCATATAAGCATGAAAAACAGTTTCTCTCTTTAAACAAAAAGGACATTCTACAGTAACATCAGAATTCAAAACTGAAATAAAAGCATTAACTGCTAATGCACCATGTAACAGTCTCCACTGTATGTCCCCAACTCTTTTACTTAAAGGTGGCTTATACAATGATCTCCACTCCGGTTTTGTTACGTGTAGCTGGAAGAAGGATGAGGCAGATGCGGATTTGCACAATATAGATACTTCTTTAATAGATACAGGGCAGGAACACCAAACATACACATAACTTAAACAGAGAACGGACAAGGAGTGCAGGGAGTGAGTGCATTATAAAGGGAGTGCAGATAATAGAGTCCAGGTGCAGGTGATCCGTGATGATGGGGAGATGACGAGGGAAGTGAGTGCAGGTGTGGAGAACAGGAGGATCTTGGGAAATGGAGTCCAGGGAAACAAGGGATCTGTGACAGGTTTATCATCGTCACACATTTTTAAAACATCACGCTAAGGTGTATCAATCCTTTTATCAAGCATTTTTTGTTAAAAACAAGAACACAAGCTTTATAAAATTAAGACTTAAAGATTTTCCAGAGCGTAGAAACATTCCTGAAACATCATCTAAAACAGGTAATAGAAAAAAATCAGATAGAACATCTCTTTCATTAGGCACACGTTTACCTTCACAGTAATCTGACAAAAGTTTCAGTTCATCAGAAGTGAGTCTTTCTTTCCATTTTTCCAATACATGAAAAACAAATCGTCTTGACTTAACCTTCAGACTCATAGCAACTCTTTCCATATTTACGAAATCTGGAATTAACTAGACTCCCCATTGTGCATATTTTGGAAGCCACAAGTGTTTCAGTGAGCCCAGGAAATGTACAGTCATTGTACGCTAAATCAAAACGTGCTCCATATATTAGCGGTTCTTCAAGGAGCCAGTGAAGAGATTTAAAATGTTCTTCTCTTTGTACTTTGAACATTTTCCACACTTTAAAAACATTTCGATAAAAAATAGGCAT
Organism: Chanodichthys erythropterus; assembly: GCF_024489055.1. NCBI lineage: Eukaryota > Metazoa > Chordata > Actinopteri > Cypriniformes > Xenocyprididae > Chanodichthys > Chanodichthys erythropterus. The sequence continues at coordinate 46,311,122 of NC_090231.1, read as the reverse complement.
TCCATTGATGTTCAGTTTTGACAGGTCCATAAAAAAAAGATTCCTGTCCATTTCCAGATTCCCAAGATTGTGTAGTATTTTGCATGCAACCACTTTCCAGCTTGAATTTATTGAACCACTAAGAAGTCTTTGTAAAAACTGTAAACAGAAAGCTGCTGTTCTACTTGAACATGTACCAACATGTACCAATCCTTGTCCTCCTTCTTCTTTAGGTAAAAACAATATACTCTGTGGAACCCAATGTAACTTGTCCCAGAATCTCTGCTAAGAGACGCAAAGGAGGATCTATGCAGGTTAATTTATGCCATAAAGAGGAAGCTATTAAATTATTTATAACTAAGGTCCGACCTCTATATGATATATTAGGAATTAACCACTTCCATTTTTCAAGTCGGCCTTTAACTTTTTCTGTAGTTCCTTCCCATTTTTTTTGTACAGTTGTTTTATCTCCTAAAAAGACCCCCAAGTATTTAAAACCTCCCTTTTTCCATACTAAACCAGGAGGAAGGGAAAAACATCCTCTTTTCCAATCTCCTATTAATAGTGCTTCACTTTTTTCCCAATTAACCTTAGCAGAAGACAGTTTTATAAAATCATCAAGTACACTCATTAAAACCTTTACATCACTCTGTTGACTAACAAACACTAAAACATAATCAGCATATGCAGAAAGAATTTTTCCAAACATTAGCACATTAAAACCTTGTACATTTTTTTCTTAATTGTTCTAAAAAAGGTTCAATTGCTAATGAATATAACATCCCAGAGAGTGGGCATCCCTGCCTCACACCTCTAAAAACCTTAAAAGGAGTGCATAAGCCACCATTAATTTTGAGTATGCTCTCAACATCACTGTACAACACTTTAATATTATTTATAAAACTTTTATTGAAACCAAAAGCTTTTAATGTTTCCCATAGATATATGTGTTCAACTCTGTCGAATGCTTTTTCTTGGTCTAGCGAAATCAATCCAATATCACTATTTGATAACTTAGAGAAATCAAAAATATCCCTAATAAGGGAAATATTATCAAAAATGTACCTTTTGGGGACACAGTAAGTTTGGTCCGGATGGATCACCTTATTCATAATCTTTAATAGTCTGTTTGGTAAAATCTTTGAAAGAATTTTGTAGTCACTGCACAGAAGTGAAACAGGTCTCCAGTTTTTGATCTCTGTGAGATCCCCTTTTTTGGGAAGGAGGGTTAGGACTGCTCTACGGCAACTCAAAGGTAGAAGACCTTCGTCCAGACTACCATTGAGTACTTCTATGAGATCCTCTCCTAAAACATCCCAAAAACATTTATAGAAGTCTATTGGTATGCCATCGATCCCAGGCACCCTTCCGGATTCCATGCTCTGAACAGCCTTATGCAGTTCTCCCAGGCTGAGCGCACCTGAAATCTCTGCATTAGCTTCATCAGACACCTTTGGTAAATCCTTGAAGAAAACACTCTCGCTGATATTGTCTGGTCCTAATTCACTTCTGTACAGTTTCTCATAAAAACCAATTGCCCTCCTTCTAATTGCTACAGGGTTGGACAACAGAACAACTTCTTCAGATCGCAAAGCATGAATGATTTTTTTTTTTTGTCCATTTTTCTTTTCAAGATTAAAAAAAAAAAAAAAACTTTGAAGGTGCATCCATCTGATCAAGGCTTACAAATCTTGATCGGACAAAAGACCCCTGCGTTTTAACCCCCAATAATTCTGCCAATTGATTCTTTTTTTTTTTTTTTTTTAGAAAGAATTTTCAAATAACTTTGTTGTTTTGTGTCTTGTATCTTAATTATATCAGTCTCTAAGTCTTTTATTGACTGATTTAAAACTCTGGTGTTGTTGTGAGCATACTGCTGACAATACTGCTTAATCTGTATCTTACCAAAATCCCACCATTTTTGTACTGATTGAAAAGATGCTTTTTTTTGTTCTGTAATCAGCCCTAAACAATTTAAAAGAGCATATAAAATCCTTATTATCTAACAAAGTTAAATTAAAATGCCAATAGTCACTTTTAGGCTTGACAGAATTCAAAATAAAAGAACATTGTACTATGCAATGGTCTGAAAAACAGGAAAAATACAAGAATTCTTAAAAATACCAGCATGATGCTTAAACACATAAAATCTATCCAATCTTGCCAGAGATAAAACATTATCACATGCATGTGACCAAGTATACTGTCTTTTATCCTCATGAAAAAACCTCCATACATCAAGTAACTCATGCTTATTAATTATTCGAATGAGACGTTTTCTTGAGGGCATATGGGGTTCAATATGATTTCTATCACAATTACTCACTGTACAATTAAAATCACCCCCAAAAATAAATACTCATCATTAGAAACATCTTGTAAAACAGAACATAGTTTATCTAAAAAAAAAAAAAAAACATCCTATCAATGGTTGAGTTGGGACATACACACACATAAAAACAAAATTATAATTCTCCACTTGTGCTCTCACTTTTAAAAGTCTGCCCTTCAAAAACTCCTCAACTTGGTACAAGATCGGATTAAAAGTCTTTGCAAACAAAATTGCTACTCCTCCACTTAACATGGTGTTGTGACTAAAAAAGATAACCCATTCCATTCCTTCATCCAATCATTAACATTATTTACATCACTATGCATTTCTTGAATCAAAGTAACATCTATTTTTTTCTGCTTAATACAGCTCAGCTACTTTTCTATAATCTCTAGCACCAGTAACATTCAAGGAGGCAATCTGCACTTCAGCCATACTGAAGTAAAAGAACAACCAAAAATACACAAGCAAACCCAAATTACTAATACTATTAATCCTCATTTTCATTTAAATCTATACCAACTTTCCTCACAGTCTTTTTCAAACAGTAGACTTCCTTGTTTGAAAGGCACCCTTCTGCTATTTGACTTTTGGCTTTGTCATAAAAATGCTTTAGATCAGAGAAATAATCCGTTACAATCACACCTCTTTTGTTCTTTGTGGTTCTTTCCGTTGAGGTCGATCCAGCTTCCACAGGCCTCAAGACAGATTTTCCATCCTCAGCAGGTTTATCCGCAGTTGGCACCGTTTCGGCCGGACCGACCTCAGACGTCTTTACAGTAGGCCTGTGTGGTAAGGTTCTTGTGTAGTGGGAAGGAAGAGGACAGGGATTTGGCTGCTGACAGTCTTTTTATTCTCACCAGAGAAAATATCAAACAAAACAAACAAAAGGACGGTGCAACGCACACTCAATAATTCCACATCCAAGGACGGGCTTCACTCCAACCAACGAGCACGGCTCATTCAATGAATGTCAGCAGACTCTCTCTCTCCACCGCTCCTGCTTCTCCTGGCGTTTTATCCTGTCTCCACGCCAATTACTGGAACGAGAAACACGTGTTCGTGATTTACATTCAACCCGTTCAATCACCGCGCCTCCCCAGACGCTCCCTCCTGTTGCAGACCCCGCTAAACCACACCCCCCTCGCCACATACCCCCACCGCCCGACTCAGGCCGGGGAGCCGTCCGGCCTGCAGCCCGAACGGAAGGGTCACGAATTGGTGTAATCCAAACGGCGTCGTGAAAGCGGTCTTTTCTTTGGATAATGGAGACAAGGGGATCTGCCAATACCCTTTCGTTAAGTCCAGTGTCGAATAAAAGCGAGCTGTACCAAGCCGGTCAAGCAATTCGTCCACATGCGGCATTGGATACGCGTCGAATTTCAACACTGCATTCACCTTGCGATAATCCACACAGAACCGCCGTCCGTTTTGGGTACCAAAACTATCGGGCTCGCCCAGTTACTGCTGGATTCCTCTATTACCCCCATTAAAAGCATTGCCTCTAATTCTGCCTGAACCACTTTTTTTTGTTGTGTTCAGGTAACCTATACGGCCGGCTGCGAATCACCACGTCCGGCTCTGTCTCGATGTGGTGCTGAATGAGGTCAGTACGGCCCGGCAGGGGAGAGAACACGTCGGCAAACTCAGCCTGTAATTTGGAAACATCAGTGAGCTGTGAGGGCGAAAGGTGATCTCCCCCCGGGGCCAGAGCGAGGGGTTGTTTTTTTACATTCGCCTCTGTCCCGAGATCATCCTCTCCACTAATCACCGTCGCCAGCATCACTGACTCCGCCTCACTCCACTTTTTCAGGAGGTTGAGGTGATAAATTTGACGTGCCCCTCTCCTATCGGACCGTATTACTTCATAATCGAGATCACCAACTTGCCGTGTGACCTCAAATGGTCCTTGCCACTTTGCCAGTAATTTTGAGCTTGACATGGGGAGTAATACGAGTACTTTCTCTCCCGGTGCAAATTTACGCAGATTAGTTCCCCTGTCATACAACCGGCACTGTCTGTCCTGGGCTTGTAACAAATTCTCCATAGATAGCCGCCCCAAAGTGTGGAGTTTTGTTCTCAAGTCCAGCACATACTGAATTTCATTTTTCGATTGAGATGGTCCGTCCTCCCAAGACTCTCTTAGGACATCCAACACCCCGCGGGGGTGGCGCCCAAAGAGAAGCTCAAATGGGGGAAAACCCCGTGGAGGCTTGCTGGACCTCTCGCACAGCGAACAACAGGGGTTCCAACCATTTATCCCAATTTTTGGCGTCTTCTTGAACAAACTTACGAATCATGGATTTAAGCGTGCGATTAAAACGTTCGACCAACCCGTCCGTTTGTGGGTGAAAGACGCTGGTTCGAATCGATTTAATGCCCAACAATTCGTACAGTTCGCGTAGCGTACATGACATAAACGCCGTGCCTTGATCAGTGAGGATTTCTTTCTGAATCCCCACTCAGGAGATTAAACTGAAGAGGGCGTCCGCAACACTCTTAGCGGAAATGTTGCGGAGAGCCACTGCTTCTGGATATCGTGTTGCATAATCCACAATGACTAATGCAAAACGATGCCCTCTCGCTGATCGCTCTAATGGCCCGATGTGGTCCATGCCAATTCGTTCGAAGGGGACCTGCATTAATGGAAGGGGGCGCAACGGCGCTTTTGGAGTGGCCGGAGGATTTACCAGCTGCCATTCACGACAATACGCGCACCACCTGCGCACGTTCTCGTGAATGCCCGGCCAAAAGAATCGGGCCATGAGGCGATTTAGTGTCGCTGTTTGTCCTAAGTGTCTAGCCATTGGGTTAGAGTGAGCCACATGGAAAAGCATTTCCCTGCGGCTCTTTGGTACTAATAACTGGGTTGTACCTTCTTTTGACTGAGTGTCTTGGGTCACTCGATACAACCTATCTTTAATAATCGCAAAATAGGGATAAGTCAGTGGTCGTCCAGGCTGGAGAGGCTGACCGTCGATCGTACTGACCCTCTCAAACAGCATCGGCTTTGGCTGCTGACAGTGTTTTTATTCTCACCAGAGAAAATATCAAACAAAACAAACAAAAGGACGGTGCAACGCACACTCAATAATTCCACATCCAAGGATGGGCTTCACTCCAACCAACGAGCACGGCTCATTCAATGACTGTCAGCAGACTCTCTCTCTCTCCACCGCTCCTGCTTCTCCTGGCGTTTTATCCTGTCTCCACGCCAATTACTGGAACGAGAAACAGGTGTTTGTGATTTACATTCAACCCGTTCAATCACCGCGCCTCCCCAGACGCTCCCTCCTGTTGCAGACCCCACTAAACCATGCCCCCCTCGCCACAGCCTGTCTTCCTCATTTGCAGCACTATCCTTACTACCTCCAGCAGCAATAGTACCCTTGTCAGGGCATGAACGGATTAAGTGGCCCGATTTACCACATCCGAAACATTTCATTCTGTCAGTAGTTACAAACACTACATATTCAAAATCGTCCACACGGAAATTTAGTACCAAGTCCAGTTCAGCGTCATCTTTGATAATCATGAATGCGAATCTCCTAAATGAAACAATATGTTTCAATAAAGGAGACTCACACCCGATCGTAATCTTTTTGATTGGCGAAACCAACTTTCCATAACGAGAAAGCGCTTGTGACAATGCAAAACGATTTACCACATCCGAAACATTTCATTCTGTCAGTAGTTACAAACACTACATATTCAAAATCGTCCACACGGAAATTTAGTACCAAGTCCAGTTCAGCGTCATCTTTGATAATCATGAATGCGAATCTCCTAAATGAAACAATATGTTTCAATAAAGGAGACTCACACCCGATCGTAATCTTTTTGATTGGCGAAACCAACTTTCCATAACGAGAAAGCGCTTGTGACAAAATATCGTCACTGAGGAAAGGAGGAATATTCGAAATCGTGACTTTTTTTGACGGTAACATCAAAGATAAAACAGGTGTAAGTGTTTCATCAATGATTATTCCTTGCGCAACCACCTTGTTTGCCCTTTCCACCGTATTCAAAAAAATCATGGTCGCGTTATTCATTCTGGATGCAGAAGGAATGTTTTGGTGGCAAACAACTTCTCCTACACCCAGACAGCAAGCACACTCGCCACAGAAACTTTTAACTCTGTGACACCGTGTGAGGAAATCAAGCCCATTCCCACTTTGAGCTGCCATGCTTTCTAAGAAATCAGGCAGCACAAACAAAACACACGCAGGATAAATACTAAATCAAAATAAACAAACTTTCAGAAAAAAGAAAAGAAAAAAGAAAAGAAACACGCCACGCATGCGCAGAGAGAGAGAGAGAGAGAGAGAGAGAGACTTTGATACTCACTCAGGTTGAAAAGAGATGAAACTACACCAACACACATACACACAGTCACAAACATGTAACATGCTATAACACACACTTGCAACAGCATGATAATTGCTGACATGACTACATCAACATGTTTATAATGTGTCAATTTGTTTTTGTCCTGTACTGATGAGGTGAGACATGCACTTAATCTGATACTAATACACCTTTACGCAGTCATGACGTTTGTTTTTGTGAATTGTTGGGACTTTCCATAGGCCGCAATGCATTTTATACTGTACAAACTGTACTTTCTATCCCCCTACCCTACCCCTAACCCTAAACCTAACCATCACAGGAAACTGTGCACACCTTTATTTTCTCACAAAATCATAATTTAGTATTTTTATTAATTAATTTACATTGTGGGGACCGGTGGCTGTTCCCCACAATGTAGGTGAACTCAGGTTTATATTACATCGTGGGGACATTTGGTCCCCACAATGTAATATAAACAAACTCACACACACACACACACACACACACACACACACACACACACACACACACACACACACACACACACACACACACACGTGGACTCTCCATAGACGTAATGTTTTTTATACTGTACAAACTGTACATTCTATCCCCTACCCCTGAACCATCACAGGAAACCTCGTAAACCATGTTTATGTTGTAATACCCATGTTATTATACACAATTTGTGTCCTCATAAACCATATACACAAGAACACACACACTCTCTCTCTCTAGCTGGTGATCTGTAGAGATGGAGCTCTAGTCATTATCTCCTTTGAGCCAATGGTCTTACCGCAGGCTTTAACTCACACACTCACACACACACATACCTGAGCAGGGGGCTCTATCGGCTTTTGAACATCTGAAATAGGTCTACTTTATGCTTCTGAAGGAAACACTCAAAAATAGCAAATGAAACTCAGAGTTTGGGCTCATCTGACTGCAGTCGCAGTGCTGCGGATTGTTTCTCGAGTTTGTGTATTTGGTTATTTGGTTGTGTTCTGCAGTGCTCAATTGAATATGATTTTGTTGATATGCTGCTAATTCAGCTGAAACTGAGCACTATGCTTGCTGGGTTAAAATATTCTTCCATAATGTCTGTTTTATGCTGGTTTACACATAAAAGTTGCCTTCAGTAATAAAAATGACAAAAAGAAAACCCAGATGAACTAATAAAAAATATTTCACTTCTGATGGTTGTTTAAACATCAACGCAGATGGTGCTTTATGGGTTAAATATCAAGGATGATGGTGGTTTAGGTTTAGGTTAAAGATTAGGGCTGATATTGGTTTAGTGATTGGCGACCGATTAGCCTTTGACTTGAAGCATGCCGGTTAGAAATTTTGTCCGACTTGAGACAGCGCAGACGCCATGTGACTGTGGTGTAAGGCATCAAAGTATTGCAAGAGCAAGAGCAAAAATCTGTATTTTTATAACAGTTAAAGCTCTTTCATGTAGTCGCAATGTTATATTGTGTCATGTTTATCAAAATAAAACTGATAAAACACATATAGAACCCACTTCATTGTATTTAACACTCTGAGGTCTAAAAACGCGCCGGCGCGTTTTGCAGTTTTTTTTTCACATTGCAGCAAAACAGACTTAAAATACTCCGTCATTTTTTGTCATAGAGACATAAGTAATATATCAATTGAAACTATAGAATGTCTTCTTTTTTTTGTGTACACTCACAATCAAAATAAAACTTTGTGCTTTTTAAAAATAAATAAAATATACAGGGTGTGCTGTCCTGCCGTCTCCGTCTCTGCAAACATCGTTCTAAAACGTCACTAAAAGTAACTAAAATAGATGGCTTATACATGCTACATGGACATGAGAGATATGTCTTTGGAAAGCTTTAAGTGTCTACTTTTAAACAAAACAAATAAATTCTAAAACAAATATTCTCCCTTTATGTAATCAGTATAAAAGTAAAGAGAGGTACTGTTTCTCCTGTCTGACCTAATTATCTTTAATGTGTGCCCGCCCACGCGCAGAGCGCTCTATTCATAAGATAATGTGCTGAGGCGATTTATGCAAACTGTAAACGCCCCTAACAGCGTCTTAAAAAGCATCAAGTTTCATCAGATTCATTCGCTGTCCTTCGCGTTTGGAAGATGGCACACTACACAGGTGAGCAGGCTCTTCAGATGGTCCTGGACAGTGAGGAAGTTCACTCTTTCCTCGGAAGAAGAACACGACTCTGACGATGAACGTCTGCATTTTGAAGAGCGACTTGATCCAGCTGAAGATACAGTTTCTGATGAGTAAGTGATTTAGTTTTACTTAAATTATTTGACGTGTTTTTTTTTCTATATAAGCGTACATATATTTGCCTTATATTTACATCTATCTATATAACTATATATATAACTTTATCTCATAAAAACGCTTATAAATAGAATGCTTTTCTGTTGATATAGGGCCTACTTAAATTATTTATATAAGCGTACATCTATATTTGCCTTATATTTACTTCTATCTATCTATCTATCTATCTATCTATATATATATATATATATATATATATATATATATATATATATATATATATATATATATATATATAACTTTATCTCATAAAAATGCTTATAAATAGAATGCTTTTCTGTTGATATACTCAAATTATTTGACGTGTTTTTTTTTTATATACAAGCGTACATCTATATTTGCCTTATATTTACATCTATCTATAAATATATATATAGCGTATCTAAGTACCGTATATGATAGGCGTGAATGTGCTAAAATATGCTTGGTTGTGAAATGCGCGAACATGTTGCTATTTGCTAAATGTGCTAACTGATATAGCAGACTGTAAACGTTTACACATTCGCACACTTTGTCCGGTAATGGCCAATTGACAGACATATACAGCATGCTTGTATACCTGTTACTTTCCTGTCAGTTATGCATAGCTAATGGTATGAGAGTATTATCTTATATGCTAATAATAACAGGGTTTTTTTTTACATTTTTTTTTAGGAATGTGGATCCATCACTCTCACATTCACCTGCAATTCCCACTAGGAGGGCACGCAGCAACACAGTTGAGTAAGTACACTTTTACCCACTATATGGTAGGCCTATATTGAAATCTGTAAGATTTTTCATGTTTTTAAAATAAGTTTCGTCTGCTCACCAAGGCTGCATTTATTCAATTAAAAATACAGTAAAAACAGTAATATTGTGAAATATTATTACAATTTAAAATAACTGTTTTCTATTTGAATATATTTCACAAAGTCGTTTATTCTTGTGATGTCCAGCATCATTACTCCAGTCTTCAGTGTCGCATGATCCTTCAGAAATCATTCTAATATGATGATTTGCAGCTCAAGAAACATTTATTGTTTACAATTGTTCAGAAATGTTTCATAAGTAGCAAATCATCATATTTGATGATAATATTTGATGATAATATTAATAAGATTCATATTTGATGATAATATATTTGCAGAGCTCTGTGGTGTGTCGTCACAGAAAGCAGCTCCAAAACGGACCAAAAGTGACCATGTACCGGTTCCAGGAGCAGAGCTGACATCAGATGCAAGGAATAATGCCACCGCTGGTCATCGGAACTGCATGCTTTGCAAAGTACAGCTTGGTAAAAGGCAAGACACACCTTGGAAATGCCAGGCATGTGACATTTACTTGTGTCTTCAGTTGAACTGTTTTCAAAAATGGCACACAGATGTGTGACTGTTCAGATTCTCTGTTCACCACCTCTCACTGACCATTGGGCTGCAAAGATTATCTATATGTGATCAAGCAGGTTATGTATAGGGTGTAAAAGTGGGCTTTTTTTTATAAACCTTACCTTTATTTGCCTGTATACACAAAAAATGTGCCTTTGACCCTAGTTTATATGTGGATTATATTGTTAACTTTATTTTAAATAAAAAAGAAAAAAACAATGATATGTCTTGTCTTTGCATTTTCTTAGTTGACTCAGTCACATTCCTGACTGAATGGCTCATTATGCGGCTCATTAGGGGCAGGGTCTTAATCTCCCCAGGTGTAAATCACTTCATTATTCATGAAGAGTCACACCTCTTCGCATATGGCCTACCTAAACAAAAAGTGTCTTAGAAATTTAAAATCAATACAATGTTTTATGTGTCAGAGTAGGGAGGATCATTTCCACATCATTTTGAAGCAAAAACTCTACACTAAAATATACAATTCTCAAAAGTCTTGTGAAAAAACATTTAGTATGCATTTTTAGGTATTGTTTCAGTTACTTTTTTTTTTTTTTTTTTCAATAACCACGCATAAACATTATTCCTTTAAAAACACAAACATGTACATACATGTTCCTCACATATTATGGTAGCCTAGTTTGTGCTGAATACAGTGTAATGACACTTTTGTCATTAATATGTTTATAACCAACTGATAAAAGCACAAATGTCAGGGCATGTCAAAACTTCTCCAGGGCCCAAAATCAGCCTCAGACTCCAGAGGGTTAAATAGCATAGGCTTATGTTGAAGTTATGTTGTAGTACGTATTAAGCAGTACATAAAATACTGAATGAAAATGTCTCTGAAACATCTGTGTATCTGACAAATATTGCATTTAATTCACTTCATCTGCGATAAAGTATGCAAACACAGCGTGAGCATCACTATGGGAAGCAGAAAGTGTCCGACTTCACATCTCTGTTTTCAGCTCCTCCCCGACTGCAAGCAACAACTCTCGCCAATCGGTTACATCCATCTGCAGCCAATATCGAACACACCTTGAGTGTATCCTAGTGAAAAATAAATATACTAAAATACACTTGAAATACATTTATTTTATGCTAAGTATACTACAGTTGCATTTTCATATTTATGTACTTAATATAAATACCCTGCAATTGTACTTTTAGTATACTAAATTGGTATACTTAATGTCTGCTAAACTGGAACAAGTATTTTTGTATATTAAAGTATATTTGTAGTAAGAAATATTTAAGTATATTTGATTGTGTGTTACGGTACACAGGAGGTAGACACAGATGTAAACAGGTAACTTGCGTTTATTGACACCAGTAGAGCAGAGAGCATGAAACAGGTAAGCAGAGTAGAGTCAATGGATGATTAGATGATAATGATGGAGATAGTTACTGTCCTTTTCCTTTCAGATATGTACACGCTGGAGCTTAGAGATCGCTGGAGGATACTGGAGTTGACCGGAGCACACCCACACAGAAGACGAGGAACACGGAGGGAAGGAGACACGCTGGAGACAGGTAGGTATGGAGCGAGAAGTCCTTGAGGTGAGCATTAACTGATGTATATGCAAACGAGACCGGACATGGAGTGCTGTGTGTGTGTGCTCTATATGGTGCTGCTGATGAATGTGGTGATGAGGTGCAGGTGGCGGTGATCAGTACTCTGGGGAAGGTGTGCGCTGGGATTGGTTGATGTTGGAACCTGACGTGTCTGTGACAGTACCCCCCCCTCCACCGCCCGCTCCTGAAGGCCGAGGACCCCAACGCCGTGGTGGTCGTCCTCTTCCCCACAGTGCCGGTCTATCAGGGTGACTGTCGTGGAAAGTTTGGAGTAAGTTGGGATCAAGGATGTCGTTTCTTCTTTGTCTTCCACTCGTCCCCCTCACGTATCCGGATGAGGTTGTACGCACTGCGGAGGTCCAGCTTCGTAAACACAGTGGCACCACGGAGATGTTCCAGGGCCGCTGGGACGAGAGGAAGGGGATATCTGAATTTGACGGTGATTTTATTGAGTGAGCGATAGTCTATGCATGGCCGCAAGCCTCCGTCCTTTTTAGCCACAAAGAAGAAACTGGAAGCAGCAGGGGAAGTAGACGGCCTGATGTATCCATGGGCTAGGGCCTCCTTGATGTAATCCTCCATGGCCTTCTCCTCCGGGATGGATAATGGGTAGATCTTACCCTTCGGCACTGGTTCACCCGGAAGCAGGTCGATGGCACAGTCCCATGGCCGGTGTGGAGGCAGCTTGGAAGCCCTCTGCGGGCAGAAGACATCGCTGAAGGGGGCGTAACACTTGGGGATGTCGATGGAGCGTTGTTCAACTGGACTCTCGATGGAAGTTGCACAGAGAGAGAGATCAGAAGATGGACAAGGTGGCACAGGAAGTTCAGTTAGACAGCGAGAGAAACAGGTGTCGCCTCACTTCAGGATTTCGCCCGTCTTCCAGGAGATGGTCGGGTTAGAACCACATGGCGCCCTAGAACCACGTCAGCGGTGGAATCCTCCAGAACCAGCAGATGTAATTCTTCTTGATGGAGTAAACCGACTTGAAGCTTGAGGGATCCTGCCACTGTACGAACATGCTTACGGCTGAGAGGCTTGCCAGTTATGGAGTTGATCTGGTAGATCGTCGGAGACGGAGAGGTCTTGAGGTCGTAGCTGTCGGCAGAGGGTGCCGCTGACCCTGAATCGAGGACCGGAATGGAATGATGGCACTCCCCATGGGTCGAGGAGGTTGTGTGGGGCACGCCGCAATCGCATGCCCAGGAGAGCCACAGTACAAACATAAGTTCAGGGTCAGCCAACAGCGGTGCTCAGCGGGTGATAAACGTGAGTTCTCTACATCCATTGATTCATTGGCTGGTTCTGGGGAGCTGACTGGTTCGGATCGGCAGAGGAGCATGTTGGGAAGTGGCGGGTCCTGGTGCTCTTGGAGGCATGCCTGCCTGCGAGTGGCACAGCGGATGGAGAGCTGGATGAACTTCTCAAGGCCGATGGAGTCCTCACATGCAGTGAGATTCAGCCGTACCCGAGGTTCCAATCCTTAACGATATGTAGTAATAAGAGCTTGTTCGTTCCATCCGCTAACTGCAGCAAGCATTCTGAATTGCAAAGCATAATCGTAAATAGACATTGATCCTTGTTTTAAATTGTAGAGTTTCTCACCAGCAGACGAATCTGTAATCGGTTTTCCGAACACCTCCCGGAAGTGGGAAATAAACGCCGGATAGGACTGTGTTATTGCACAACGTTGTGACCAGATGGAATCGGCCCATTTCAATGCTTTGCCACTTAACTGAGAGATGACAAAGGCGATTTTGGAAGTTTCGCTCGGGTACAGGTGCGGCTCCATCTCCAGGACCAGTTCGCATTGCAGCAGGAATCCGCTGCAATCCTCCGCCGATCCTGAGTAGGGCGCCGGTTTGGCCATTGGACTGGCGTACGGTGGTGGTGAAGAAGATCCTGTGGTGTTCGCTGGTGCAGGTGAGGGAAAAGTGACTGGAGATGGTGGCAGTGGATTGGTGGTGAGCGTTCGCCGAAGCACATCCACCAGGGCCTGGAATGGATCCGGCTGGCTCATACTGGGTCTGCGGTGTTGGTCCGGTCTTCTGTTACGGTACACAGGAGGCAGACACAGATGTAAACAGGTAACTTGCATTTATTTACACCACTAGAGCAGAAAGTGGAACTATTGCAAGTATACTTTAGTTACACTTTATATATCTTGTATTCAAATTATACAGTGATCATACTATCCTTACTAATAGTGATATTAAAAGTGGATTAAATCCTTTCATCAAAGTTGTCCTAAAACCTTCTTCTAAGGACAACTTTGATTAACTTTTTTTAAACATTTTAAATGCTGACTGCTGTATATTAATGGGTTTGTAGTTAGTATGAGACTAAATTTTAAATACATTTTGGTAGGGTTTTTTCACTAGGGCAGACTCTGCATCCATTGCCTCCGACATGAAATCTCACCGTCACATACTTAACTCATAATTATGAGTTGTGCTGATGTTCACGTGCATTTTAACTCATAAATACATACTTTCTGACATGACTTGAAAACACTGTAACTGCTGAAGCTAAACCTTGACCCCCATTGGCTTGCCCCAACGTCCTACTATTGGTTGAACCACAATGATTGATGTGTTTTGAACGGCATAAAGCCAATGACATCACACTCACTAACAAACAGTTCCCTTTCGTGGGAACTATCGACGCTATGTCGGATGACGTGATGGGAACCCTCTGTATTTTGTGTTCGTGAAGCACCTCTGTATCCAACCAATGAAAAGACGCGACGTCAGAGGCGGGTGACGTCACGGATCAGTGTTCCCCGCGGGTCTGGTCCCGCTGCTGCCGAGGCACAGCGTAGGCTGCACTCGTGGGGTTCACAGATGGATCTAGCGGAGGGGGAAGAGACGGGCTCTGCCTTATTGCTTCCCTTACCCGCTAGACCCAGTGTCTCTCCTTTGGTGGAGGAAGCACGCAGAAGAGAGGCACCGATGCTCAATATATCTTCCTCCGAGGAGGTTGATGTAGAGAGTGTCGATGATGTACCGCCATCAGCTTTACCAGCTTATGAGGAGCTATTAGAGGTAGTGACCAGGGCTGTTGAAAAGTTAAACATCGAATGGCCCGCGGAGAAAGCCGAGTCCAGAGTTAAAAGCAAACTGGATGAACGCTTTCTTCCCCCTCGGTCACTGCCTCAGCGCCGGGGTCTGTCGTTCTTTCCCGACCTCCATGCCGAGGTGTCGAGGTCGTGGAAGAGACCCGTGCAGTATCGGCTGTACAGCCCACAGACATCGCTGTACAGCAATATTGTTGGTCTAAAACAAAATGGCTATGGGGAGATGCCTCCGGTAGAGGAGACGCTTGCGAGCTATCTCTCGCCCGAGACCGCTGCCCACCAAGCCTCTGAAAACTACATCCAGTTTGGTGTGTCTGCCGGTGCGCCGCATCAGATGGACGAGCCAAGTGCTCAAAAAACACCAGAGACCAGTCTCGAGAGACTGGTTCCCTTAGTAGAATATTTGGAAGAGTGGAAGAATCTCCCGAATGTTTCGAAGTGGGTGCTGCTCATAATAGAACAGGGCTACAGAATTCAGTTCGGTTCACGACCGCCCAGGTTCAACGGGGTGCTTCCTACGGTGGTAACCCCAGAGCAGTCTCTGGTGATGGAGCAAGAAGTAACGATGCTTTTGCAAAAAGGGGCTATAGAAAGGGTTTCCCCTCCCAGCAAAATGTCGGGCTTTTACAGCCGCTACTTCATTGTTCCGAAGAAGGATGGAGGGTTGCGTCCGATCATAAATTTACGTGTGCTAAATCGATCTGTAAAGAAGCTGAAGTTCAAAATGCTTACACTCAGACAGATCATCCCTCAGATCAGGTCCGAGGACTGGTTTGTAGCGATAGATCTGAAAGACGCATACTTTCATGTAGCCATCCATCCTTCACACAGGAAGTTCCTCAGGTTTGCTTTCGGGGGCGAAGCTTTCCAATACAGGGTTCTTCCGTTCGGCCTATCCCTCTCACCCCGCATGTTCACGAAGTGCATGGATGCAGCGCTGGCTCCGCTGAGACTCCAGGGCATCCGCATGCTGAACTATATCGACGATTGGTTGATATTAGCTCAAACAGAACAATTGGCAATTCAACATCGAGATGTTGTTCTGTCGCACATGAAAGGCTTGGGCTGAGGCTCAACGCCAAAAAGAGTGTGCTGGTCCCGAGTCAGGTTGCAAACTACTTAGGTGTAACCTGGGATTCCACCACGATGCAGGCGCAGTTGTCCCCTGCTCGTGTGAGTTCCATTCTCAGGGCCGTGAAAGGGGTGAAGTTAGGCCAGTCACTCACTGTAAAACAGTTTCAGAGACTGGTGGGTCTGATGGCAGCTGCGTCCAACGTTATTACTTTTGGCCTTCTGCACATGAGACCCCTACAGTGGTGGCTCAGGACCAAGGGGTTTTCCCCGAGGGGAAATCCTTTTCGCATGATCAAAGTCACGCGGCGATGCCTTCGTGCTCTGGTCATGTGGAAGAAGCCTTGGTTCCTAACCAGGGACCCGTGCTGGGGACTTCTGGTCGTCATGTAATGCTTACGACAGATGCTTCCCTCACGGGCTGGGGAGCGGTCATGAGTGGCCGCTCAGCTCAGGGTCTGTGGGAGGACCATCAGCGCTCCTGGCACATAAATCGGCTGGAGATGATGGCGGTGTTCCTTGCACTAAAACACTTCCTCCCCGACCTGAGAGACCATCATGTGCTGGTCCGTACGGACAACACTACGGTGGTCTCATATATCAACCATCAGGGGGGTTTGCGGTCTTGCCCATTATTAAAGTTGGCCAGTCGCATCCTCCTCTGGTCCCAGGGAAAGCTCCTCTCGCTGAGAGCAGCTTACATCCCCGGGCGGTTGAATGTGGGAGCGGACGCCCTGTCGAGGCCCTAGTAGTACGCTTCCTCCGTGGTGCACTCAGGTTGAAGCCTGTGGTGCGCAAAAAGACCCCGACCTGGGACCTCACTATTGTGCTCCAAGGGCTGGCTGAGGCTCCCTTCGAGCCGATAGAGGAGGTGTCAGACAAGTCCTTGACACTTAAAACTATCTTTCTTTTGGCCGTCTCTTCTTTGAAGAGAATTGGTGATTTACAAGCGCTGTCAGTCGCTCCATCTTGTCTTGAGTTTGCGGCTGGTATGGTGAAAGCCTTTCTGCACACCAGGCCGGGCTATGTTCCGAAGGTTCCGACGAGGGTCCCAGGCCCCATTGTACTTGAGGCTTTCTGCCCGCCTCCTTTCGCAAACTTGGATCAGGAAAGGAAGAATCTGCTTTGCCCTGTAAGAGCATTAGATGTGTATGTCCACAGAGCTGCCCTGTGGAGAAAAAACAGAACAATTGTTTGTGTGTTATGGGTCCCCTAAGAAGGGGGGCCCAGCATCTAAACAGCGGATGAGCGGATGTGGGTGGTTGAGGCCATCTCACTTGCGTATGAGACGGTGGGGCGCCCGTGTCCTTTGATGGTGCGGGCTCACTCCACGAGAGGTATGGCCGCGTCCAGAGCTCTCCTATCTGGTGTCTCTATGGACGACATTTGTGGTGCGGCTAGATGGTCATCCCAGCACACCTTTATCAGATTTTACAATCTTCACCTTAACATTACTCCGGGGGCCAGGGTGCTACAAGATAGCAGCCAGGCACTTGGAGAGACGGCGTAGTTGGGATTGCGTTCCCATCACGTCATCCAACGTAGCGTTGATAGTTCCCACGAAAGGGAACGTCTCGGGTTACGAGTGTAACCCTTGTTCCCTGAGTAAGGGAACGAGACGCTACGTCACGTGGCCGTATCTCCTGCATACCTGGTGCGCTTGCTTCAGACAACCTACAGAAGCTGGCGTGCTTTGTGTTCAGGTGTGCTTTATAGCTTCCTGATCCGTGACGTCACCCGCCTCTGACGTCGCGTCTTTTCATTGGTTGGATACAGAGGTGCTTCACGAACACAAAATAGAGAGGGTTCCCATCACGTCATCCGACGTAGCGTCTCGTTCCCTTACTCAGGGAACAAGGGTTACACTCAAGACGTTTTGCTGTACTTTTGCTAAACAACCAAACTTGCTGGAGTGCACACTATTGGGAATCTGTGTTGCAGATTTTGGCACATTTGTACAGTATATCAAATCTGAGAATGATCAAATTATTTTTAGATGATGCTATATAATTTTTTAGATGAGACTTTCTTTTTGTGCAAACAACAGAAAACATGAGGTATGAACTGAAACATCTAGTTTGTTTCTGCTAATTGGCTGTAAGGGCAGAATTTTCAAACCCAACTTTTGCCTACAGTTCAGACATAACCATGAGAAATTTGCAAATAAAATGATTTCATTCGTTACATTTTTACTTCAGTAATTTATTTTTGTTGAATACTATGTTGCCCTGTTATGATTAAATGTCCAGTTCAATGAACAGTATTTGAGTTCTACTTGTTTAGTATAAAAAAAATAGTATTGGCCTATATAAAAGTTTACAGGAAATGTGTTTTAAGTTGCAAAAAATAATAGTTTTATAATTATGATCTTAACATTTTTTAATGATTTGCTCACACTTTGAAAATCAGGTAGGCTATTGTTTAATTTAATTCAATAGCACTTTTCACAATTTTGCATGGTTGCAAACACATACATATAGAAAGAAGTTACATAAGTAAATATTTGTAATTATGACAAATAAAGAAAACAACATATAGTCAGTTTTAAATGGTGAGAGAAATTCACATACCTGATCAGAAGTTGTATTACATTTGTGTATTCCTAATGCAATTCAATCCTACTGTTAGCCTGGATGCCAGCCGTACTTAGCCCCGCCCACAACATTTTGAGGTCGGGGAGTTCGGTCTGGACTCGATCCGTAGAGGAGTAATAGGCTATGTGCACAAGCGTAGTGACGAACTTCCGTTGGCGCCAGAAGTCGGCATACCGGTTTCCTTGCGCAACGCTCAAAATGTCTTTTACTTGATGTCTTCGGGATTTGCCTAAAATAAGCATCATTGATGTTTATCACATCGTTGATGCCTGGTCCCCTGTTCCAACAAGCTAGCGGCACAATGGTTTTAAACTCTGCATATCTAGCTATTTGCATAACTTTTAGGGTAAGTGGTTTAATCTAATGTGAAGTGCCGTCAGATAGCGTCTAAGCTAGTTAGCGACGGGTTCACTTTTAGTGTAACGTAAGCTTTTTTTTCCTTTTTTTTTTTTTTAAAACGCAGTCTATTCTACGGAAGCCCTGAACCGCATGGTGAAAAAAAAAAAAAAAAAAAACTTGGTAGGGAGGAAAAAAAAAACGAAAAGTTATCTCGTTATTTCAACATAATAAGTCGTTATAACGACATAATATCTCCTTATTTCAACATAATAAGTCGTTATAACGACATAATATCTTGTTATTTCAAGATATTAAGTCGTTAAAACGACATAATATCTCGTTATTTCAACATAATATCTCGTTATTTAAAGATATTAAGTCGTTAAAACGACATAATATCTCGTTATTTCAACATAATAAGTCGTTATAACGACATAATATCTTGTTATTTCAAGATATTAAGTCGTTAAAACGACATAATATCTCGTTATTTCAACATAATATCTCGTTATTTCAAGATATTAAGTCGTTATAACGACATATCTCGTTATTTCAACATAATAAGTTGTTATAACGACATAATATCTCGTTATTTCAACATAATAAGTCGTTATTTCAACATAATAACTCTTCATTATCTATCAAGTATGATAAAGGAGGTGTACTTATTAACGTCCCCAGTGGCGCAATGCTAAAGTATTGGACCGCCAGTCTAGCTTTTACTGCGATCGCCGCGGTTTCGAATCCGCCTTTTGCCGAGTTCGTTCTTCTCTAGTTTCACATCACATATCAAAAAAGGCATTTATTTTCAATAGAAATTAAAACAATGTTATAAAAGTGCAAATAACCTGCCTAACGAGTGTTTAATAACATTAAACGTATTTATTGGGCAGGGTTAGCAGCATGTTCGATATTACACACTAGAGGGCAGAATAAGACAGGGAATCAATTAAAGAATGCAATAGTTATGTTGAACTACTGTTACAATTTGGTGCTCCAAAATCCCAGAGGCTTATCATGGGAATTTGCGTTCATCCCAGGCTAACCTTTATTGAGGTTAAATTTATTAGACCATAGTAAATAAAACAATTTACAGTGCAAATGTCAGGGGTGTCAAACTTACAGCCCGGTGTCCAATCTGATTTGAACTATAATAAAACATAGAGATGCACTAGTCCAGGGGCCAAAAACGTTTTTAAGCGGGTTTTTTTTTATTATTATTCTGAGCTTGCAAACAAACTGTTGTGTAATATTTTCTAAAGATATAAAAATCAAAATAGGTGCTAATATATTGAAATAATAGGACACAGAGTATCTATTTACAGTAAGTGCAAATAGCGTCCCTTGTTGACAAACACTCTTTACAGTATAGCTCCAGTGTCTGGTTGGGCCACTCAAGTTTAAAAAGGGACAGTTGTAATTTAATGTATTCAGTGGCGTAACAATAACATGTAGGGTTTCAGATTTTGGCTTTTACAGCGGTCGCTGTGGGGTCGAATCAGCATTTTGCCGACGTCACCCAATAATAGAGCTCACTCCTATTTTCTCATAATATACATTTTCAATAAAATGAAAATAATGTTCAAAAAGTGGAAATAAAATGTGAACAAGTGTTTAATAATATTAAAAGTGTTCATTGAGTATGGGGTTGGTGGAAAGTGGAGGGGTTTTATTCTCCCAATAATGCAGCATCCATTTAATAATTTTAATAAATATAATCACTCTATAAGATATTATTGCATCCTGTACAAAAATACTGAGGTACAAGTAGTACGTATCTGCCAATACTAGCCTACAGCATCTAAATACTATTACACTTCTTGCAAAGAACTGATAGGCTTTTACATGGTGTCAACAGAATATATCGCTATTTCACCTAGTATAAATAGCATATCCAGAAAATGCTGCTATTGTCATTTAGTATAAATAGGATGTATCGGTATTTTCACTTAGTGTAAATAGCATCTACAGTAGGGGTGTCAAACTCATTTTAGTTTAAGGGACGGACTGGAAAGAAATGAACCGTATGCGGGCCGAATTACCTTCTTCTTATAATAACCTTATGCGCAGATAGTTGCATTAATATTAAACATATGAACAACAAATTAATTTGCAAGAAAACTGCATTGTTTTTTTTGTTTTTTTTTACAGTCAAAAGACTATTCGATTTTTATGATTATTTACTATTTTGATTTATCATGGCCAATTTAAATTTTTATAAGAAGCAAAACGTCTGATTCTGATACTGGTTGCAGATTTTTTTTAAAGCAAATTTATTTGTTGTTTATTTTTTCACAGGCCAAACTGGCCTTAAACAAATATATCTTTGATATTTGAGGCAAACACTGGCATTTGGATATTAGAGGCATTTTTATCATAGTCAAAGATGTTATGCACATGAGCATGAGCAATTGTTTTTAATTTAAATTAAATACATGCTTACATACTTTGTAAATACACAGATGAAATTTTGGGAAAATATTACAAAGCAGTTTGTTTGCAAGCCCAGAATAATAATAGAAAAAACCGTGCTTAAAAACGTTTTTGGCCCCTGGACTAGTGCATCTCTATGTTTTATTATAGTTCAAATCAGATTGGACACCGGGCTGTAAGTTTGACACCCCTGACATTTGCACTGTAAATTGTTTTATTTACTATGGTCTAATAAATTTAACCTCAATAAAGGTTAGCCTGGGATGAACGCAAATTCCCATGATAAACCTATGGGATTTTGGAGCACCAAATTGTAACTAGTTCAACATAACTATTGCATTCTTTAATTGATTCCCTGTCTTATTCTGCCCTCTAGTGTGTAATATCGAACATGCTGCTAACCCTGCCCAATAAATACGTTTAATGTTATTAAACACTCGTTAGGCAGGTTATTTGCACTTTTATAACATTGTTTTAATTTCTATTGAAAATAAATGCCTTTTTTGATATGTGATGTGAAACTAGAGAAGAACGAACTCGGCTAAAGGCGGATTCGAAACCGCGGCGATCGCAGTAAAAGCTAGACTGGCGATCCAATACTTTAGTGTTGCGCCACTGGGGACGTTAATAAGTACACCTCCTTTATCATACTTGATAGATAATGAAGAGTTATTATGTTGAAATAACGATTTATTATGTTGAAATAACGAGATAGTATGTCGTTATAACGACTTATTATGTTGAAATAACGAGATAATATGTCGTTATAACGACTTAATATCTTGAAATAACGAGATATTATGTCGTTATAACGACTTATTATGTTGAAATAACGAGATATTATGTTGTTATAACGACGTATTATGTTGAAATAACGAGATAGTATGTCGTTATAACGACTTATTATGTTGAAATAACGAGATAATATGTCGTTATAACGACTTAATATCTTGAAATAACGAGATATTATGTCGTTATAACGACTTATTATGTTGAAATAACGAGATATTATGTTGTTATAACGACGTATTATGTTGAAATAACGAGATAATATCTCGTTATAACGACTTAATATCTTGAAATAACGAGATATTATGTCGTTATAACGACTTATTATGTTGAAATTACGAGATATTATGTCGTTTTAACGACTTAATATCTTGAAATAACGAGATATTATGTCGTTATAACGACTTAATATCTTGAAATAACGAGATATTATGTCGTTATAACGACTTAATATCTTGAAATAACAAGATATTATGTCGTTATAACGACTTATGTTGAAATAACGAGATATTATGTCGTTATAACAACTTATTATGTTGAAATAACGAGATAACATTTCGATTTTTTTTTTTCTCCCTACCAATTTTTTTTTTTTTTTTTTTCACCATGCGGTTCAGGGCTTCCGTACTATTCGTTTTTTTTTTTGGTAATAATTGTAATATCAATTGTATTCACTTTATCTCCTCAGTTTCTAATAAAGATCAGGGCGCTGACAAGAGTCCATGCAGACTGATGTAGATGCAATTAAAACGAATGTCTTCATTTATGCTCCAATAAACATTGTTTCAAAACGACTTGTAAGTTTTGATTGTTCACATATGTGTATCAACAAAGTTCATATCTTGAAGACAGCATATGATCATAGTCCATAAAGCTTTAGCTGTTAATTTAACTGGTGTTTTCTCTCTTTCAATCACATTTGTCAGGGCGATGATTGACAGATTATCACCAGAAACTATATCAAAGCCACGTCATCAAAGAGCGATTGGGTTGAATTAGTTTATAACAATGATGGCTGTTGTTGAAGAACTGAGATGTGTAGATTCCGCCATCGTGTCCGTTATAGAAGATATCGACAGCGCATTAATTGGCAAGTACTCCGTGTATACTTATTCTTTTTACAACACCAGCAAAGATTGTTTACGCTCATCTTCTACTAGTTCCAGCATGTGTACATTTGAGTTCTGTTGACAACTATGCGTCGCTCAACATACATCACTTACTTTGTAGCTCTGATTGGTTGTAAGTCTATCTAATTGAGGTCTTTCCTGGATCAGTTGAAATACGCCCCCATAATCAAAGCCCAATGGAGCAGTATCAGACTCATATTCGAATTAGAATTGAGTATGACCACGTCAGGCTACCCTACTGTAATACCCTTTCCCCATTAATGCTACTTTAATGGCCCTTATTTGCACTTTGAAATATGAACTGCAAAAAAAAAAAAAAAAAAAAAAAAAAAACATCAGAAATTTCAAATGTCAAATAAATACAGAAACGTTTACTGCATGAAAAGTAAATCATTTGAATTTATGTGTCACATATAAATCCGCAGCTTAAGGCGAGACCGCCAAATCATTTAATTGCGTTTTTGTCAGGAGCAGTTGTGGTGCATTGAGAGTTGAAGCGCACAGAGACAATTGGCAGAGGAATGTTACGGATGATTATATTTCATCCGCACACACTGAAACACAAGCAGTTCTGCACATTCACATTTTTCCACAATTGTTTTAGTGCATGCACAAGAATAAAACTAATGTGCCGGTTTATGCAATTGCTTCATGTTGCGTTAAAAGATAATGTCAGGTAAAAGGGAAGCAAAACATTCTTGATATTTAATATTGCGTTTAATGGTTTTATTTCTTCAACAGCTTAATGTTTATTGCACGTTCTTGTTGTATAGCAACAGGCCGTTTCACGTTTATTTTCACGCACCACTTACTGTGTCTATATTATTAATTTTGTTGGCGATTCACAGTCTTTTAATCCATATAATTTGTGCTGTCATTAATAATGTCTGCGCGCTTATAGCTGTAGAGAACACAAAATAACACCAGTTCAGTGCAGTTTATATCTGTGTGTTGGCGCAACAGGAACGCTGAGTGTTCTTGTGCGATAGTGATCCGGGCGACCTGGGTTTCGATTCCAGCCCGTACTGGTTCCAGCATTCAATGTACATATAAATATGTCCCCATTGTCTCAATGATGTTCACTGGATAAGTAAGATACTGGTATTCTGGGGCTGTCTGTAAAAGGCATATTCTTTAACTTTATTTATAAATTATAAATAGTGTGCCTATTTGAAGCACACTATAATGATGCCATTAGCACACTACAAGTTAACTTGGAATGCCATTGCAATGTATTTTAAAATCACTAAAAGTTTGTTATCAGTATAATATTAATGTATGTTCAACACTCTTACAATGTAATTGAATTGCAATTCTAATGTCACCAAAATACATTTAAAGTTTATGCTGAGTGAATTCTACATTTCAAAACTTAAATACAATAGTATATTTAAAGTGTACTTAAGTATACTTTAAATAGTTACACTTTAGCACAAACAAGTATATTTAATACAACTTTAGTTGAACTTCAGCACTGCTTTTGGACAACTAAAATGCATTTAGTACAAAATTAGCTGTTCCAATTTAGCAGACTTTAAGTATACCCATTTATAGTGTGCCACAAGTACATTTATTTATACTAAAGTACATTCAAATAAATTGTGCTTAAGTATACTATTTTTTTCCCTAGGGTAGATGCATCTCCACCCCGTCTTCTCCCAAAAAATAGCTTAAATGCATGACTGTTTCGCCAATCATTCTTACATATTCGGGTCTTTATTG
Source organism: Chanodichthys erythropterus (assembly GCF_024489055.1). Lineage (NCBI taxonomy): Eukaryota > Metazoa > Chordata > Actinopteri > Cypriniformes > Xenocyprididae > Chanodichthys > Chanodichthys erythropterus. The sequence goes on along the minus strand of NC_090231.1, from coordinate 46,286,024 downwards.
ACCCGGATCTATATCTAACACGGATGGATCTCTACCTGTCGTGATAATATAAAACTCCTCTGATATTAGAGTAACAATTACAGAAGAATAAAATAAAACATATTTTGTTACCTTTTGGAGCTTGAAGGGGCTCAGTTTGAGCAGATGTTTTATGCCATCCTCACTGTCCTCGTCAGAGCTCATTTCCCAGTATATTCAACAAATAATGGGCTAGTTTTATGTTTGAGGTCACGAATATGAGCCCATTCGCAGTCTCAAACATATTCTCAAAACTATATAATTTTAAACATCTTCAAAATCAATATTTCGATGGCTAACATCTTCACCAGATCCATCCAGTGACAGTTACAATCATATTTGATTGAGTTTAGTACTTGCTCTGCAGTAAATCGCTGAGCCATTTCATGTTTTTATTATTTAGTTTTCTGTCTGAATGAGTTGTCACTTCAGCATTGTGTATCAGACATTGCCACCTTGTGGAATAAAAGTGAATTGCACTTATTCTTTCATCTAAGGTTCAATTATTATTGTGAAGAAAAAAATATATGTACACTCATACACATCTCGGGTCGTTAACGACCCTATCGAATTTTTACAAAAAATGGATACAAAAATTTTATGATTTTTTTCTTGTTATATACTTTATAATGAATTGATTGCGGAATACTAAGAAGGTTGATGTCTAACTTTAAAAAATGAACGAGGAGGATGATGAGGACTGAATGATGTCCCGGGTCACTAAAGACCCGAGGTATACATTTAATGGATATATGGAACTTACAATGCCTAGTTTTACTATGCATAACGACATCTATGAGGGGCCGTATAAGCCATAATTCATTCTGGCACTTTCACACACATACATTCTCCTTTCACATACATACATTTTTACTCTCACACACATACATTCTACTCTCACACACATACATTCTCCTTTCACACACATAAACATTTGCTCTCACACACATACATTCTACTTTCACACACATGCATTCTCCTTTCACACACACATACACTTTTACTCTCACACAAACTTACATTCTCCTTTCACACACATTTCTACTCTCACATACATATATTCTCCTTTCACATACATACATTTCTACTCTCTCACACACTTACATTCTTGTTTCACGTTTTCATGTGTAAATTTTGGGTTGTTTTTTGCCCAAGGACTGGGTAAAAATAGGACAGAACATAGGTTGGGCTAATTCTACCCAGCATGAAGGGTTGATTTTATTAATTATTTTTTTCTATTATATAGTTTATTTAGTACTTACAGATTAAATTATCTAAACCAGTTGTTCCCAACCTTTTTAGCCTCAAGTACCCCCACAACTCCATCAATAAGGCTCAAGTACCCCTTTATCGACACTAAACAAAAATGCAGCGTTTATATTTTAATGCATTTGTAACAATTACCTAATTTACCAATGAACCAGTTTTATTGATTACAATTCAGACTTGAAGATATTGGGAAATTTTAAATAAGAAACAGAATGTAATCATAAATGAAATTGTACATTTCAGCACTTCAAATGTCATTTTCAATATGATGACAAAAAAATATATATTTATTCATCCTTCAGAGATTGTCCCCATTTGTAAAACTGAAAGTTTCAAGATTTAGGAAATCCAACATTTGATTGAAAACAAACATTTATTTAAAAATAAATACGCAAAAAAAAGGCTGCCACTATAACCAGTAGATGGCGGTAGATAAGCATTTATTGGCTTATAAAGTTAAGCACTTTATGTACTAAAGTAGGAAAAGTCAAAGTCTTTCAAATCTTTAAATTACAATGTGTCTACTATGCTTTTTATGAGAGGATTTGTGAGCACAGGACATTAAACTGGCACTAAAAAAAAAAAAAAAAAAAACGTATTCAATGTTTTGAGGGATATTGAGCTTAACAAACAATTCTGATTGGCCATTATTTTCAACAGTAAAGCATGTGCTTGCTAGAATACTCAATGCTGCAAAATTATGTTGTAAGTAGACACATTTGCAGCGATTAACATGCCAGGTTGGGGTGAATCTGGGGCGACTGAATGCACTCAGCAAGCCTATTACACCTAGTACAAGTGATATTAACAGACCAAACTTAGTAGCTAAACATCATACTAATAAAGTATACTACAGAAAAGCAGTTGAGCCCAGAATTTGAATTTTCCTCCCATAGAATATGGCTAATTGTACTAAGACAGTGATATTAAATGACCAAACTAAGTAAACATCATACTAATTGTCGCTCCCTCCAGTAACACATGAGCAAAAAGGTTCTTTCCAGCTGACTGATGGTTAAGTCAGAGCATCAATTCCTCATTCATTTCACCAGTAACATGGATGACAGACACGATGAAACAACATCAGACGTAAGAACTGAAAATAAATAAAGAAATTATAAACAATCATCTTGGTTTCTTATTTGACTCCTTTAACTACTATTACTCAAATTAATTAAACCAACACACACATTACATAAATACAATAACATTAAACATTTGTATTTGCACTTGATCATGATTGCAACACTTCACTCGCAATAGATAGAACAACATACATCATTAACTGCGTACGAAAGGGAGGATACAAGAAAAAACATCAGGACTTTCATTTGTGCTTTATATTCCCTTTAGCATTGTTTGTGCATGCTAATCGCCACAACAAGTGAAACCGCATTGACTATGGTTAACAGTTGCATTTGCCAGGCGACCTCCAACTCTAAGTATACCATGCCCATCCAGAAAGGGACTCAACTTGTACAACTTGCCTGTCTTATCTTGAGTATTGGATGCTTTCTGTTGGAGACCTTGTATCTCTTTAGAGAAGGCTGCCTCTTGAACCAGTCGAATAATAAAGAGTTCCGCCTCTCTCCTTTCTTCTAGGCTTGTTACCTCACAGGATCTAGATTCAAGATTTTTGGCTTCTTTCACATGTCGTTTGTGTCTGGCAATAGCCTTTACCATTTTGGAGCAATTCACGAGTTTGTTTCCTCATAAAATCTTTAAGCTAATAAAGTTAAGCTTATTTGGCTTGCTGTCTGATGTGGAGGGGCTCGAGGAAGCTGCTTCAACTCTAGCTTGGATATACCCCCCAGAGACTACTAGTGCATGGAAGAGGAGTATGATAGATGAGATGCCTAATTTATGTGGTGGAGTTGGGGAGGTGGAGGGATATCGAAACAACTGATGCCAGAGCAGGGTGAGTAGCTGCTTATATGCTCTGGATGTAATTGAAAGATTAGGGTTCCCTCCTCTTGAGATTATGTTTGAGTTTCACTAATTGAAAGATTAGATGGGTTCACTCCTCCCGAAATTACATTGTGAACTTCACTTAGAGAACTTACAATGGCGATGCAACAATGATCTTTCTACTTGAACCATACGAAGCTCAGGATCATTACTTGTAATTACATATCCCACCTTAACTTCTTCCCTAGGAAGATCCTTCTGCCATAGAAAGGTTGGTCCTTTGAACCAACTGGATGCTACCAATTGTTCAACAGTGAGACCTCTGGAGTCATAATCAGCTGGATTATCTTCAGTGGAAACATATCTCCATTGATTCGAATTGGTACTCAACTTAATACGTTGGATGCGATTAGCGACATAGACATGAAATCTTCTAGCATCGTTATTGATATACCCAAGAACGACCTTTGAATCGGTCCAGAAATATTCCTGCAGGTCTTCCATTTCCAACTCTTTCTTGAGCATCTCACTTATTCATACAGCTACCACAGCAGTTGAAAGCTCTAGTCTTGGTATGGTCATTACCTTTGTATGCGCAACTCTTGACTTGCCCATAACTAATGAGCAATGAACTTCTTCTGTACCCACTGCTTTAAGATATGAGCATTCTCCATAGCCCAAAATGCTAGCATCAAAAAAATGGAGTTCATAATGTTTGACTTCCTTGTTGGTCAACTGAACATAGCATCGCTGAATTTTCACATTGGCTAAATTTGGTAAATCCAAAAGCCAGCATTCCCACTAAGAGTGAAGGTCACTTGGAAGTGGATCATCCCAAATAATCTTGTCAAAATACAACTGCTGCAGGATTTTCTTCCCTACGAGAATAAAAAAAAGGTGCCACAAATCCCAGTGGATCAAACACAGAGGCTATCGTAGACAACACTCCTCTGTGGGTAAAGGGGTGTTCCTTCACAGTGACTCTAAACTGAAATTCATCAGATGCAATGCACCATTGAAGCCCAAGTGCTCTTTCCACTTGCACTTCACCCAGAGCCATGTCCAAATCTTTCACTCCTTTGGCATAATCTTCTTGGGCAATAACATTCTTATTATTGGAGATGAACTTGTGCAGTTGAAGTTTACCAGTCCTACAGAGGTCTCTTGCTTCCTTTACAAGATTAATTGCTTCAGTTTCAGATGACACGCTTACCAGTCCATCATCAACATAAAAGTTCCCTTGAATGAATTTGATTGAATCTTCACTAAATCTTCCTCGTCCCTCAGCAGCAATATGTTTAAGACCATAATTGGCACAACCAGGTGAAGAAGCTGCGCCAAACAAATGAACCTTCATTCGATACACTGCAGGTTGAGACTCTAGATCACTATTGTCCCACCATAAGAATCTCAGATAATCTCAATCTTCTGTTTTGACATTAAACTGATGAAACATACGTTCCACGTCACACATGATCGCTACTAGATTTCTTCGAAAATGACATAAAACACCTATTAAGGTATTGGTCAGTTCTGGGCCAGTTAGAAGATGATCATTCAAGGATGTTCCTTGAAATCTTGCAGAACAGTCAAACACAACACAGGCTTCCAGGCTTTTTTGGGTGATACACCCCATGATGCGGGATATATCATGCAGGGTACTCCTCAATTTCTCCAGATGGAACCTTCTCCGCTTCTCCATGAGAAATGGTTTCATTCATAAAAGCAATGTAGTCTTTGTAATACTGCATGTCCCTCTTTAGTCGTCTTTCCAAGGACTTAAGACGATGTACTGCACATGCTTTATTGTTTGGGAAGTTAGGCCGGTCTCTTTTAAACGGTAATGGCATTTTATAATGTCCATCTTAATTAAGTCTGTTAACAACTTTCACCTTTCCAAGGAAATTAAGATCTTCTTGAGACATGCAACAATCCTCTGACGCTCTCTCACTAAAGTCAGACTCAAACACCTTAATAATGTCCATTGGAGAAACTACTTCTTTGATCTGTGTTCGGCAGACATAATGCACTTCACTTTTAAGGTTGACAGAAGCTTGTAGAACTGGCATCACAAGCCATTGTAGACAGCTTCAATTGCACAGCTTCCTTCCTTGTATTGAGTGCATTTGCCATCTCTTCAAGAATAAAAGTTGTGTCGCTTTGAGTATAGAGAAGAGCATATACAAGAACTTCACATTCTGGTTCACATGTTGTAGACACCCATACTGGTATAATTGAGGAAGTACGAGTATTACTAGTATCTTGTACAACTCTATTGGAAGTTGCCTCAGCCAATACCTTTATGTGTTTATCTTGTGAAACCTCTGTGCTCCTTCCCATTAAGCTTTCAGTTAGTCCTTGCTTTCCTACTGCTTTCGAACAATCTTCATGCAGACAGGTTAGATGTCTCCTTTCACATAAGTCACAGACAATTCTGTTATCACAAACCCTTGAACGATGTCCAGACTTCAGACAACCAAAACACAACATCCTCTTGTGAACAAACATATGTCGCTCAGCAACTTCTCCATGAACTTACAACACTTTTGAAGTCCATAACCTTGTCTTTCACAGTAGACACAACTCACTATGGCAGAATTGTTTTCACCAGAGTTAGTTGCTAACACCTTTGCTACAGGGCTTCGATTCTTTAACATCTTTGGTCTTTCGTCTTCACTTGATTTCAAAGCATAAAGTGATGTTAAAGGATTGAACACAATCTTGGCTTCCTTTGTGAGGAACTTGACGAATTGGCTGAAACTGGGAAATGTGTTAGTACTTTCTTCAATCTCCAAGACCTCTCTATTCCATCTTGAAGTCAACCAATCAGGGAGTTTGGCAAGAATTTTTTGATTTTCATTGCAATCGTTCAACAACAGCAATGGCAGCCTCACAGCTTCAAAGAAAATCCACCAACTCTCGCAGTTCCAGACTGTCCTTTGGACCCACCTTTGGCCATGCATATAATTTATCTCTAAAGGACTTGGCTATAAGGAATGGATTCCCATATCTTTCCTCCAGAATTTTCCAAGCTGCACCATAAGCAGATTCTGTACCAAGAAGAAAGTATCATTCAAGAGCCTTCTTAACAGCACCACTTACTTATCTTCGTAGACAGAAAAATTTATCTTCTGCAGGTATGGATTTCCTGTCTATCAACATTTGAAAGGAAGTCTTCCAATCATTGAATCTAAGCGGATCTCCACTAAAAACTGCTGGCTCGGGTACAGGAAGTCGATTCACACTAATAGATTCTGCCAAAGCCTTAACAAGAGTTGCATTACTGTATTCTTGTGAATGGGTCACAATTTGCTGTGGAGCAATATTCAGAGTTAATTTTCTGTGATGATGATCCCTTTTCTCCACTTTGATCTCTTTAAACTCACAATCCTGAAACAAATCCCTCATGTCTTCTTCGTCTTCTTCTGAAGCAACATTTTGTTCATATATTTGCATACGCGCCTTAGCAGCATTCAATTTCTTAAAGGGGTGGTTTAATGCGATTTCACTTTTTTAACTTAGTTAGTGTGTAATGTTGCTGCTTGAACATAAACAGTATCTGCAAAGTTACAGCACTGAAAGTTCAATGCAAACAGAGATATTGTCTTTTAACACTCTGAGGTCTGAAAACGCGCCGGCGCGTTTTGCAGTTTTTTTTTTTTTTCACATTGCAGCAAAACAGACTTAAAATACTAGTCATAGAGACATAAGTAATATATCAATTGAAACTATAGAATATCTTCTTTTATTTATATACACTCAAAGTAAAAACAAAATGTTGTGCTTTTTGTAAAATAAAGAAAACTAACATGATGCGTGTTCTCTCCTCTCCCTCTGAACGAAGTCCAATCTGATAGTTCTCAGAAAATGAACTGTAACTTAGTGAATACTAATCACAGAAAAATTTAACTTATGTTTAAGAAAACGTTAAGATGTCAGGTTTTAAATCATGTAAGTCAAATCGAAAACAAACCTTCTGTGTTTATGTAATCTGTATGAAAAGAGAGCCATGTCAGAAGTCCGTGATTCAGCTCATTATCCGCTAATGCGGCCACGCCCACGGAGCCAGCGCTATTCAAACGGAAATTCAGGGGCAATACATGCATTCATCGTCTCAATCGTGTATTTATTGTCTTGAAAAGTGTTTATATGGATGTAAAAGTCATGTTAGCAATCTCTAGAAGACATGCAGTTAGTTCCTGTTTACTTTTCTTCTATAGAAGAAAAGTAAACTCCGGCTGCAGTATGTATTGGAAACTCCATTCATGGAATAGCCTCTTCTTCTTTTAGATGAATTTGTGGACTAAAAATGCACAGAACGCCCTCCGACTTCAAGGATGAATTGAAAACACCAGCGCTTATAGTAATGACAATGAATATTAAATTAATATAACTCCTCTGTATAGAAAATTGACATAAGCATATGAGAATCCAATATTTCTCCAAATGTGCATGCTTTTAAACTAAAAGCCTATATTCAGACTCTTTGCATCACAGAAATACATTATATTTTAAAGTATAATATAAAATCATTACTTTAAATTGTAATAATATTTTTCTGTATGTTTCATATATCATAATGAGCTTGAGACATCACAGAAGGTTTTTTTTCACAGCCTACCTTACTGAAATGCCTCATTAATATGCAAGTCATTTCAGCTCATTACTATCCAATTCTTTTGTCTTCTCAGGTGAGAATGGCCCATTTTCAGTGGTGATTCACGCCTCCTCGCATACTGTGTTTCTTGGCAAAAAGTGTCTTACAAAAACTGAATCAATATATTGTTTTATATGAAGGAGTAGGCAGCATAATTTTTACATAATTTTGAAGCAAAAACTCTAGTCTACAACCTCCAATACCCAAAAGTCTTGTGAACACAGATTTACTATACTTTTTTGGCCTTATTTCAGTGACGTAAGTTTTTTGTTTTTTCAATAACCACGCATAAATGTTATTCCTTCAAAAACACAAACATGTACATACATGTTCCTCACATATTATTGTAGCCTAGTTTGTGCTGAATACAGTGTAATGACACTTTTGTCATTTATATGTTTATGAACAACTGAAAAAAACACAAATGTCAGGGCATGTCAAAACTTCTCCAAGCCCCAAATCAGCCTCAGACTCCAGAGGGTTAAAGTTATGGCAGTTTATTGCCTACAAAAATGACTGGTTTGGACTACATAAGCTTCTTCCTGGGTTGGTGACATCATAAACCCTGCAAAACACGTCCCCGGGAACATGCAACAAACTGTAAGTACGTTTTATTGTTTGTACATGTCTTTTAAACATGTAGTTCTGTTGCTATTTTTTGGTTGCATCAAGGACTTATACAAAGAGCAACTCGTTTTTGCTTCATTAGCCAGTTAGCTGTATTATAGTGCATACTTCTCCAATAAACACCAACAAACGTCTATGTTCACAGACAAACAGTTGTCCTTGCTATAAATTAAACACTACCTTTACAAAAATGCGACTACTCAGTCATGTATTTGGCTACAGTAAAGCTTTAATCAGGATAAAACTGTATATTGAAAGCTAACAAACAGCAGTGACAGCATCTAAACACTTTGACACAAATACTAAATGAAATACCATTCTTAAACGTCCTTTAAAAGCCACGATTGCTGTTCATCTGGGTCTGATTTGGGCTAAATTTGATACAGCAATACAATCAAATTGAGAATACAAATGGTAAGGGGCGTGGCATTTTCAGACGCTTCAGCGAATCACGATGGCTCTGGATTACACTGGGCCTGCTAACCAATCTGAGCACATTGCATATTTCGGAGGGAGTGGCTTCATAGAAGCAGGAAGTCAAACGAGCCGTTCATATGACAAAGTGGAAGCAGATTTGTAGAATAAAGGTAAAATATATGAAAAATACAGCGTTTTCAAAACTAAGCATTAAAACATGTTTGTGACGAGCAGGGCGGGCGAGAGCCTTGAGGGAACGAGTCTCTCACGGAGGAGCTCCGGAGGCATAAAAGGAGGAGCGACATCAGTGAAGGACGAGAGAGGACCAGGCCTGGACTTTATTTTATTTTTTTATTATGTTTGTGTGGCCGGCAGACGTCCGCGAGGGTCTGCCGGCATTACTTTCGTTTTGTTCTTTGTTTATTTTATATTAAAGTTTGGTTCAACGTTCGCCGGTTCCCGCCTCCTTCTTCCCACAACTATTAACCTCATTACAATGTTAAACTGTGCCCCAAAAACACAATCAAACCTAGAAAAAAAAGCAAAAAAAAAACAATGAACCACCCCTTTAAGTGTCTCCAAGCGTTCCAATTCACAGCGTTTATCATTAAGTAACTTACGTCTTGTAAGTTCCTTCAAATGCTGATCCTGTTCCCCTCAAACTTCTAAAGTGTCTTCATTAGCAGCAACTTCAGCAGCAGCTTCTTGTCTTTTAGCAGCAGACAAAACAGAATATTTAGATGAAGCCTTTGACTTACTTTGAGAATGTGCAGAAGTCTTAGAGATACTCATGTTCACACTGGACTTATCTGATGATATGGTATCAATCCCACTCCATGCATGGCAAATCTCAGTTTCTTTATTCCCTTCAAGACGACTCTTTACAAGCTCCACAGTTTTCCTTGTGGTAGTGTACAACCAATAGGGATAACCGCACCCTGGAGAGGATTGTGAAACAAAACCCATTCAAAAATGTGGGGGAGATTCACAAAGAGTGGACTGCAGCTGGAGTCAGTGCTTCAAGAACCACTATGCACAGACGTATGCAAGACATGAGTTTCAGCTGTCGTACGCCTTGTGTCAAGCCACTCTTGAACAACAGACAGCGTCAGAAACGTCTAAAGACAAAAAGGACTGGACTGCTGTTGAGTGGTCCAAAGTTATGTTCTCTGATGAAAGTAAATTTTGCATTTCCTTTGGAAATCAGGGTCCCAGAGTCTGAAGGAAGAAAGGAGAGGCACACAATCCACGTTGTTTGAGGTCCAGTGTAAAGTTTCCACAGTCAGTGATGGTTTGGGGTGCCATGTCATCTGCTGGTGTTGGTCCACTGTGTTTTCTGAGGTCCAAGGTCAACGCAGCTGTAGCATATGCACACGTATCAGGATAATCAATAAACTTTGGAATGTCAGAATGCTTTTAGCATGCTGGACTGGGTTGTAAAAGCTCATTTCGGCTCTGACCGGTCTGCAAAAGATGAGCCCACTTGACAACTTTGCGGCCTGGGCGACACTAAACAGAGATGTCCACTTCCAGCTCTTGGGACATCAAAGGGTCACTCATGAGGACTACAGACCAGATCACATTCCAACACACACCACACAGACACATACAAAAACACACAAATATACATTATTGACTGTATGTGTAAAATATAGTCATGCCAAAATATACCCATCATGTATTTCGAGCATATGCATGTTTCCTAGTGTTTAGATTTAGTTTAAATGAGTGTATTGGTGCTAGTGTTAGTTGTAATAAGGGAATTGTGTCTGTAAACCATAACTTCCTTTATATGCCTGTCTGATCTATCGAGTTTGATCTCGTTTTAAAGCTCTGGCTACTGATCATTCACTGAGATATGTCACATAGCTGACCAATGCATTTTTCTATGTGTTTAATGATACTGTGAAGAAAGTACTCTATCTCGAAATCTGATCTGATAGTCGTAAATTCAGCTTGGAGACAAGACAAAGAAAGAGCTTGCCCGCCAACTTTGCATCAATGTCATTGGCTATTCCACCTCAAGGAGGTGTGTCGGCTTATCTGTCATAAAAAGGAACACCAGGATTCTTCGGTGTGTTCTCCCGACGGCCCAAAAACATCCATCGCCTACTCACGCTTCCATCGCGTTCATCCATCGGGACCACCATCTCTCTGGCAAAACTAACTTTCACGTCCTCAGTTCAAACCCTCCCGCGGAAACGGAAGAAGCCAATGAACTGCAGCAGCACTGACCTGAAACCCCGCAAGCAAACTGATGCAAGTACCGTTCTGAATCTTAGATAGTGAAACTGTTTTCTATGCTGACTGTCAAGGACTGTTAGATTTTGCTATTTGCCTTCTCTCTTTCCTTCCTTTCCTGTCTCTACGTTCCCTTTTTGTATATATTTGTATATTCTGTATTTTAGACGTATAACCTCTGTAGTCGTAGTTTGCATATATTAAACACATTATTCATGCTCGATTGTTCTTTTTGCTCATTTCAACAAATCCAGGTCACTTTAACGTTTGATCCTATATCCTTGCTTTACGTTTGGATGCTATCATAGGAATTTATCCTCGTGGCCAGAGGATAACATTTCTGTCGTAATAGTCTGTGGATAACTTAATGGTTAGCTGGACGGACCGATAGTTTTCTACATAATTATTAAACCAGAACTAATCATATATGTGATTGACTATAATGTGTTGTAATTAATTTACCATATACGGTTAATTCCCCCTTGGGCTGGTATATGCATAATAATTATTCATAAATCTTTATGAATTATTATATTCATATTCCACCCACAAATTGATTAATAACTGTACAAATCGTTACAGAGATTACACAGCCGTATACCAGGAAGTTTTAGAGCACTTCATGCTTCCTGCTGCTGCCAACGTTATGGAGATGCAGATTTCATTTTCCAAGAGGACTTGGCACCTGCACACAGTGCAAAAGCTACCAGTACCTGGTTTAAGGACCATGGTATCCCTGTTCTTAATTGGCCAGCAAACTCGCCTGACCTTTACCCCATAGAAAATCTATGGGGTATTGTGAAGAGGAAGATGCGATATGCCAGACCCAACTATGCAGAAGACCTGAAGGCCACTATCAGAGCAACCTGGGCTCTCATAACACCTGAGCAGTGCCACAGACTGATCAACTCCATACCACGTCACATTGCTGCAGTAATTCAGGCAAAAGGAGCCCCAACTAAGTATTGAGTGCTGTACATGCTCATACTTTTCATGTTCATACTTTTCAGTTGGCCAAGATTTCTAAAAATCCTTTCTTTGTATTGGTCTTAAGTAATATTATAATTTTCTGAGATAATGAATTTGGGATTTTCCTTAGTTGTCAGTTATAATCATCAAAATGAAAAGAAATAAACATTTAAAATATATCAGTCTGTGTGTCGGTCCCTCCAGTAACACACAAGCAAAAAGGTTCTTTCCAACTGACTGATGGTTTAGTCTGAGCATCAATTCCTCATTCATTTCACCAGTAACATGGATGGCAGACACGATGAAACAACATCAGACGTAAGAACTGAAAATAAATAAAGAAATTATAAACAATCGTCTTGGTTTCTTTTTTGACTCCTTTAACTACTACTATTCAAATTAATCAAACCAACACACACATTAGATAAATACAATAATCTTAAACATTTGCACTTGATCATGATTGCAACACTTCACTCACAATAGATAGAACAACATAACTCATCAACTGCGTACGAAAGGGAGGATACAAGAAAAAGCATCAGGACTTTCATTTGTGCTTTACATTCCCTTTAGCATCGTTTGTGCGTGCTAATCGCCACAACAAGTGAAACTGCATTGACTCTGGCTGTTTCTCAATATGCGTTCTTCAGTGATCTTGCGTCCTTGTGTTCTTGCTCTACGTCATCATCAACTGTCGAAGTTCGTTCCAATACTCAAGAACGCAAGAACAGAGGACGCATGAAAGTACCCGGATGTGTTCTTGATATCGAGGATGCATCGAATGCAAACTTGAGGGAATCGAACCGTTAAAAATCCCAGAAGACGCTGCGGCAGTCGACGTACGGAAGCCTGTAAGCTTTAAAGTTCTCGTGAGATTCCAGCTACAAGCTCCCATACGTGACGGCTCGTTAAAGTAAACCGTTTGTTTTGCTTAATTTTAATAAACTGATAACCTGAAGAAAGCCTGCAGTATTTTTATTGGCATATAAAATAATCTTAACCCTTTGATGCACAACATGGGTCAAAAATGACCCGGCTGAGTTTTTATTTTCTATATCTTTGCAAGAAATTATTTTAATCATTCAGTATTCCAGGTATTCCTCAATTAACTTGTTTTTGATCATCACAAATCCTCATTTTAATTTTTTCTTTCTTACTTTTTTAATAAAAATCATTTTTGTATCACTACCCTTCTAATGCGCAACATGGGTCAAAAATGACCCGTATTCATTTCCTATGTAATTTCAATCATGGTTGAGTGTTTCTTTGCTGAATCTTTAAAAGAAATGTATTTTATCATTCATTTATTCCATTTATTCCTTAAATATCTTGTTTTTGATTGTAAAAAATCATTATGTTCATTTTTTCTTTCTTACTTTATAAACAAACACAGTTTTTGTCTGTCTACATCAATTTTACACACATGGGTCAAAAATGACCCGTATTCATTTCCTATGTAATTTCAGTCATGACTGAGTGTTTCTTCGCTCAATCTTTGAAAGAAATTTATTTTATCATTTATTTATTTTAGGTATTACTTAAATATCTTGTTTTTGATTTTCTACAAATAATTATGTTTATTTTTCTTTCTTACTTTATAAACAAACACAGTTTCTACATCAATTTTACACACATGGGTCAAAAATTACCCATATAGAAATCTTTAAGATTTGCAAATTTTTGCAAGTAGGAACATATTTACTGCAGACAACTGTTCATCTGCCACACATTTTACATCTTAACAAGGCTACTTTTGTATATTTGATGGATGTAAGTCTTATTATATTTAATATATTAGGCTATATATTTCATAATTTTTAATTTTTTGTCATAAATCAATGCAACTGGTCATCCTTTATGTCTGTCAGCGTTCCTGAAATGTAACAGTTTTGGACAAATACAACATGAGTCAAAAGTGACCCGAATTAGTTATTTTCTATATCGCATATATTACAATAAATTAATTTTATCATTCATTATTCCATCTATTACTCAATAACCAAATCCTTATTTTAATTTTTCCTTTCTTTTTGAATGAATTTTTTTGAATGTGTGTGTCACTACCTTTCTAAAGGCCAACGTATACTTCACTTTTTATGTGTACGTGAGGGTCAGCATACAGATTTTTGTAACTTTTTATAATTTCCGCCGGATTTCTGTAACTGTGTATGTGCAACCCTGCACATACACATTTAAATTGCGTTTGACTGTTCGCAAAGTACACTTTCAGCTTTTTTTACAGTGATGTCATCATCCACCTCAGTTCTGTTGAGGACCAGCCATTAACACTCTAGATAAAGAAATTCAAAATCACTGTTGATCGATACACTTATTATATATTTTCACTGTTGGACAGAAACCTTGTTCAAAACTGTTACTTTTCAGGAACACTGATAGATGTAAAAGGTGACCAGTAGCATTGGTTTATGACAAAAAATACAAATTATGAAATATAATATACAGCCTATTATATGAAATATAATATGTCTTTCATCCATCAAATATACAAAAGCAGCCATGTTGAGACATGAAATGTGTGGCGGATGAACAGTTGTCTGCAGTAAATATGTTCCTTCTTGCGAAAATTTGCAAAGGTTTCTAAATGGGTAATTTTTGACCCATGTGTGTAAAATTGATGTAGAAATACAAAACCTGTGTTTGTTTATGAAAAAAATAAAGAAAAAATAAACACAATGTTTTGTTAAAATCAAAAACAAGATATTTAATGAATACCTGGAATAAATAATTGACAAAATACATTTATTTCAAAGATTCAGCGAAGAAACACTCAGTCATGACTGAAATTACATAGGAAATGAATACGGGTCATTTTTGACCCATGTGTGTAAAATTGATGTAGAAACTGTGTTTGTTTATAAAGTAAGAAAGAAAAATAAACATAATTATTTGTAGAAAATCAAAAACAAGATATTTAAGTAATACCTGAAATAAATAAATGATAAAATAAATTTCTTTCAAAGATTCAGCGAAGAAACACTCAGTCATGACTGAAATTACATAGGAAATGAATACGGGTCATTTTTGACCCATTTGTGTAAAATTGATGTAGACAGACAAAAACTGTGTTTGTTTATAAAGTAAGAAAGAAAAAATGAACATAATGATTTTTGTCAATCAAAAACAAGATATTTAAGGAATACCTGGAATAAATTAATGATAAAATACATTTCTTTCAAAGATTCAGCAAAGAAACACTCAACCATAATTGAAATTACATAGGAAATGAATACGGGTCATTTTTGACCCATGTTGCGCATTAGAAGGGGTTTTCATAGCTTGTGCATCAAAGGGTTAACATTGACAAAGCATAACAGCCAAAAGCTATTCATTTTCATAAATACATGCGGTGAAATAAAAATATATAAAATTATATGAAAACAATGTCTATAATAATATGAAATCATTTTTTAATAGGTTATGACAATTGTTTGTGATGTTATGTTGTATTTATTGTGCATTAGCCACTTATAATATGCTGGGACGGTCAGTTGAGCAACTAGATTGCAGCACATCTCAGTTCTTAAATGATGCGTTCTCTGTCCTCGCGTCCTTCCGAGATCATTCTTTTAAGGTCGCCTGGCAAGACTGGACTCCACGAGAACGCAAGTCCGTTCTCTGTGTTCTTGGAATTGAGAAACAGCCTATGGTTGGCGAATGTGCGTCTATTTAAGGCACCTGGTAAACACTTCCGTCATAATTAATTCCGCTTAACGGATGATCAAATATCATGACCATATTTAGACATCCGTTACACTAATATACCATACATGTACAGCAAAGCAGATGAGCCCAGAAAATAAT
Organism: Chanodichthys erythropterus; assembly: GCF_024489055.1. Lineage (NCBI taxonomy): Eukaryota > Metazoa > Chordata > Actinopteri > Cypriniformes > Xenocyprididae > Chanodichthys > Chanodichthys erythropterus. The sequence continues at coordinate 46,270,093 of NC_090231.1, read as the reverse complement.
CGCAATTTGTTTAATTAAATGTTTACTACTTAAGTGATCAAAGATCAAATTCTGCACAAAACAATATAGTATTCTTTATTAGTATAGTGTTGACTAAGTTTGGTCTTTTAATGTCACTGTCTTACATTAATCCTCATTTTCTTTATGGGAGGAAAATGCTTAACATGTAATTAAATGTGTTGCGTTCATATTCTAGGCTCATCTGCTTTTCTGTACAAGTTATGTGTTTTAGAATGTCCCAGCGACAGGAATGAACAAACCAAGCAAAATCTAAATCTTTTGCGTACTGGTTTGGAATCACTGATCTAAACATTTTTAAAATACTCCACACAACCACTGGTTTATGACAGCTTTATTTTCGATACGGTTCTTAATACAGCTTATTTTATATAGTTTTTACCATGCCTAAAATTATATTTAAAAAACATTTTAGAAGTAAAAATTATACATTTAGGTCTAAAAGTTATTCATGTGTAATCAAAAGTCACATCCCCTTTCCACCATAATGATGCTGCTTCTCCTGCCGGAGAAGGGCTCGCGTTCTGCGGCGGAAATCATTTGGAATAAATTGATAATTTTACGCAAGGCATCAAGTGTTTCCTTCATCCTAAAGATGGATGCGACACTCGTTAACTGACATCGCATCCCTGCAGTTTGCTTTGCATTAAATAAAATTATTTACAGCACAGCAACGATTTTATAGATGAAATAAAACATACACAAACATGTATTTCATAGACAAAATGCATCAAGTCGGCGGGGTGGGGCAGCGCTGAGAAGCTGAACATCACATGATGATCGCTCCTGACCTGCCTTCTGTTTCCATCATACTCCTTCCGTTTCCATCATACTCTCTCTCACACACATACATTCTACTCTCACACACATACATTCTTCTCTTACATACACATATTTTCTTCAGACATGCACGTGTGAGAGCAGAATATGTATGTATGTGAAAGTAGAATGTATGTGTGTGAGAGTAGAATGTATGTATGTGAGAGGAGAATATATATGTATGTGACAGTAGAATGTATGTATGTGAGAGGAGAATATATATGTATGTGAAAGGAGAATGTATGTATGTGAGAGTAGAATATATGGTAACACTTTAGAATACTGATCCTTCATTAATGAATAACTACACAGGAACAAATGAATAATGCATTATTAACACTCTAGTAACTACTATTAACTAACAATAAACTCTGATTAATGAATTAGTAAGTAATAGTGCTCAGTTGTAGGTGGTAGTTCACTATTAACTAATCAGTAACTACTGTTTTTTCATACCTCTAAGAGAACTACTAAGAACTACTATATACAGGTTCATAATTAACATGAATGATGCATAATGTATAATTAATTCTAAAGTAAAGGCCTTGGTAAACCACTAGTTATGACTGAAGTATTACTGAATACTTAAGAAAGAATTACTAATTATTTGGATCAGTATTCTAAAGTGAAAAAACATGATAACTCTCTAGTAACTACTGTAGTCATTGTAAACTTTTGATGTTTTTGTATGTTTCTGTACAGTAATTCCTTATGATATATTTGGTAACACTTAAGTAATTACTAGTGGGTTACCATGATCTTCACTTTAGAATACTGACCCAAATAATTAGTAGTTCCTTTAGAAGGATGTAGTAACACTTGAGTAATTACTAGTGGGTTACTATGATCTTCACTTTAGAATACTGATCCAAAGAAGAAGTAGTTACTTTAGAGTTATATAGTAACCCTTGAGTTATTACTATCCAATACTTTAAAAAAACCTCAATACAGTGACTTCAGTAGTTACTAGTGGGTTACCATGATCTTCACTTTAGAATACTGATCTAAATAAATAGTAGTTCCTTTAGAAGGATGTCGTAACACTTAAGTAATTACTAGTGGGTTACTATGATCTTCACTTTAGAATACTGATCCAAAAAAGAAGTAGTTACTTTAGAGTTATATAGTAACTCTTGAGTTATTACTATCCAATACTTTACAAAAACCTCAATACAGTGACTTCAGTAGTTATAGTGGGTTACTATGATCTTCACTTTAGAATACTGATCCAAAAAAGAAGTAGTTACTTTAGAGTTATATAGTAACTCTTGAGTTATTACTATCCAATTCTTTACAAACACCTCAAAAGTTTACAATGACTTCAGTAGTTACTAGAGAGTTATCATGCTTTTCACTTTAGAATACTGATCCAAATAATTAGTAATTCCTTCTTAGGTATTTGGTAATACTTCACTCATTACTAGTGGTTTACCAAAGCCTTTACTCTAGAATTAATTATACATTATTAATTATTCACATTAATTACGAACCTGTATGTAGTAGTTCTCTGGGAGGTATGAAAAAAACAGTAGTTACTGATTAGTTAATAGTGAACTACCACCTTTAACTGAGCACTATTACTTACTAATTCATTCATCAGAGTTACTTGTTAGTTAATAGTAGTTACTAGAGTGTTAATAACGCATTACTCATTTGTTCCTGTGTAGTTATTCATTAATGAAGGATCAGTATTCTAAAGTGTTACCGAATATATATGTATGTTAAAGGAGAGTGTATGTATGTGAGAGTAGAATGTATGTATGTGAGAGCAGAATGTATGCGTGTGAGAGGAGCATATATATGTAGCCTATGTGAAAGTAGAATGTATGTATGCGAAAGTAGAATGTATGTATGTGAGAGGAGATTGTATGTATGTGAGTAGAATGTATGTGTGTGAGAGGAGAATGTATGTGTGTGAGAGGGCCAGAATGAATTTTGGCTTGATTGGCTCTTCATCTGCATATCATCACCATATATGAATATTCCCATCCATGTGATACCACATTTAATGGTAGGCTACAGGACATTAGAAAAATATGAGATATGGACTATAAATGCCATTTATGCTGTCAGATTACATTGCTAAAATCATATAGTATTCTTGTTGTTGTAAAATAAATACTACATTAAATATCTGTAAAAGCCATGAAATGCTTTTCAGGGAAAGTTTTCAGAGTAGAGTTATTCTCATTCTTTTCCAATGGACAAATAGTATTTTTTTATTGTTTTCAACTAATTTTTAATGGAAACAGATAGGCCTACTTTTTTTTTTTTTTTTTTTTTTTTTTTTTGAGTCTTAATTGACTCAGGGTCACTGACAATAAAAAAAAAAAACAAAAAAAAAACAACCTTACTGTTTCCTTTAATTTCTATCCTTCAAATACAATAGTATTTTTCATAATGTTAGGAAGATTACAGAAGGAGTTACCATTAGGCTACTGTCTGCCAGCACACAACATCAACAGCACACTTCCGTGCAGCAGTGGTTGTACAGTACTGTCACCAGACCTATTTAAACCGACCAATGGACCATTCTACCACCAAATCCAGCAGTGTCTGCCATAATATCAGAATCAAGTACGTATCATTGATAATTGTTATTGCAAGAAATATTTTCTCAGAACAGAGTTCTGCAAATTAGTTTAAAGAAGAATCCAGGCTGATGGTGCTTTAAGGATTAAAAATAAGGGCTGATTGCAGTTTAGGGGTTAAAGACTAAGGATGATTGTGGTTTAGGGTTAAAAAAATAAGGCTGATGGTTGTTTGGTGGTTGATGAGAAAAGATCATAGTTTACTGGTTAAAGATCAGGGCTGATGGTACTACGTTAATTTTCTTCAAAACATTAACATTCACACAAGATCAATCACTACAGTCACATTACTTTTTTGAAGAACATCTGCTATGAGAGAAACAAATGTCAAAGTAAAAGACGAGGAAAGGCCAGTGGAATCATACTAATTAACATTTAATGTTGAGTTCTTTTGATGTGAGACTACAACTTTGAATATTATTAAAATGACATTTGAACAGTTGATCAATTTCTGTACATACCAAACACAAATCTTTGTGTGCTCGACGTCTCACAGATCAGAGAACAAGGATTAGGGATTCATTCAGTCTCTCTCTCTTTCTCTCTCCTAATCTCACCTTCTTTCCTCATTTCTCTTTCTCTCGCTCACACTCAGACTTGCCCCCATTGTGTGGATGAGATGAGATGGTTAGACTGAATGGAATCCCATTTGGATTTAGCTTTTGAATGACAGACACACAAAGATTGAGGGAAGATCACTGTTCTGTCCTGAGAGCTGCAGTCAGATGTCATGTGGATGGGCCTGCAAACACATTGAACGAGAATTGTCAGTAATACAGAAACATGTCCTTTATGTGTAAATACCCAGCTAATAAAAATATGTTCTAAGAACGTTTTGCTAATGTCCCCATTAAGTTATGAAAACATTATTTCTGAATGTGCTCTGAAAAACACCCATTTTTAAAAATATTTTAAAAATGCTTTTCTTGGTTATGCAAATATTAAGGGAACATGTCATTTTGTAAACATTATGGGATTGTTACTTTGAACATTCTAAAACAAATAACATTTAAAAACATTAGACATACGTACAACTAAAATTTATCTGGGTGTTCTTACGCATGTGCTCATTTAAAAAACTCAGTAACAGTCTTTGGTTTCTCAGTCGCATAAAGATCCTCTTTAGCACTTTTAATATAAATACACTAAATAAATTATCACTAACACTTAAATAGTTTTTAGTGCAAATAAAGTATACTACTGCAAACATATACAGATTAGTTTTATTAGTGTATTTCTTAAAAGTGTGCTTTGAATGCTTTAAAATTAGTTCAGTCTTAGTAGTCTTTTACATAGTAATCCTAAGTTTAAATGACATTTATTTGATCACAAATATTTTACTAATGTACTAGTTATAAGTACAATTTCCCAACTGTGGTACTTAACTACACTTAATATAAATGCACTAATTAACACTAACACTTCAAATGATTTTAAGTGTAGTCAGATAAAGTAAACCAAATATACAGTGTTTTATAAGTGCATTACTTAAAAGTGTGCTATGAATGCTTTACATTAAAGTTTAATGTTCTAATGTTCTATTTTAATGGATTTACATGAAAAATACTGTACAGGTGAATTAATTACAAATAAACCCTATAGTTTCACTGTGCTTAAGCTATAAATGCACCAATAGCACATGATTGGATTATGCATTCATATAAAAAGTACACTACCCCAAAATACATAAGCATGTTGAATAAAAGTGTGCTTTGCTTTTGCAGTACAACAGGACAAACTTGAATTAAAGCTGCAAGCAGCGATGAAAGGGCCCTCGCACCCGGGCTCACCGCCACCCATTGGCCTTAGGAAAACAGTGAAGAGAGGGCGACATGCATGTAATCGATTGAATACAGGAGAATTATGCCAAAGTCATTTCGAAATGCCACACTTCCTGTGGCCAACAGGTGGCACTTTGACCGTCACTGAATATTTCCATGTTGATGTCTTCAGGCAAGGATTATCATCGAACATGTGAAGTTTGAAACAGATCGGAAATTGTATGCCTGAGTTACAACAACTTCCTGTTTCTTTCGTGGCGTTATTTGCATACATTAGCACTCAGCCAAGTGTTGCATAATTTAACGTGTTTCTAGCATGTTTGGTACTTCGTGGCATAATGAAACGTGAATCTGGTAGTGAATTACAGTGTAAAGCATGCCATTTCCTGTTGCCAGCAGGTGGCACTATGGCTAACTGAATATTGTCATATAGATGTATTTAGGCCAGGACTCCTATCACACATGTGAAGTTTGGAGCAGATCAGACATTGTATGCCCGAGTTACAAAAACTTCCTGTTTCATGGCGAAACATCAAACTTTGTCAGGCCGCCACGGACACGCCTTTCAGCAAAAACTCTAGATCTTCGCAATTTAACGTCTCAAAGGCCTTTAGATTAGACTGACCAAATATGATGTTGATCTGATAAAAGCTTTAGGAGGAGTTCATTAAAGTACAACGTCTGGAAATGGCAAAAACTGCACAAATTTTGCAAAGAAAATTCAAAATATCTCACTTCTAGTTGGTTTTCAGATTTCATTCCAAGAGACTTTTTTGTAGGTATTGGGCTGTTAGATGTGTGTACCAAATTTCATACCTATACGTGAAACGTAGTCTCAGGGGCACTTCGTTGAAATTTTTTAGGTGGCGCTATCGAGCCATTTTGCCACACTTAATTCTGAAACCCACATCAGACGTAAATTTTCACCACTTCTGATGCATCTGCAAAGTTTCATGAGTTTTCGAGTATGTTTCGGCCCTCAAAAAAGTGATTCACATTACATGGCGAAACATCAGACTTTGTCGGTCACCATGGACACGCCCTTCAACGAAAACTCAAGATCTTTGCGATTTAACATCTCAAAGGCCTTAAGATTAGACTGGCCATATATGATGTTGATCTGGTTTAATTTCTATGAGGAGTTAATCACAGTGTAAAACATGTCATTTCCTGTTGCCCCCAGGTGGCGCTATGACTGTAACTGAATATTGTCATATAGATGTCTTCAGGTCAGGACTCTAATAAAACATGTGAAGTTTGGGGCAGATCAGACCTTGTATGCTCGAGTTACAACAACTTCCTGTTTCATGGCGAAACATCGAACTTTGCCAGGCCGCCACGGACACACCCTTCAGTGAAAACTCTAGATCTTCGCAATTCAACGTCTCAAAGGCCTTTAGATTAGACTGACCAAATATGATGTTGATCTGATTAAAGCTCTAGGAGGAGTTTGTTAAAGTACAACATGTGGAAATGGCAAAAACTGCCAAAATTTTGTAGAGAAAATTCAAAATATCTCACTTCCTGTTGGGTTTACAAACTTTGCACCCAGGGGCTTTTTTTTGTAGGTATTGGGCTGTTACATCTGTCTACCGCTTAATTGAAATTTTGTAGGTGGCGCTGTCGAGCCATTTTGCCACACCTAATTCTGAAACCCATATCACATGTAAATTTTCACCACTTCTGATGCATGTGCAAAGTTTCATGAGTTTTTGAGAATGTTTAGGCCCTCAAAAATGCGATTCATTTTGGAGAAGAAGAATAATTGGTTGAGCAATTCCAATAGGGTCCTCACACCATCGGTGCTCGGGCCCTAATTATATATAAATTGTCCACATGTATTGTCATCAAAAAACAGACAATTCAAAGATTCACTCATTTCATATTTGACAGGAATCCAAAATAAATCACTAAACATTGCACAGTCTGTGTCAGTTATTATTTAGGACAGGTTTGACAACAATATCTTTTATAAATTCTGTGCTTTCCCAGGTGAAAAAAGTGCAGTAAAATACACTTTATTTTAGTACACTTAGTACACTTTCATAATGTACTTAAAGTGCTCTATTTCCATGCACTTATTTTGTACTTAATATACTAAAAGTTCTTCTTTAGTATTTCTTAAGATAATTTTAAGAACATCTAAGTGTACTCAACTGTGATATTTGGACACCATGAATATTAACTAAAATGTACATTTTGTATATATTTATTATATATTAATGTTATATTTGAAATACATCATAAGTCTATTTTCTATGTCTGATGAGTATATTTAAAAGTGTATGAAAGATGGGTTTACAAGTGGTAACAAGACTCCGAGGCCTGCTCTCGCCCACTGGTGAGACATCCGCCATCTCCTTCCGCATCTTTGTATATTCCAGCTCATCTAATTATTCCTGCCATAGAGAAATTGGCAATAAGGCCTCCCTTGCGGAACAAAAATATATGCATATAATACAAAATATAATGTGATATATTACATAATACATTTACATATATGGGAAACTAGTGCTTATATTTTTCAATATATGCATTGACCTTATAAAATATATTGTATATATTGACCAAATAAAATATATATTAAAAGGTTTTCTGATATGTCTGAGTTTTTGGGGTTAACATTGTGCTGAAGAGTAGAGCCTGTGCTTAGGTTTATGATTGGCTGAACACCATTAAGACTATAATAACTTTATTTAAAAAAGTAACGGCTGTGCCCACTATAGCACAGTGATAGTCTTTTGGTAGAAACTTTAGTACATGCAGGTGTGCTTTTGTTAACTAACATGAAAATATGAAACATTTAAAATGTAATTATTATAGAATATAAGAAATGTGTTACATAATATATTTTACCATATATACGTTTATACTGCATGAGTATCTGCCATATATTTTGCATGCAGTACCATATCTGATCACATATAAATTTATATATTATGAAGTATATTACTGAAAATAAAATTACGAAATTAAATTATGATATATTAGTAAATATATTATCACATATTTTTCAATATATGAAAAGCGGCATTCCTTATGTATTATTCAATTTATTGTAATATATTTACGCACTATATTTTTCTGTATATTTTCAAATATACTGTTAAATCATGTAATATATTGATCATTCATATATAGGGAAATATATTTTCTTTCCGTAACAAAGTTCTTGTAGAAAGGGAGGAAGAGGACAGGGTCGGCGTGACTGCTGCTGGATTAGGTTTTTCTCACTCAAAACAGAACATCGCGCTCACAGCGCTCAAAATCACATACATATCAATAACATACACTTCAGCTCTCCAGATGCACAGGATTCCACAGGTCTCCACCAGTCAGCAGTCTGTCTCTCTCTGCCCGCTTCTGATTCTCCTGATCTTTTATGCGTCTCTCCACGCTTATTACTGTAACAAGACACAGGTGTTTGTTATTTGCGCTTAACCCACTCACTCACCGCTCGTCCCCAAACTCTCTCTCCTGCTGTAGACTTCGCTGAACCACGCCCCCCTCGCCACACTTTCCATAAGGGCTATCGAGACCCAAGCTCTTGTCTCGCTTGGGAGTCCAATAACCTCCAAGTGGTACAAAACGAACCAATGGGAATTGGCCAGTAAGATTTACATGCCGGACCACACCCCTGGCATCCGGGTATAAATAGGACTGGGCTACTTATTTACATTTATACTTTTGCTTCAGAGCCGAGCGGTTGTACAGCAATCACTCTTCCAATACACTCTACTGAGAGTAAATTTCTGAGCAAATAACAGCAATTTTAATCGCTATCAGGAGAACACTCCGAAAACAGCAATTTTAATTGCTATTTTGCATGCAGCTCATCGAGGGATCTCTCTGCAGGTGTGATGGTGCATTCCAGCGGTGTTTGCATCCAGCTTTCTGTTTACACAGGGCAGCATTCACCCGTGGGCGCTTCGGCTATGAGTATTTCCCTAAAAGAGCAAGCATGGCAGCGAGCGTCTTTTTAAAGATGCCTCATGCGTTCCTGGATACGGTTGTTTCCTGGTTTCATCTGATGGCCACAATCGCTGTCTCACATGCCAAGCATGTGGATACAGCGTTCGTGGGTGATTCATGTTCTCGAGGGACTCTCCTTTCTTGTAAATGTTTGAGTCCCCTTTGTTGTTGCCCAGCTGCCACTTGGGTGTAAAAGCACAGACGCAGGTCTGTTCAACACTTTGGGAGATGGAGGGTTATAGCAAGGGGAACACCCTTGCGGATCTTCTGCTCCTCAGTGTGTCGTGTGCCGGTGAGCTGCCTGCTGACAGCGTGTGTTGCCACGGCAACCCAGCACATCATTTGGCGCTCCAGATGATGATCAGATGTCGATAGCTGCAGCGATGAGAGGGCTATCGTTCTCTGGAGAGGAAGATGAAGCTGAGCTTCCTGCTTCAGCAGTGTTTGCTCATGCTGAATCGGATTCAGAGTTGACAGCCAGGCTGTCCCCCTCCATCTTTACGGTCTATGTGGCCGCCATCGCAGCACATCATGATGTCGTCAGAGGCAGGTCACTAGGAAAGCACGACCTGATCATCAGGCTCCCATCTAGGCCTCGCCTCATTCCCTCTCTGTACCTCTCTGTCACTCTGGCGGGTCAACAGAGAGCTCCCTTCGAGCCCCTTGAGTCAGTCGAGCTGAAATATCTGTCATTTAAGACAGTGCTCCTGACCACACTCACTTCCTTTAAGAGGGTCAGTGACCTGCAAGCATTTTCAGTCAGCAAATCATGCCTAGAATTCAGGCCGGCTTCCTCTCACATTATCTTGAGACCCCGGCTTTGATATGTGCCCAAAGTTCCCACCACTCCCTTCCGGGACCAGGTGGTGAACTTGCAAGTGCTGCCCCTGGAGTGGACAGACCCAGCCCTAGCATTGCTGTGTCCCGTTCGTGCTCTGCGCGTTTACGTGGACCGCACACAGAGCTTCAGAAGCTCTGAGCAGTTCTTTGTTTGCCTTCGAGGTCAGCAGAAGGGAAAGACTGTCTCCAAACAGAGGTTGGCCCACTGGATAGTGGATGTCATCGCTTTGGCGTACCACTCCCAAGGTGAGTCATGCCCCATCGGGTTGAGAGCTCACTCCACTCGGGGTGTTGCTTCCTCCTGGGCGTTGGCGCACGGTGCCTCTGTGGCAGACATCTGCAGAGCTGCAGGCTGGGCGACACCAAACACGTTCGCAAGGTTTTATAATTTCCGAATGGACCCGGTGTCCTCCCGTGTGCTGTCTATGGTACGGTTTCCCTGATGGTAAACCCGAGTCTTTCCCTGGGCGGCTCTGCTCTGCCCTGTCTCTGAGCGATAGAGTTCCTCCCTGGAGGTAGGACCTACTTCAGAGATCTCCCATATGCATTACTGCCCCACGGGTCAGTCCATATGTGTCTTCCACACATCACCTCCCTTCAGGCAGGGTGTGGTCTCCATAGCTTTCCCCTCCTTTGGACTGGAAAAGCTTTCCTGGCGTTTTGGTCATGGCTGAAAAACGTGGGAATCGAGTCCCAAAGCAAGAGGTCCCCGGGGGTAAGGAACAGCAGCTTTGACCATCCCCTGAGTAACGCCCTGTCCGCTCCATCCCACTGATATGGAGGACTTCCTCGGGCTTACTCCGGACACTGGAAGGTTGCACCTGTATTGGGCATGCTATGGCTTGTCAGCATTTGCTTCCCTAACACTCGTAACGTGGTTCAGTTGCTATGGCGTTTTCAATAGTTATATGGGGTAATCTAGACGTTCTCTGTCCCTGTTTGAATTTCCATCGCTCTTGGTCGCTACATCGAAATGGTTTGTTTCAGCGTTTTCCCATAGACGGTGCAAATTAAATGATTATTATGTTAGCTTGAGAAGCCAACATATTAGTATACTATTTAAACAGATTATTATTATTAGGACCCAAGCACCAACGGTGTGAGTTCTTCCGTCCTCTTCTTCTTTTCCCAAATGACATTTTCGAGGGCCTAACAAATTCTGATGTTTCACTATGAAAGAGTCTCGTCTCGTCTCATCTCGTGAGATACCTGTCTCGTCACATCCCTACGTGCTTCACAATGTAATTCAATCCCACGAACAAATTTCAACATTCCACAAAGTACCAAACATACCAGAAACACGTTAAATCATGCAACACTTGGCTAAGTGCTAATTTATGTGATTAACGCCACGAAACAGGAAGTTGTTGTAACTCAGGCATACAATGTCCGATCTGCTCCAAACTTCACACGTTTAATCATATTTTTGGCCTGAACACATCTATATCGCAATATTCGGTTATGGTCAAAGCACCACCTGTTGGCATCATGAACTGTGGCACTTTGAAATGACTTGGCCATAATTTTCCTGTATTTACTCACTTACATGCATGTCGCCCACTATTCACTCTTTACCTAAGGCCAACGGGTGGTGGTTAGCCCAGGTGCAAGGGCCCTTTCATCGCTGCTTGCAGCTTTAATTATTATTATTGTATTTATTACCTCTTCTTCTGAGACTAAAACTTTGAGTGCTACTCATTAATTAGAGCATTAATGCTACAAGAACCAAACTCGACTCAGACTGTTCTGACTTGCATTGCTATATTCTGAAGGCTGTAATACTAATGCCATCAGTTAAAAAATGACAAATAAATGCATACTCCGACCACCCCACTATCGCTCAATCACGAGCACAGATTATGCCATCTGGATATCCAATATTGATAAGGGGAATACATGTTTTAAACAGTTTTCTGTACATGTGATTTGCTGTTCTAAACGCGCTGCTTTCTTGTTGTTCAAACCAGAGGTGGGTAGTAACGAAGTACATTTACTTACTTGTGTATTTTTTTTTTTGAAAATTTGTACTTTTTAGAGTAGATTTAAACGTGGGTACTTTATCTTTAACTTGAGTACATTTCTAATGAAAAATCTGTACTTTTACTTCGCTACAATGGGCAACGTTCCTCTCGTTACTTTATTTTAATGCAATACTGTACATGTTAAGAAATGCGTAGTTTATTTCCAAGTGCACTGTCTCTTTTTTCATGAACGATGCCCCATTCACAAATGAATCACTCTTTTGAATCGATTCTGTGAAAAGACTTGATCAAACAAGTTGGCAAAACTGTCTAAATTGGTTCGCGAATCAGTTTGAATGATTTGTTCAGTTCCCTGCATGCACTGAATCGTCTGATGCAGTTTCTCACTTGGAGCGTTGGATGAAGTGGCAGTGGACCGACATCAGTTAAAAGCAAATCTGCAAATACATCCTATTGTTTTTGGCAGTGATGAAGATCCTATTAGTTGAACTGCGTATGCTGTCTGTGAACAATTACACATATCGATTTTATTTGATTTCAATTCATTCAGTCAATAGCCTACATTCTATAACCAAACATATTAGCCTACCACACCACGATAACAAAGTATGTAGCATTTCTTTACCGTTGTTTTGGACATATATATTCATTTATACATTAAATAAGCTCCCATTGTTCAGACAGTATGAAATGAACACCCGCCGCCCGGCAGTAATTTGTGGGTAGTGCAGTGGTGGCGCCGGCGACGTTTTGTTAACCAGTTTAAGCGCGCCTGTAGTAATATACATTTGATTACATTTTCGAAAACAGACGTAAGAAGATCCGTCAATATGCATTTGATCATTGTTTGCGTCAGATGTTCTGCGTGAGAACATCCACCGCTCATAAGTTTGGGATCAGTAAGATTTTTAATGTTTCTAAAAGAAGCCTCTTCTGCTTACCAAGGCTGCATTTATTTAGTTAAAAACACAGTAAAAACAGTAATATTGTGAAATATTACAATTTAAAATAACCGTTTCTATTTGTATATATTTTATAAAAAAGTAATTTATTTCTGTGTTGGCAAAGCTGAATTTTGAGCATCATTACTCGAGTCAGTGTCACATGATCCTTCAGAAATCATTCTAATATGATGATTTGCTGCTAAAGAAACATTTCTGATTATTATTAATGTTGAAAACAGTTTCAGGATTCCTTGATGAATAGAAAGTTCAAAAGAACAGCATTTATCTGAAATAGAAAGCTTTTGTAACATTATACACTACTGTTTAAAAGTTTGGGGTCAGTAATTTTTTTTATTTTTATTTTTTTTGAAAAGAAATTAATATTTTTAGTCAAAAGTGACAGTAAAGACATGTATAATGTTACAAAAGATTATATTTCAAATAAACGCTGTTCTTTTGGGCTTTCTATTCATCAAAGAATCCTGAAAAAAAAAAAAAAACATTGTACACAAATATTTTGTACAATTGTACACAATAAATGTTTCTTGAGCAGAAAATCAGCATATTAGAATGATTTTTGAAGGATCATGTGACACTGAAGACTGGAGTAATGATGCTGAAAATTCAGCTTTGCCAACACAATAATAAATTACATTTTAAAATTTTTAAAAATAGAAAACAGTTATTTTAAATTGTAATAATATTTCACAATATTACTGTTTTTGCTGTGCTGTTTTTACTTTGCACTGTACTCTGCATTAAATGCAGCCTTGGTGAGCAGACAAAACTTCAAAAAAATCTTATCAATCCCAGACTTTTGAACTGTAGTATATATATTTTATATATATATATATATATATATATATATATATATATATATATATATATATATATATATATATATATATATATATCGCTATATATACATACAAAGTAACTAGTAACGAGCTAGAGTCGTTTTTCATTTTTACACTGTACAAATTGTGAATAAAAAAGGAATGCAATAATTTACAAATCTCATAAACTTATATTTTATTCACAATAGAATATAGATAACATATCAAATGCTGAAAGTGAGGCATTTTGAAATGTCATGCCAAATATTGGCTCATTTTGGATTTCATGAGAGCTACACATTCCAAAAAAGTTGGGACAGGTAGCAATAAGAGGCCAGAAAAGGAACAGCTGGAGGACCAATTTGCAAATTATTAGGTCAATTGGCAACATGATTGGGTATAAAAAGAGCCTCTCAGAGTGGCAATGTTTCTCAGAAGTCAAGATGGGCAGAGGATCACCAATTCCCCCAATGCTGCGACGAAAAATAGTGGAGCAATATTAGAAAGGAGTTTATCAGAGAAAAATTGCAAAGAGTTGGAAGTTATCATCATCTACAGTGCATAATATCATCCAAAGATTCAGAGAATCTGGAACATTCTCTGTGTGTAAGGGTCAAGGCTGGAAAACCATACTGGATGCCCCTGATCTTCGGGCCCTTAGACGGCACTGCATCACATACAGGAATGCTACTGTAATGGAAATCACAACATGGGCTCAGGAATACTTCCAGAAAACATTGTCGGTGAACACAATCTTCCGTGCCGTTGCCGGCTAAAACTCTATAGGTCAAAAAAGAAGCCGTATCTAAACAGGATCCAGAAGCGCAGGCGTTTTCTCTGGGCCAAGGCTCATTTAAAATGGACTGTGGCAAAGTGGAAAACTGTTCTGTGGTCAGACAAATTAAAATTTGAAGTTCTTTTTGGAAAACTGGGACGCCATGTCATCCGGACTAAAGAGGACAAGGACAACACAAGTTGTTATCAGCGCTCATTTCAGAAGCCTGCATCTTTGATGGTATGGGGTTGCATGAGTGCGTGTGGCATGGGCAGCTTACACATCTGGAAAGGCACCATCAATGCTGAAAGGTATATCCAAGTTCTAGAACAACATATGCTCCCATCCAGACATCGCCTCTCTTTCAGGGAAGACCTTACATCTTCCAACATGACAATGCCAGACCACATACTGCATCAATTACAACATCATGGCTGCGTAGAAGAAGGATCCGGGTACTGAAATGGCCAGCCTGCAGTCCAGATCTTTCACCCATAGAAAACATTTCAATTCAATTCAATTCACATTTATTTGTATAGCGCTTTTCACGATACATATCATTTCAAAGCTGCTTTACAGAGAATGCATGTCAACATTACAATTTAAAGAATGCAGTTAGCAATAATGTGATAATTTAGGCAATTAATTTACAATCACTGTTAGCAGTTTAACTGAACGTAGAAGCAATGAGCTCCTGAAAAATGAATTACATTAACAATAATTAGGATATAGAAATGTGCAATGTGCATGTTGATCCAGATGATTGCATCTTCTGAAGTCCTCGCAGGAGTTGGCGCCGTCTCTTCATGGGTGTTGGTCATCTGAGGTCTTCTTAAGAGGCTGGATCCAAACTGAAGCTGAAGTACTCCCGAGTGTCCCGAGGCAAAACAGAAAAGCAAATGGATAATAATTAGCATAGCTGCTGTTCTTAACATTAAGCAAAGATAGTCATGTGCAATTGATCTGATATGAGATGCATTATGTGAATGCTTGGCTAAAGAGATGTGTCTTTAATCTAGATTTAAACTGGGTGAGCGAGTCTGAGCCCCGAACATTATCAGGAAGGCTATTCCAGAGTTTCGGAACCAAATGTGAAAATGCTCTCCCTCCTTTAGTGGACTTAGCTATCCTATGTACAACCAGAAGTCCAGAGTTTTGTGATCTTAAAGAGCGTGTAGGATTGTAGGGTAACAGAAGATCAGTTAAGTACACAGGAGGTCATTAGCAATACTTTATAATCAATACGGAACTTAATAGGTAACCAGTGTAGAGATGATAAAATTGGTGTTATATCATCATATTTTCTTGACCTGGTAAGAACTCTAGCAGCTGCATTTTGTACTAATTGTAGCTTATTTATTGAGGAAGCAGGACAACCAGCTAACAATGCATTACAGTAATCTAGTCGAGACGTCATGAAAGCATGAACTAACTTTTCTGCATCAGAAATAGATAACATATTCTGAATCTTAGCAATGTTTCTGAGGTGGAAGAAGGCTGTTTTTGTAACATATGAAATATGATTTTCAAAGGACAAGTTGCTGTCTAATATAACACCCAGGTCTTTAACTGTCGAGGATGGAGTAACAGTACATCCTTCTAAATGCAGATTGTAGTCTGAGAGATTCTGTGTACAGGTTTTTGGCCCAATAAGTAATACTTCAGTCTCATCTGAATTTAATAGAAGAAAATTACTAGTCATCCAATGTTTTACTTCTTTAAAACATTCTGTCAGATTGGATAATTTAGAGATTTCATCTGGTTGTGTTGAAATATATAACTGAGTATCATCGGCATAGCAGTGGAAACTAATTCCATGTTTTCTTATAATATTGCCGAGTGGCAGCATGTATATTGAAAATAGCAGAGGGCCTAACACTGATCCTTGCGGCACTCCTAGTTTACTATCGTGATCTTAGATTTTTAGATACGATCTAAACCACTGCAATGCCTGGCCCTGAATACCAGTGTAATTTTGTAGTCGATCTAGGAGTATTTTATGATCTATAGTGTCGAATGCAGCACTGAGATCAAGTAACACTAGTATTGAGACACAGCCCTGGTCAGAAGCTAGAAGTCGTTTGTCATTTTAACGAGCGCAGTTTCTGTGCTATGATGAGATCTGAATCCTGACTGAAATTTATCATAGATAGCGTTTTTTTGCAAGAAGGAGCATAATTGGACGACACTACTTTTTCTATTATTTTAGACATAAATGGAAGATTTGAGATGGGTCTGTAATTTGCTAATACATTTGGATCTAATTGTGGTTTCTTAATGAGAGGCTTAATAACTGCTAGCTTGAACGGTCGTTGGACATGACCTAGAGATAAAGACGAGTTGATAATATTGAGAAGAGGCTCTTCTGCTACAGGTAACAATTCTTTCAGTAGTTTAGTGGGTATTGGATCTAGTAAACATGTTGTTGTTTTAGACGCAGTTATAAGTTTATTTAGCTCTTCATGTCCTATAGTTGTAAAGCACGGCAACTGTTCTTGAGGGGTGATAATTGAGGCTGAATCATAAAAATCTGTTAAAGGTTGTACATTTACAATTGTATTTCTGATACTTTCGATTTTCTCAGTAAAGAAATTCATAAAGTCATCACTACTAAATTGTAATGAAATGTTTTGTTCTGGTGATGTCTGTTTATTTGTTAATCTAGCCACTGTACTAAACAAGAACCGTGGATTGTTTTGGTTATTTTCTATGAGTCTGCGGACATGCTCAGCCCTGGCTGCTTTTAGAGTCTTTTTATAACGCTTTACCAATTCTATGTCATATCAACAGTCTGTTAATGCTTTGAGAGAATTACTAAGTATTTTAGCAGCTAGCGCATATGCATGTGTATAATGATACAGAGACAAGCTTGCTGAACTTAAACGGAAACAGGTTCGCCTTGTATCACATTCTAACGAAACTACAGCAAGTATTTTGTACAGCAGCAGCAGTAGTATGGATAACAATTCAGATAGCAATGGAGCGGATATCAACAACATAACATAGAACGCAGCAGACGTTGCGGTGCGTGCAGGCTAAAGTAACCTGTTGCTATGAGTTTGAGATGAGTTTGTGTCGGCTAATGAGTGATTATGCAATGTGAATATATCATGATTAAAATGCAAACCACGTTTTCATCTTATTTACATACTAAGTACATGAGCAACGTATTCGGATTTTATTGGGCATATACTTTTCATACTACAGGACGAACAGCGATTTTGCAAGGTCGGTAAGTCATTTAATTAATGGATTTCACGTATAATGATATTTATCATTTCTGCTTACTCTAGAGCGTGCCAAGGCAGTTCTCCAACGAGGCAAGAGCGCCTCAGTATGCTTAATGTGTATTTTGTGTTATAATCTGTATAGTATAAACGTGTTGCGCTCTGGATAACATTAGGCGTTTTCTATGCAGCGTGTTGCAGCGGCTGGAAGTGTAGCCGAATTATGGACGCGCTTTGTTGATCTGAGCGGTTGCTGCATGACTGTCAGAAATCTCTCTTTGCTTAAAATGCTGAGGTATTCATTAACAGGAGCGTAAATAAAAGACACTTTGTAGTGTGGTGGTCAGCCATTGACGTAGCCGAACTTGAGTTCGCTACTGAGATAAGTGAACGTTTTACACGCTCGTGGCCATACGTTTCATTTGCGTTTATATGTGAGGACCGACAGCCGGTTGCACGCTGAGAAATGATGTTATAGGATTCACTGTCAAATTGCATCAACCGACATAACCATTTTATATGGGACAAAGATATAATAGAAATGCATTAGAATGCACGTGATATAATTAAATCTGGTGTATGATTAAGACGATGTGTTGGTCCGGTGACGTTTTGCTTGACCCCAAATGAATTTAATAAATCTGTAAACGCAGCTCCTAACGCATCATTTGGATTATCTACGTGTATGTTAAAATCTCCAACAATTAATGCTTTATCGACATTGACTAATAGGTCTGAGAGAAAGTCTGAAAACTCTTTTAAGAAATCAGCATAAGGCCCTGGAGGTCTATAAACGGTAGCCAAAGCAAGAGATAATAGCGACTCTTTACTTATATCTGAGAGTGTAATATTTAGCATAAGAATTTCAAATGAATTAAACCTATAGTTTGTTCTCTGAGTAACATTAAGATTACCTCTATAGATTGTTGCAACACCACCGCCACGGCCAATCAGACGGCATTTATTTTTATAACAGTAGCCAGGTGGACAAGACTCATTAAGACCGAAATAATCATTTGGTTTAAGCCATGTTTCAGTAAGGCAAATTAAATCAAGACTATTATCTGTGATCATTTAATTTATAATAACCGCCTTAGGTGTCAGTGATCTAATGTTTAGTAGCCCTAGATTTAGAAATTGTTTTTTTTTCAGTAATTTTGCGAATTTCTGGTTTGATCACGATCAGATTTTTTCTAAATCCTTTATTTTTATTGTTAGACCTCACTATTCGGGGAATAGACACAGTTTCTATAGACTGTACTACACTCACATTTCTATGAATTAAATGGGCAGAACACAGACTGTGATTTGAGGTTTGACTTACTAGTCATACGGTGCGAAGCGTCTTGGAAATGTTCTCCAACAGAAGATCAGCTCCGATTATGCTGGGGTGCAGGCCATCAGCATGGAAGAGCCTAGGTCACTCCCAGAAAAGATTCCAATTATTTATAAAGAGCAGCTTCTGTTCATTACACCAAGACATCAACCATTCATTTAAAGCAAATAATCTACTGAACCTTTCATGTCCTCGTCGGTACGTCGGAAGCGGTCCAGACACGATGATCCTCGTCGTGGGCGATGTGGCTCGTACCGTCTCGATCAGGCTCCTGAAGCCCTGCTTCAGCACCTCCGTCTGCCACAGCCTGGTGTCGTTCACTACAGCCTGGTGTCGTGCAGCACTACAGCTCCGATGGTCTCAGCACCGTTGAGGAACGCGAGAACCTGCGCAGCGGCATCGAGAACACGAGCACCAGGAAAACAGTGACTGGGCACCTTACCTTTGGCTGTGGTAGCGTGGACGTGGCGATCGATGCAGTCTCCGATGACCACGGCGTCGCATTCCGCCTCGCGAAGAGGGGAGAAACGGTTCCGTGTCGAGACTTCGAAGGTCGGGGGCGGCGGAGGAGGAGAGGTCCTGGTCCGAGGCCTGGCTCGCATCTTCCGCTGCTGAAGCACCCACGGTCCCTGGTGAGACGGCGCCGGAGTGAACGAGGGCTGGGATGAACGCGTTCTGGGAGCTCTGGCCCTGTGCAGAGAAACACACGGCGTAGAGGAAGCAGGAGTGTTAATATTGCGCTGTAAACTTACCGAGGAGCGGTGAGCGTCAGCACGGGAAGTTTCCAGTGCTGTCTGCCGCTCCCGTAGCTCGGCCTGCTTCTCGAGAAGGGTCCAGATCTGTTGCTCCACGTCCTCCAGTTCCAACTGCACCGCATGCAGCTCAAACGTGTCCTCACCTGCACACAAAGGTAGAGAAGCATCCGATACACTCGCCATTAGAATAGATGAACAATAATATAGTGAGAGAAGAGTACAAACGCTAGTATGCCACGCCGCTATTGCTAACGGGCTAAAGCTAATAGCGAATGTTCGGGAAGTCGGATAAAACTAGCGATATCAAGGTAATCAGAATGTTTTTTTATGTAAAATATTGGTGGGGATGTGTTCCCCCGCCAAAAAAGAAAGAGTGATACGTTATGTTTGATTTTGAGAGACAAAAACAAGCAATTAGGAATCAGCTCGACGGAGCTCTAGTTCAGCAGTGCGGCCAACGTCATTAAGATGAAAATGCGACAAAGAAGACCTAAGACAGTTGAGCAACTAGAAGCCTGTATTAGACAAGAATGGGACAACATTCCTATTCCTAAACTTGAGCAACTTGTCTCCTCAGTCCCCAGACATTTGCAGACTGTTATAAAAAGAAGAGGGGATGCCACACTGCGGTAAACATGGCCTTGTCCCAACTTTTTTGAGATGTGTTGATGCCATGAAATTTAAAATCAACTTATTTTTCCCTTAAAATGATACATTTTCTCAGTTGAAACATTTGATATGGCATCTATGTTGTATTCTGAATAAAATATTGAAATTTGAAACTTCCACATCATTGCATTCTGTTTTTATTCACAATTAGTACAGTGTCCGAACTTTTTTGGAATCAGGCTTGTATTTAGAGTATTACTTTAAATTTTACTTTGAGTAAATATTTCTACAAGTACTTGTACTTTTACTTGAGTACAGTTTTTGGATACTCTACCCACCTCTGGCTCAAACACACAAATAATAACTCGCACATCACGTATTAATTGCAGCAGGCCTTCCGCAAGTTTGGGCCACGCCCCAAATTATGCTGCTGCCAGGCCTCACTCTCCTCTTTGCTCTGCCTGTGCCCCATTTCTCAATACCAGCCAACTCCATTGACACATGCCGCCCCCTTAGCATGAGTATGCCTCCGCCAGTAGTGCAGTCTTAGCCATCACAGCCTTTTCCTTTCAACGTCTTTAACCCTCTCCCCTGTCTGTGGCCTGCAGCCATCCATCAGACCCTAGCATGAGGCTGCCTCCACTAGTGGTGCAGGCCCAGACGCCCTATTTTCTGAGATGGCCCTCACTGCAAAACATGGGGTCCAGGGGGCGGGGTCGGATCTAGATCCAACTCCTCCGACTTTACATATCCCTTAACCTACCCGTCTCCACCCCCTGGATCTAAACCTACCCATCTCCACCTCCTGGATCTAGATCCAACTCCTCCCACTTTACATATCCCTTAACCTACCTGTCAACACCCACTGGATCTTGTATTTTCTGCAGTGAGGGGCTACTGTATTTTCCTCTCCAGCTTTCCTCTTTTTTTTTTCTACTCTCCTCATTCCTCCCCAGGCTCCGGCTTTTTTTCCTCCTAACACTCCCCCAAGCTAGATCTCCTTTCACTCTGTTCTCCGCAATGCCCATCCCACCAAACACTACAGCCTTGGAACTGCCCCCTGTCGCCAGCAACATCAGAATTTACTCACAGAAATTCAGGCTGCTGGCACCAGAGGCGGACCCAATCCCAAACACAGTACCCCAATATTCAGAGTTGATATTGCCATAAACCACCCATTGAAACATCTCCTTGACGCCTCTCTCAACTCCATTCTTCAAGCCGTCTCCCCTAGTACCCTTCAATCCTACTTAACTGCATGGAGATATTTTAAGTCTTTCCACTTCACATACAACCTGTCTTTTCACGATTTTTCTCTGTTCACCATTACCTGATTCATATCTCAAGCCAGCTCCATCAAGGGTTACTTAAGCAGAATTAAAATTTTCCACAAACTTATTTTTGGTTCACTCTCCTCAGAAATAGCCAATTCACAGATATCTCTGCTCATTAAAGGCATCCAAAGAGCTCATCCTACCCAACCCATAACTTTAGGCATACTCACCAAATGTATCTCCACCCTCCGTCGAGGCTACCACTCCATCAATACCGGCCGCACACTTGACACAATGTTCATATTGGCTTTTTCAGTTTTCTCAGATGCAGAACTAACCATTATGTCCAGCTTTAACCCAAAAGTCCACCCTTCAATTACAGATTTATCTCTTACTTCATAAAGCAAAGAAAGAAAGATCAAATGAAAAAAGAACATTTCATCTACATTTTCAATCTCCTTTCACCAATTCAACCATACCAATCCCTCTTAGCTTACCTATATTTCAGAAGCTTGCAGGCTAAATTCCCATCCGACCCACTCTACCTTACTGAGACCCTGCAACCTCATATGAGGACATTACATTTTTGCCTCTTGACACAATGATAGTCAATTTTGTAAATATTAGACCTGTTGGCCACATTTAGGGTCACTACCCACACCATCTTGTGGTGATATCACAACATTACACCACTGTCAGTGAGAACAAAATGACTGAAATATCAGCAAAAAACTTCTACCCCAGTTCCCGAAAGAAAAATGACCCAGGTAAAAAATCTATTCAAATTATATGAATGAAACAAATGTATTTATGTACAATACTGTCTCTATCATCATATGGGGATTAAAATTTGACATATTTTAGTAATAGTAGCACTCTAGGACATCAGTAAATGTGAAGCACTCGTTTGAGGACATTGGGACTATATAACGTTATTTTTTCTACCATGTGGTTAGCTAAACATGGGAATATTTAATGGATCGCATTAGCATTGAAAAAAACAACAACATTTGTCTGCGTGTGTGTGAGCAGAGTAAATCATGGTAAATCATAGTAAATAATACTGCAATATGGTTTATCAAGGTGAACCATGCTAGAATCCTGGTAAATCATTCCAGTAAATCTCGGATATTGGCAGATAGACCTACTCAAACCCCAGCTGGATCTCTAATTTTTTTTTTACGTTATTACAGTGAAACTTTCATTGTCAAGAGCAGAACAATTGCTCATGGCAAACAACTCTGAGGTGGAGGACCTCTCAGATGGGGAAGATAATGATGCTGCTGTGGACGAAGTCATTTTACAAGATGTTGACCGCATGGATGATCCTGATCATCCCGATTTTTCGCCACCTGATTCATCAGGAGATGATTCCGGTGAAGAGTACACACCACCTGATGCAGCTGAAGATACTGACTCTGAGAATGAAAGTCAGCCAAATCATCCACAAGTGCACAGACGTGGACGTAAACAACAGTATATTGAGAATAATGAGCTGGATGAGGAAGATCAGAGACATGGAGAGCCCAGACCAGAACCAAGGAATGCTGGACGTGGAGAACGCTGAAGGTCTGCTCCATTTAGACCGAATTTGGTCCAGTTTCAAGATGGAGATGATGGACTGAAAGATGAGCGAACAGGTTGGCAGCCACTGGATTATGTGGAGCAGTACATTGACTCAGACCTGATGAAACTCATTGCTGACTGCACAAATGCCATGTCACTGGGTAACAGTGGGAGATCTCTCTCAACTTCGGTAGATGAGATTTATCACTTTTTTGGAGCAGCAATCTTGATGTCTTGCGTGCCTTATCCACAGATAAGGATGTTTTGGTCCAATGCCCTACAAATCCCTGCCATTAGTAACACAATGTAACATGATCGCTTCTTCAAACTTAGGAGCCATCTGAAAGTAGTTACTGACTATGATGTATCAGAAGATAAGAGGGAAGCCGACAAATTCTGGAAGGTGAGGCCTTTTATGGACCGTATACTTACCGGCTGCCGCCTTCAGGTTCATCCAGAATGCGTCTCAATAGACAAGCAGATGATCCCGTTTACAGGGGCCTGTCCAGATGGGAAACCATGCGCGGTCAAGTGGTACGACAACAAGCCAGTTGTCATGCTCTCCACTGTTCACTCAGAGCAGCCAAAAGAACTTGCCAGCAGTGGTCCAAGAAGGAAAAAAAGTATGTGACCGTGACAAGACCAAGCATCGTGCGCCTAGTATAACTCAAAGATGGGAGGTGTAGACATGTCAGATAGAATGATGAGCTACTACCGAATGTCTGTGCGGACGAAGAAGTGGACCCATATCTCAGTCCGTTCCAGTGCTGCTCATCTCCCAGAGATGGTGGCCTTGAAAAACCCCATGCGTTGCAGAGCACAAGGCTTCACTGGGAAATCCCGTGTGCGATGCATGGCATGCAAAGTGAACGAAACTGCTTTGCAGCATTTCACACCGGCCAATAGGGGCTATTCCAGACAGGCTGGAAAGATAGAGGCAGCTAGTTAGAAAAAAAGCCACATTTCAAAGGCTGCTCTGCTGAATTCAACTGTTTGTTACTGTTACAGTTTGCACTTTAGCTGTTTTATTAGCCATGTTTCAGGCTGTTTACATTTTAGCCATGTTTCAGGCTGTTTACATTTTATCAAGAACAATTATAAAATGCACACTAGGCAAACTCTCGGGTCTCAGGAGGCTACACAGAGGACTCCAATTGCCCCGTTTCTGGTTCCAAAAACACCTTAAGTCCATTTTGCTCCAATCTGGCATCTCAGCAGATCACCTTTCCTGCCTTTAATTTCTTATAGGTGCAGCAACCACAGTGGCCCAAAAAGGCTTCTCTCAGCAGCAGCAGATCCAAGCACTTGGCCGCTGGTCATTGGAGGCTTAAAAGAGCTACATTTGATCACATTTCTTCCACAAAGAAGCTCAACAAACCCTTATCAGCTAAATTCTTTAGCGTCAACTTGTTCTCATAACCCAAACCTACGGGCTCACCGTGTCCAAATTAAATTTAATTAAACAGCAGTGTTAATCCATCCAGAAGCTTACTTTCCCCATCTAAATTTGCTTGCACTACTGCAGCAGTGTTATCTCTTCTGCTCCTGCAGGAGCTCAGTTCTACATCCAACTTGCTCATTGGATGGTTGGAAAGCAAGTTAAAAAACAAGCTAATTTCCATTGCCGCTGCAGTGTCATCTACTCTGCTCCCACAGGAGCTCCATTACTCTATCCAAACTTTCTCCACTGCCGCAGCAGTGTTATCTCCTCCGCTCCCGCAGGAGCCCTGTTTCTCATTCCAACCTGCTTCTCTGTTGCAGCAGTGTTATCTCTTCCGCTCCCACAGGAGCTCAGTTCTCTATCCAACTTGCCCATTGGATAGTTGGAAAGCAAGTTGAAATGCAAGTTTGGTTCCACTGCCACAGCAGTGTCATCTCCCCAGCTCCTGCCGGGGCTTTGTCTCTTTGTCCAACTTGCTTTCAATGTTGCCGCTCCAGCAGGAGCAGGCCCACGTGCAACCACCCCCAGCCAACTACCTACCAGCTGGGTTATCTGCTCCCCTTTAGCAGCAGCTCTGTTTCTTTGTCCAACTGGCTCATTGGATAGTTGGAAAGCAAGTTTATATCCATTGCCACAGCATTGTCATCTCCTCTGCTCCTGCAGGAGCTCTGTTTCTCAGTGTAACCTCACCTTCACTACCACAGCAGTGCTATCTCTTCCGCTCCAGCAGGAGCACGCCCACGTGCAACCACCCCCAGCCAACTACCTGCATGCAGTCTCTACCAACAACTACCAACAACCAAAATCCCTTCTGATGATGCAAGAAGCACTCCCGATCCAGCAACTAATCCCTCCCTATGACTGACACACCATCAGCTTTGCGTTCCGCAAGTTTTTTGGGGGGTTATCAACATCTTTTCTGGCTGCTGTCCCATATTGGTTTGCAACATTTTGGAGGGAGTACTCTGGGTTCGGGCCAAATACAGAGCCCGGAGCCCTCTCCTCGAACAGCATGCCAAATACGCATACCTTTTACTCTATCTTATATATCTTATTTGTAAGTGTGAACTCGTGAACTGCCCAATGTCTGAACACATTTAGTGGTTAAAAGTTGGCACTAATGGTAGTTTAGTAGTTAGGCTCATGTTATTAGGATGAGACCCCAATGCCATGGAATTGATCTCAACATGAATTAAACACTTGGCTCTATGACCTGCTCACTTCATTTTTAGATTATCAAGATAAAGCCTGGTTCACTTTTACAGCTTATTCTGCACATAAAGCAACATTTATCCTGAACGATAATCTGACCAAGAGCAAATGTCTGAACAAATTAGATCTGACACACACTGTGACTATTACCAGGTGGCATGAATATAAATAATTTAATAACACAACAATCATTTAAATGAAAAATATTTCTAGTATTCATTCAGGTCTGATTAGTGTCACATGAACAGCATTCAATAATAACAATCATTATAAAGCTTTTCATTATGAGGTTCATTTGCATTTAGGCATAACTCCTGCTTTAGGACGCATGTAAATAACTTGTTAATGACTTCGGCAAGCTGTGTGTGTTTCCGTGGCAGCCACGATCAGTGTGAATTTCAGCGTCTGCACCTGTTCTGTGAATCACACACTTTTTTTTCAACCATCAGAAACACTGACAGCAAAGCTGCACAATTTGAATTCTCTCTGCAGGCCTGAAAAACCTGTCCAGTGTCAAATCACACATTACGAGTATGTGTAGTTTGTAGCACAGCAAAGTTTTAAGAGAGACATAGAGCGAAGGATCAATTCAAAAAAATAAAAATAAATAAAAATACTACTATTGATTGTCTTAACACTAATTAAATACATGAAATGCTTAATTTGACTACTCCATATGTCTTGTTGCTCTCAGGAGGGACAGCAGAGTCTTAAGTCTCAAAAGAAACCCCAAATGCAAGTAAATGTATGGATATTTTTGTGGCAAAGTGAAAATGAAAACCACCTAAACTATTAACAAAGTTCAGGAGGAGCATGTTTAGATAAACTACCCAATCAGTGTAAGGCTTATATAGAGAGCCGACTTACCTCTGTTCCACAACAGTTTTTCCATTATCTCTCCTCCACCCCAACTCCTCACTCTCGATCATTCCTATCACAGCCAGGGATGGAAGGGTGGTGGAATGCTCTGGGTACAGGCCAAACTGTCACAAGACTATTATATACAATATAGTTGTTACGATACTTTTCTTCAGAGTTTTAATTGTTTATATTGCGTGCATATCTTTTAAACAGAATCTCTCTCCTCAAACACACTGACTTGATTTCCAGTGCTTCTATTTATCCAGTAGCTCAGAAGTCATGAAACTGGGTTACATTGACGATTCCCTTTGAGATCCTTTTCCCTTTAATGTTCAAATATTAATCTGTTTACATTTAGTTGTGTCACTTGCAAACTAAATAATGCATTTCATCCTCATACGACAACCAAAAAAAAAAAAAAAAAAAAAAAAAAACAACAACTAATTAAAATGCAAATGCTGCTGAATTTAAATCAATTTCTTTGGGAGGCCTACACATCCAAATGATAGTCAAGATGATAAAATGAATGAATCGGCCATATTCAGATTACAGAGCAGCATCTGTTAATAATTAACACAGAGATGGGACATAATCGATAACTAAAACATTACCCTGCTGCCATAATCATTACCAAAACATAGAACAAATCTCTGATCTCACATGAGCACAGTCAATGAAAACCAGATGCAGAACATGAAAACATAAATCAGGGAATCATAAATCAAGTGAATGTTTTCATGGGCCAAATTTACTGATCAAGCTAGTGGCTTTCAGAACTGATCAAAGGTGAACATGACTGATTTTTACCTTTTAAATGTTTGTTTTCTTGGTTAAGGGAACATTATTATTATTATTATTATTTATTTTTTTTTACAAACATTATGTGAACGTTACTTTTGAATGTACAAGTAGTAACATTCAAAAATGTCTAACACGAACATCTAAAACATTTCAGAAATAAAAGTTTTCCATGAACAATGTATAAATAATGTGCTAATGGTTTAAAAACATTGCTAAAGACCAGGTAACTTTGAACGAATGTTCTATTAATGTTACTGATAACAATTTGCTCATAACTTTGAGAGAACCTTGCCGGAACGTTAGACAAAGTTCTGAGAACCTTCCCCATTGGGGTGATGTTCAAAGTCATTGTAGCCTATAAAATCAAGTCAAACATATTATGTAATATGAGTAAATCAGTGGAAGTCATGTTTAAGGGCCAAGTCAGGTAGAAATGTCTCATTAACAGCACACTCCCATTGTCACTGCGCAGGAACAGTGACGATCTGATATTTCTGAGAGTCAGCGGAGATTGGCGTGTAGGTTTATGTGCCATCAGGACGCTTAGAAATTTTAACACATCACCCACACACACACACACCAGATGCACGCATCTCTCTGCGAGGTCCGGAGCCCATCCAGCTGGTAGTTGTCAAGGAAACACGTTGTGTTGGGTTTGAACGAATGATGAAATCTGTCACTCGTTTGTTTTGAGTAAAAACGCAGCAGTGATTAAGCCTGATTTCTGCCTGACATTCTTCTGCAAGATTCTGCTGATTCTTTTGACAGCGTTTCCTCTCCCGTTACCTCAATATACAGCCACTTCCTCTCGGCCTGTCTCCGAATATCCTTAAGTATTCTTAATAAGTTTGTCTTGCAAATACTACAGCTGCCAGATGACACTGTGCACTCTCTCACCACCACTGTGAGAAACACGGTTTCTCTCTTGCTCTCGGGCAGTCACACATTTATCTTCAAATAAAATATAAGTGTGTCTCTCCAAATGTCAGCCCTGAGAGTGAGCCGTAAGATTGAGTGTCCACCAGAGAATCTGCTCAATTAGGGCTGGCCCATGAATTATGCTTTACTCATTAAAGTGCAGCCTGATGACGTTTATGTAAAACATCTCGCACACTCCTGTTTTGGAGCAGAGCTATAACACACACATGCACAGAGAGAGAGAGAGAGAGAGAGAGAGTCCTGGGCCGCTCACTTAGCTGTTTCACACACTTACACACCAGCTTCAGAGGAGGGGAAGATCATCATTGTAATCATCAAGTACACACAAAAATCTCATGACTTAAGAGAATGTTCTCAGAACTTTGGCTTAAGTTACAAATGTCTTGGTTACGATTGTAACCCCAGTTCCCTGAGAAGGAAACAAGACACTACATCAGAATGTTAATGTTGTTGGGGTTGCAGTCATGCAGAGAGTACACAATGGGCTGAAAGGTGCCACACGTTATCCAAGTTAGCCATTACGCTTTCTCCAATGGTAAGAGATACATGCTGCATCCCAGTTTGCATACTATCCATCCTAAATAGTATTTGAAAACAGAATTAGTGTGTCCCAAATTGTATTTTGTTGAAATGAGTATTCCAAAGATACCTGGATGGTCTAATTTTTTATTTTTTTTTAGTTAGAATCCAAAGTGCAGATCTGTGCACACTCCTTAACAGCTAATATTGCCCACAACCCATTACGCTGTGGACAAGGATTTGATTAGAACTACATACATGAATAAAAAGTGTTAAAAAACTACAAACATGGCGGATGTGCGAGCAGAGTGTTGAGCAGAGCGGTTAAGATAAAGGGGTTTGAGTGATTAATAATCAGTATGTAACCTGACGAAAATATTTATTAAATGTTATCCACATTATATTTCATCTGCAACAGCATTGTGAACTTTTATAATGATGCGCTTAGTCATTAACTTTTAAATGTATCATTATGCAAACATGAGGAGAGTTCTCCGTATGAAACACCCATGACTGGCAGATTAACGTGTGACTACATTTCTCTCCGAAATGGTAGGAAATTAAATTTAATTGAATGTGGAGGATTTTAACTGTGACAAGATGATTGACAGGGCAGCTTAAATGGTTACTCATAACTAAGGGACAGAGCGTCCGTTAAAGAAGCAATTATGACGAAGTAGTATGTCCTAAAGCTTGCATACTCTTCTGCTACACACTCAAGTATGTATTTTTTCTTCACAAAAACAGTACATACTTTTAAGTACATAGTATAAGTAGGCAAATTGGTATGCAGCAACAGACCCTCTCAACTCCCTAAAGATCTTATGTAGCCTTGCCCCTTTTCGGTGCTGCACTAGTTGTCTTTTGACTTCCGTTTTGTATTTCCACAGTGATCTTACATATTTATGAATGAACTGTTCGTTTTAAAATCTTCCCGGTCTACTGACATTTGTAAAGACATATGCTTTAAACATTACAATGTTATAAATAGGATGCATTTCATTGAGTGCAAATATAAATTGTAATATTATGTTTATTTTGTATAAATATCTGAATGATCATATATAGGATGTGTTCTGTTAAGTTAATTAACCTAGCAAAGTGCTTCAGTTTACGGGTGTTCATCCCAGTAGTATTAATACTAATAATAATAAGCATGGTCTTTATAGAAAGTTTTACCAACTTTTTTTCTTGGTTATGCAAATGTTAATGAAAATATGAAGGGAGTTTTCCATTTTATAATTTTGCAAACATTAGACATAAAGTAGTAGAAACTGTGTATGATGTATTATTTTAGTTTACTTTTGACAAGCTCTGTTTTCAGAGATAGGCACGGAGATGGCAATGGAGCTCTTTGATTTGCACTTATTTCATACATAGAGAGTTAGACTCATTCACCTCACACAGTCATTATAGTGTAATGATTTTAGAGATTTATGTATAATATTGTGCTATCCCCTGGCTCACCATCCAGCAAATACGAGGAGTAACTCTGTCTGCCGAATATTTTTTTCTTTCTAGTTTTAATAGGTTTAAATGTTGTCTTTGTCATTGCAGTCCATTTTATTCCTCTTACCTATTTTGATGTGTGTATGTCTTTAAACAAGTTTGGGTCTGCCTGTAATGTGACTGATCTCATGACAGGAAATAGGAAGGAGGCAGCATGGCAAACAATTAGTGATGGGAAGTTCGGATAATTTTACCTACTCAGACATTTGAGTCTCGTTCAGCAAAATGAACAAATCTTTTTTCGAGTCATTACGTTCATTTTAGCAAAATGTAATTAAAACCCTCTACCGCACGCATTATGATAAATCTATAAAAAAAATAAAAATAATATTTGACTCTTTTTATTTTCTTAGAATGGCTTAACTTAAAGTGCTGTAAAAAAAAAAAAAATTGGAAAAAAATATTATTTTAAGGTACTTTATGATACGTTGCCATATGGCAACAACGTACAATAGTGGAAAAACTTAGAATAAGTGTAAGTGTATATAGTTCATATTTTTCCTCAGAAATGTTGTTTGTATTGAATCAATTAGTGCTATTATCATTTTTAGCAGTAATTATAAACAATACCTTGTACTTATTTTCCAACATCTTGTGTTTTTCCATTCTCTTTTGCTGAATAATGCTTTATATTCTTTAAATTTCACCTTTTTTCTGTATGAAACTTCAAAAAGCATTTTTTTTTTTTCCAAAGGTGAGACACTTGTAGACATCACATTTGGTGCTCTTCACACTTACAATACACTTACAGCCACTTGCACCTGCCTTTTTGAGACACCATGATAGGAAAGTGGTAGGTCTGGGCCAGTATACTGGCTGTGATGGCAGATCTCTGATGTTGATTTAATCCAAAAAACAAATGCCACGGCAGTCCTTAACATACGACTAATCAACATTATATCACTAGCATTAATGTTTTTATTGTTATAGCTTAACAGACTGCAGCTGATCTTTGCTAGCTATCTAACCTATTATAATAATGCCATTCCATTATTGCGCAGTGTTGCCATATGGCAACACAGACATTTTCTCGATTTACCAAAAACTAATTTCATAAAAACATTTTTGAGTGGTGAATATGTCATCATACCTTACCTGAGATGATGTTAACATTTCTTTTGTGAATGTGACATGGGCAGGTCCTTGTTTGTTACTGACGTTTTAGTTTGCTTTCAGCAACTACCGACAAGAGATGGCAGTCTGTCAGATATCGCGTCACAGAAAAAAATTGCATGTCATGTGACTTAACCAAAGCACATCATTGGCTAAATTAAGGTCTTCTCTTACCAATAAAAAAAAAACTAGAATGTTCTCTTAAAGAGACGGTGGCAAGGAAATGAACATAAAGAGTATGTTGCCATATGGCAACACTATGCGGTAGAGGGTTAAAATGTTACGTGTTACT
Organism: Chanodichthys erythropterus; assembly: GCF_024489055.1. NCBI lineage: Eukaryota > Metazoa > Chordata > Actinopteri > Cypriniformes > Xenocyprididae > Chanodichthys > Chanodichthys erythropterus. Next base: position 46,238,081 of record NC_090231.1, on the reverse strand, counting down.
TCCCCAACACATCTACTACTTATGCAAATGTTGATCACACTTCAAACAACACAAAACTACAATGCTATAAGATTCAGAAATTATTAATTCATTTTTTACCTGAGTCTTCAGTTTATGATAATCTGATTAAGCTCACCTCACCTCTTGTCTGACAAGTCTTCGGGTTTAAGTCATTCCTTAATGACGTGACAGGCAGCCCCATATGCTAAACCAATGCAGTCTGAGCCGCAAAGAAAATTGATTAGCTCATTTCATGAGTCTTTCGGGTTTTGAGATGTTCCTTAATCATGTGACAGACCCATACGCTAAACCAATGCAATCTGAGCCGTAAAGTGAATTGATTAGTTCATTTCATGAGCCTTTCGGGTTTTGAGTCTTTCCTTAATCACGTGACAGATCCATACGCTATTTCTGACATTTCTGTCACTATGTTTTTGTTACTGTTTCTTGAGGATCTGTGGTGTGTTATTATTTTATAAATAAATAAAGCCCTGTTATAAATAAAATATTGATTAAATTGTCTTTTTGACTGTCTATCTGTAAATAAACACTAGGCTATATAATAATATATTAATCCAAGCCTACAATACTGTCATGATCACCGTCTGTTCCTGTCAGTTCCTGGACTACATTTCCCACAATCCTCCCTGCCAGTCACATGTTCACTCTACACCAATCACCTGTTGCCACATACAGCTTAGCACACTACCTGGACTATAAAAGACTCACACACACACTACCTCTTTGGGAAGTCTTGTTTTCCCAGTGATACAATTCTGAGCGTACTAATATCCTGTCTGTCAGTCTGTTACCGTTCCTACCTGTTACCTGTTTACGATCCTGTGCTGCCTACCCCTGACCTGTGTTTTGTATACCGACCTGTGAGTGATATCTGCCTTTCCTGATCTTAGCCTGTATCCTGACTACGACTCTGCTTGTCCATTGCTGTTCCTGTTTGCTCCAGTTTTGACTTTGCCTGTATGATCACTTTTAATAAAAGCTTTGCATTTGGATCCCTGCCTGAGGCCCGCTTCATTACAAATACAAAGTATTTATAGCCTAGTTTGTTCATTTTTACTGCAATTTTGAGTTTGCTGGTATAATTTTGCTTTTCCTAGGCAGACTTGACATATTGGTCTAATATATGTATAAGAAGATTGCTCAAAAAGGACATAATGACATAAATTAAAAGCAAATAACAGTTTGATTTTGAATTATTAATGTTAGTTTAAAACATTAAGGTTATGATAACTTCAGCTTTAACAGTTGTAACCCAAACTGAAATGAAACTAGAGAGTTAAAGTTATTTACTTACAAAATATAATGTGCTTGGGTCACACAGCCTGACTGTATTAACTGCATTGGTTAAGCGTATGGGCCTGTCACGTGATTAAGGAACGACTCAAAAACCCGAAAGACTCACGAAAAGAACTAATCAATTCTCTTTCCGGCTCAGACCGCATTGACTGAAACAGGTGAACTACTACTAGCAGTATAGAATATTGCGCATGCGCGACTGAACAAATCACCCCCCGAGACGACTCGTTCTTCCCGAGTCACAATAAAGATTCATTCAAAATGAACGAATCGTTCAAGAACGACACATCAATACAAACAATCAAGGTCGTTGCTCACATTACGACCATTTGGTGATCACCAGCATACTGGAAGAGTGGAGTTAACTTTGTGAACTTACCTTTCCAGTGCTTTGGATTATCACTACTGTGGACTTTTGTGTATACAGTGGGTAAGGAAAGTATTCAGACCCCCTTAAATTTTTCACTTTTTGTTATATTGCAGCCATTTGCTAAAATCATTTAAATTCTTTTTTTTTTCTCATTAATCTACACACAGCACCCCCTATTGACAGAAAAACAGAATTGTTGACATTTTTGCAGATTTATTCTAAAAGAAAAACTGAAATATCACATGGTCCTAAGTATTCAGACCCTTTGCTGTGACATTCATATATTTAACTCAGGTGCTGTCCATTTCTTCTGATCATCCTTGAGATGGTTCTACGCCTTCATTTGAGTCCAGCTGTGTTTGATTATACTGATTGGACTTGATTAGGAAAGCCACACACCTGTCTATATAAGACCTTACAGCTCACAGTGCATGTCAGTGCAAATGAGAATCATGAGGTCAAAGGAACTGCCTGAAGAGCTCAGATACATAATTGTGGCAAGGCACAGATCTGGCCAAGGTTACAAAAACATTTCTGCTGCACTTAAGGCTCCTAAAAGCACATTGGCCTCCATAGTCCTTAAATGGAAGACGTTTGGGACGACCAGAAGCCTTCCTAGAGCTGGCCGTCTGGCCAAACTGAGCTATCGGGGGAGAAGAGCCTTGGTGAGAGAGGTAAAGAAGAACCCAAAGATCACTGTGGCTGTGCTCCAGAGATGCAGTCGGTAGATGGGAGAAAGGTGTAGAAAGTCAACCATCACTGCAGCCCTCCACCAGTCGGGGCTTTATGGCAGAGTGGCCCAACGGAAGCATCTCCTCAGTGCAAGACACATGAAAGCCCACATGGAGTTTGCTAAAAAACACTTGAAGGACTCCAAGATGGTGAGAAATAAGATTCTCTGGTCTGATGAGACCAAGATAGAACTTTTTGGCCTTAATTCTAAGCGGTATGTGTGGAGAAAACCAGGCACTGCTCATCACCTGTCCAATACAGTCCCAGCAGTGAAGCATGGTGGTGGCAGCATCATGCTGTGGGGGTGTTTTTCAGCTGCAGGGACAGGACGACTGGTTGCAATCGAGGGAAAGATGAATGCGGCCAAGTACAGGGATATCCTGGACGAAAACCTTCTCCAGAGTGCTCAGGACCTCAGACTGGGCCGAAGGTTTACCTTCCAATAAGACAATGACCCCATGCACACAGCTAAAATAACGAAGGACTGGCTTCACAACAACTCAGTGACTGTTCTTGAATGGCCCAGCCAGAGCCCTGACTTAAGCCCAATTGAGCATCTCTGGAGAGACCTAAAAATAGCTTTCCACCAACGTTTACCATCCAACCTGACAGAACTGGAGAGGATCTGCAAGGAGGAATGGCAGAGGATCCCCAAATCCAGGTGTGAAAAACTTGTTGCATCTTTCCCAAAAAGACTCATGGCTGTATTAGATTAAAAGGGTGCTTCTACTAAATACTGAGCAAAGGGTCTGAATACTGAATAAGTTTATTGTGTTGTTTTAAGTTCCGTGTGAAAGTTGTAAATATACTTTATTTATTCACTTTATTTCTGTTGTCATCTCATCTTTTTAAACACTCATAACCTCTCACACAATATAATCTGACCCCATTTTAACTTATGTAAAATTGACCGGTTGGGCCAAACGTTACACTCTACCTTATTGATACCAGACTTCTGCATCCGTATATGTAATAAATTACATACACAAACTCATATAACTCATATAACTCCTCTTCACTTCTGAGGGAACTCAATGCTGCGCCAGTTGCTGATGCTATGGGGGAGCATCCCACGGAACCACGTGTCTGAAGCATGTGTGAAATCAGATTATTGGCTTACGGCAGTCCAATGACATTCCACAGAGCACCCGAGCATACTGTATAAAAGAGTGCCTGAATTACACGTCATCAGCATTTTTTTTCTTCAGGAAGCTGCTTTGTTTTTATGCACATGTGAAGATAAGAGGCATTTGGAGCACGTTCAACTCTCAAGGGGGCTGGATGTTTTCTCTTAAGGGATAGAATCTAGCATTTGCACAAAGTACATTTGGCTCTTGTGGGAGTTGGAGGCACTCATGGTGATGCACTTGCAGCAGGAAACTCTGTTGTTGCTTGATTCTTTTTAGAGTGATGAGAATCAATCATTTGCACATAGAGAGTTCAGCTCTCGAGGGATGCATTCATTGTGATGCTTTAGCTGTGGGAAGCTCCAACCTTGTTTGACTCTCTCCATTGAGGGATGAGAGACGAGTGTCTTCACCTCGCGGTTCAGGTCCCGTGGCTGCCGAGGAGGCAGGGTGGGATTGATCATTGTTGGGGTGTTTAGTTCATGGAGAAATTTGTATTCAGCTCTTAGAGTGTCTCCCATGTAATTTAACTATTCATGTGTGGAGGGGCTGTGTAAGCAGCAATATGCACGGATGCCCAGTTGAAGACTTGTTTGCAAGCTATCGCTCCATTTGTGCTGCATCCTCTTTGAAATCTTACGCCTTGCCAATGGGAATAGTGCAAGCATGTTCAGCTCTTGAGGGAGCTGATTGCACTCACTGTGATGAGCCGCATTGAGGGGCTCCGGTCTCACTTGACTCTTTTCTTGTGGGATATGAGTCAAGTTTTTGCACCTCATGGCAGAGGCTTCGATTGCAGGATTGCAGATGGGAAGAGTTGAGGCCGAAGTCATCAAGTAAATCCGCCTCCTCTGCTTTACCACCTTGTGGCTCATGGCAGGGCATGTGCGGTGGCGAGTCAGGCCACTGGGGCTCTGCACACCATGGAATCCACCCAATCTCTGCTCAGCAGTGCTGCCAGATGACGGTATCTGCCTTCAAGGACCTGAGGGAGTTTTCCTGTGGGTGAGTTAAAGACGTATATAGAGCTTCAGACAGCTCTACCACCCTCTCCAGCTTTTTGGGCTTGGAGATTAAAGCAGACACAGCTTATGTCTGCTTGCTTCTCTAGGAGAACCGTGCTTAATGCTTACATCTTGCTTATGTTGGGGCTTAAGCAAGAGAGTTTGGATTATGATTTGTGGTGAAATAATGCGATCCTTATCTGAAACCGGGCAAACTTTTGTTCAGCATGTTCTTATGGGACTTTGGTCCATCATCTGGATCTATGTTAAGTGATAGTGTGAAGTCGCGGTGAGATAAGGTGATCCAATTTCTTAAATGGTCCAGAGCAATGTTATTGTTCAGCATGCTCCTTTGTGTCTGCTGAGTGTAGCGTCTGGACCAATCAGACACACAGTTATTCATTATATTTAATGAATTATCCAGAACTAGGAACTTCTATGGAACCCCAAGCTTGTGCCAGGTTTCGGCCTAGACCTTCCATTCACCAAAGATCCTCTGAATACAACTGGTTCTCTTTTATCAAGACAATATCAGCAAATATTCAACGGGAGCCTCCACAAATTGCATCAGAACAGTTTTAATTCAAATGGGTGAGACATGCAAGTATCAAACTTAGTCTCATTATGTGATACATTAAGTATCCTTACCACTTTTAAAAAAGGGCCTGTTAAAACTAAACTGGAGAGGAAAAAAATAAATCACAGCTACATGCTAAGAAAGCGATTATTTTTCTGTGGCCACTGAAAATATCCTTTTTGAAAAGTTGATAGACGATCCATGCTGAGTGTTCGCTGGCCGAACAGATTAATTGATTGAAATATTAATTCAGCTACATTAAGTTAATTTTATTAACTGGTTCAAATACTTATAATTAAGTATAACGAGTTATGATTAATTGTTAATATTTCCCCTTTTGAGCTAATAAATATCGTTACATGAGGGCCACTGAAAATGTTGGTTACAGTGAGATGATGCGACCCCTTCATTTTTATAGGATGTCCTCCCTCCAGTTTAGCACTCTGGAGTCGGGAAATGCGCCAGAGCATTTTGCTGGATTTTTTTTTTCACATAGAATCAAAATCAACTTAAAATACTCTGTCATTTTTTGTCATAGAGAGAGTAGTAATACATCAATTGAAACTATAGAATGTCTTCTTTTATTTGTGTACACTCACATTAAAAACTAAATGTTGTGCTTTTTGAAAAAATAAAGAAAACTAACATGATGCGTAATCGTCATCTCCCTCTGAAGGAAGTCCAATCTGTCTTTAGAGGGTGTTGAATGTGGCCGCGAAGAACAGGAGGTTCTATGTATTAAAAAGTTGGTGTTATTATAAAACCTCCATCAATTCTCCCTTCAGGGTATTCAGCTGGGAAGTGTTTTTATATAAACATTTTTCACTATCTTGGCAACTTCAATTGTCTGAAATGAACATTCAGCCCAACAATGATAAACTAGCACAGGTGTGTCACGTCTCCTGGTTTTCTCCGGTCAGACAGGCGTCAGCTGATGATCTGATGTCATGTCTCTGCTCAACTCAAACTCACTCACATTTGCAGTGGCATTTTTGGCAGAAATGCTTATTTACCCAGAAGCTTTGAGAGCATCATCACCTTCATTCCCATTGGACTGCCAAAACAAGCAGTCGTGTGTATTCACACTGCTGAGTCAGATGTGGATTAGCATATACAGCTGCTATTAGTGTGAGTGCAGATGCAACGTCTTTTTGTCTGTCTCTATCATTATAATCCAGCCTTGACAATCTCGTCCTGATGTTCCTGCTCCCACAAACCAACACACACACACACACACACACACACACACACACACACACACACACTAGGAATTAATTATTTTATTCAACAATGATGCATTAAATTAATCAAAAATGACGGTAAAGACATTTATAATGTAACAAAAGTTTTCTATTTAAAATAAAAGGTGTTCTTTTGAACTTTCAATAACAATCTTTTGTAACATTATATTCCAACAGTGACAGTTCAAAAATGGCAAAAACCACTTCTTGTGTTTTTTTTTTTCCTCAAGTTTGCATGCCTGTAACTCAAGAAGTATTAAAGTATTAAAATATATAAAGGCATATAATGAAGCAAAGATTGATAAAGTCAACATATTTTACTAATAGACCTACCAATCTCTGTGTAAAAATAAAATAATGATGCTGCCATATTTCTAAAGTCATTTTCACACTCCTGTAAATTGGCTCCAAATCTCAGGTGAAAATTGTAATTTTGACCCCCTCTACAAAATAATGGATTACTCAGTTAATATACAACTGTGAAAGTTAATATTTTGGCTTTCATCATTATTTATGTTTGTCTTTCTACAGAAAAAAATATCAAAAAAATCAAAAATTTGAGGCGGGGACCTCTAGTTGAGTTGACACGGAATGACCCTATAGCGCTTTATAATAGACAATAGTGTCATTGTTCAGCTGAAGTCAGTTCAGTGTTGATTCACTTCAGTTTAATGACTGTGTAAAGTTCATCAGTTATGAAATGAGTTCAATTCATCTATAAAATAGCTCTGTTGAAAACAATGATGTCATCACCCAGCTCAGTTCAGATCTCATCCAACAATGCCATTGAATTCAACTCAATGATATTGCACAATATTAAGTGTGCCCAACTAAGCAAGCCAAAAGGCAACAGTGTCAGGGGGCCAGTCCTCCTCTGGCCAATGAATGAACATGGTGTGGTTAAATGATAGAGAATGTATGTATAATTAATCATATTCTAATAATAATATCTACGGACATACAACATCATTACTCTTGTGTGCTTTAACGCATGTGAAATATGTGTGCAGTTCAACCTGAATATCTCCTCTGCTTTCCTCCTCGATAAACGGCTGACCTAAATACTTTTTATTGGATCTCTCTCTCTCTCTCTCTCTGTTGGTCTGTTGGGGTTGTAAGGACTGGATGACAAAGCTGGTTGCCGTGGTAGAGTGTGCAGGTTGCCGTGGTGAGGGTGGGCGTTTCTGTCCGTCTGGGATGTGTGAGAAGCCGAGACACATGAGTCTGTTACTCTCCTGGCATCTGTGATCTGGGATATCAATGAATCAATTACATAAGGTACCAATTTTTTTAAGCACTGCACATCTATGAATATTTGCAGAGAAAACCCATTGATTGAAGATAATTCAGGAGACAATATTTTGTCAGACAAACAGAAAGTATGTAGAATGTAGTGTTTTATTTCATATTGTTCATGAATCTAACAATGTACTGCAGTCACTTTACTATATATATATATATATATATATATATATATATATATAGGATGAGAAAATAAAAAATAAAACAATGTAAATATTACAAACATTAAACAATTTTCAACGCATTCATCAAACAGCTGTGGTAACTCGGATCAGTCTACAAACACGGTGAGTCATGTCATCCTCTCCTAGCATTGTTACCTGTTCCATTTGTCACATGTTCAGCATAGCCCTCTCTGTCAGTGACGAGGGGTTTACATGTGTAGCACTCTATACGTCCCTATGTTTAGAGTGCCCTGGGTTCATTTACTGGTTAGCCTTCAAAATTATATAATGCAGTAATCTCACAACCTGCTAACCTAGACAGAAGATAAAATAAATAAAGAATCAAATGTTCAAATAATCATTGGTTGCCTTTTACTTGAATTTTCACTTAAACTGAGAAATTGAATGTCCAAGCAATGTGTTTTTCACAATATATAACTTTACAGGACTCACTTTGTGTCTATTTCACACTTTTACACCACTTTACGTGACTTTTCTGTCAGTTAGTAAACTTCACTGGGCCCAGACTCTTGTAAATGTATCAAACCCAAAATAAATAAATAAAATACGGTGCAGGCCTGAACGACGCTCGTGTGTGTTGAGGCATAAAAACAATATTGCCGCTTCACTCTTGATAGAGCCAACAGTGATGGGAAACAACGTTATTACTCACGATTGCTCATATACAAGTCCATCGAAAGGATCCACACGGAGAGTCAAGGACGGAGAAAACCGCGGCTGCATCAGGTTTTAGACATAACATCACCGTGCGGTCCCGATCTGGGAATCCAGCGATGCCAGGGGAGCTTTCAGGAATTCCAGGCTACCTGAAGCGCTGCCTGGATATGGGAATCCAACGCGGCCGGAGGAGCTCAGTCTCCGGTTATTCCGATTCAGTTAATAATAAGTGCGTCACAGCCCCGTGTCTGCATTACATGCACGCACGATTACAAAGGTGGCAGGAGTTCAAAACTAACTTCTGTACGAAGTTACATAAACTCACTTCACTCACTTCGGTCACTTATTATAACCGAATTAACACTATATCCATAACTGCGTCACTCTCCGTTTCATCTTCGTCCCCACTTCTCTCGCACTCTCTCCTCCCGCCCCCTATGACCAATCACATATCTCAAACCGAACTGACATGTAAAATTACCCAATCAGAGCCTAGCTAAACTTTATACATCATCAACAATATAAAGTTATGTTTCTAATACTCACGAGTAGAGCACATACAATATATATTGAGTAAACACAAAAACAATACAAAAATAAATCTTGATAAAAGTAAAATAAAAATAAAAATGTATTTTTTCCAACAGGGCTACACCCTCCCCCTTCTAGAAGGTCTTCATGTCCCCATGAGACTTAAGGGCACTCAATTATCTACACCCTGAAAGGTAAGTAAGAAAGGTAAATATCAAGGGGGGCTTCAAGTTACAAGGTAAGTGAAGCTTATCAAAGTTCTTACTGATAAGAGATCTGAATCATCATACCCCTATGTATTATTGTAATGGGTCTGTTTATTGGTTTTCCAAGTTCATCGTAACTAAGGCGGATGACAGGCTTTACTTTTCTACGTTCTTTTGGTTCACAGATAGACTCCACCTCATTATCCAAGACACTAGAAACAATGACGTCTCCCTCTTCTAATTCTGTGTCCACCACAGGTTCCGGGACAGGTGATAGTTCAAAGTGGAGAAACAGAGAATCCTCTAACTCTTCTTGTTCATCCTCTTCGTCAGATACTTCTGGAACTGGAGGTCCTTCAACAGTGACAACTGGGGTATCATTTGGAACAGGTAAGTCATTCTCAGACTCAACGGGTCTATCCCATAACCCAGTTCTTTGAAAGGTAAGTTGTGGTAAGGGATAAAGATCTTCCTCTTCAGACTCAAGGTTCCACTCATCTTGCTCTTCATAGTTACCACTTTGTGCTGAACTTTGTTCATTCGTTTCTCTTAATCTTTTTGCCCTTTGTGCTCGAGTCATCGGCCTCTGACTTTTTGGGGTTTGGGGAACATTCACAGGCAGCCTCACCAAATAACCAATTGGCAGTAAGTGATCACGGTGTATCGTTTTCACAACACCTAATCCCCGTTCAGGCTTCACTCTGTAAACAGGTAGGTTAGGAAGCTTTTCTATCACCAGGTAAGGCAATGGATTCCACCTATCTTGCAGCTTGTGTTTTCCAGTGAGCCTTAGATTACGCACCAACACTCGATCACCTTCTTCGAGAGTCTGATTTTGCACTCTAGAATCATAGTGTTTTTTGTTTCTTTGATTTTTAGATGCTTCCTTCATTGCCAGTTGATAAGCACTTTTCAACTCTCGCCTCATTTGATCCACATACTGATGGTATTTAACATCTTCACCCTCAGGAGATATTCCGAAACACAAGTCAATGGGGAGCTTTGCCTCTCGGCCAAACATCAAGTAGTTACGCGAAAAACCAGTGGCATCATTTTTGGTGCAGTTATATGCATGGACCAGCTGGCATACATACTGGCTCCACCTTGACTTTTTGTCTGGGTCGAGAGTTCCGAGCATGGACAGAAGTGTGCGGTTAAACCTTTCCGGCTGGGCGTCTCCTTGTGGGTGATACAGCGAAGTTCTGGACTTACGAATACCCAGCATCCCTAGCAATTCTTTAATGACCTGGCTTTCAAAATCGCGTCCTTGGTCAGAAAGAACTTTTCGAACAGGACCTTTGCCACGGTTAACACTAGAAGTCCCAGAGATTTGTAACCCTCCTTTAGCCAAGTGGATGCTAACTGGCTAATCTTTTGGCTATCATTAGCATCAATTCATGTGTAAATATGGTCATTACCTGAGCAATCTGCAGGGGGGTTGGGGGTGTGTGTGTGAATGGTTGCTGGTGGCTTGTTTGTATGTGTGGGGGAGGGAGGGCTGCTAAAAACAGAGAACTTGATTGACCATGAGCCGGTTTCAGAAAGGAGGTTTAGTGAAAACTCTGAGTATGTTAACCCTGAAATGAGGGAGTGCAAGTGATGTTTAAAAAGTTAACTCACTCATTCACACTGCAAAAATGCTTTTCATACTAAGTATTTTTTTATCCTATTTCAAGTAAATTTAAAAAAAAAAAAAAAAAAAAAATCTTAAATCAAGATGGATTTTCTATATGAGAAAATTATATATGATATTTAGTCTTGTTTCCTGGGGGGATCTAAATTAAGTGCATTTTACTTAAGTAAAATGATCAATATCTGCCAGTGTGGTAATAAAAATAATCTTAATCCAAACGGAAAGTGTTGGAGTGTCTACCCAGGTGAAAAAAAAAAAGTGCAGTAAAATACACTTTATTTTAGTACACTTTTACACTTCCATAATGTACAGTGCTATATTTCCGTGCACTTATTTTGTACTTAATATACTAAAAGCTCTTCTTTAGTACTTCTTAAGATAATCTTAAGAACATCTAAGTGTACTCAACTGTGCTATTTTGAGACACTATGAATTTGAACTAAAATGTGTTTTTAACATACTATCTCTGTATAGAAAAATGTATTTAGTTACCACTTGTAGTACACTTGAACCCATCTTTCAAACACTTTTAAAAATGGACTTATGATGTATTTCAAATATAAGATTAATATATAATGAATATATACAAAATGTATTTATAATATATTGCCAGGCAGTGCCAGGATTGGGAGTGATTGCTGGAATGTACTCACTCATTTTTTAATATTATTTGTAAATATGTGTACAAATGGTTGGTTTCTTTATTTTATTTTGTACTATTTTTATCAATAGATCTCAGCAACAAAGGAAAAAAAACATGTGTGTTGATTTCTCCCTAAGATGGCAAAGTGAAACACAAGTTTCCTTGAAGTGGCTCAGCATGGCCCCACATTGTTTACATAACAAAAGCAACTGTTCACAGCTGATTAAGGATATTAGCCTAAAGCCTTCCAGCCCATCGGCTGTCCTGCGGGTTTTATAGGTAGAAAGCCAAATGGCTGCTCTCTGGGACTTCTAGTGTTAAAGCCTTTTGATCTTTGGTTGTGAAAGCTTGAGCATATCTGGTGAAGTGATCTGTCACTATCAGTACATTTGAGATTCCTTTAGAATCTGGCTCTATAGACAAGAAGTCTATACACACCAAATCAAGTGGGCCTGTACTCGTGATCTGCTGTAAGGGCGCAGCTCTTTGTGGCACTGTCTTACGAGCAACACATCTACCACAATTCTTGATGTACTGTGTAATTTCTAAGGCCATTCTGGGCCAATAAAATCGGTCCTTTATGAAATCCATTGTTCTCTCGACTCCGAAATGACCTAGGTCATCATGCATAGCTTTTAGAACTATAGGCCTGTACTGTTCTGGTAGAATTAACTGACACACTTCTTTTCCAGATCTTTGGATGATTCGGTATAGAAGTCCTTTTTTCATCTGGATCTTAGGACTCTCTCGCTGAAATATCATAAGGACAGGATCTTTTGTTTTCAGATCAGACATGGACTTTCTAGCCTCCATCTGTTTCATCACAACCCCAATGGCTGGATCACATCTTTGAGCTTTTATCAATTCTTCTCTACTTAAAGGTTGAAGTGGACCAACACCAATGTGTGTGGGAAAAGCAAAGACATCTGGGATGGCTTCAGGGGAAGCCCCAAGCTGATCTATAAATCTGGAGGTGTCATCATTCCTACCGACACAAACCTGGCGACAAAGAGTTTTCACTCCAGAAAGGGGTATCGACTCAGCTTTCGGCTGGCAAAAGCAACAGGACGGAGACCTTCAGGATGTTCCTGATTAAGCACTGCACCTAACCCATCCAAGCTCGCATCCACGTGTAAGATGTAAGGTTTGCTTGGGTCAGCGAAAGCTAACACTGGGGCATTAGTGAGGCAATTTATAATTTTCTCAAAGGAATCATCACATTCTTTGTCCCATCTATCAGCGAAGGGTTCTGACTCTTTGAAGTACTGTTTTTCTTCAATGCTACCAGACTTCTTTCTTTTCTGAGTTGGTGGATAACCCTTAGTTAATTCAGTCAAGGGTCTGACAATAGATGAATAATTGGCAATGAAACGCCGAGAATATCCACAGAACCCAAGGAATGATCGTAGGGACTTCAAATCTACAGGTTTTTTTCCAGTCAAGATCCGCCTTCACTTTTTCAGGGTCTGTTGCGATACCAGCTGCAGAAACAATATGGCCCAGGTATTTCACCTGGGGTTGGCAAAATTGACACTTATCAAGTGAAATTTTGAGGCCACACTCCTCTAGTCTATCCAGTATCTTCAACAAGCGTTGTTCATGCTCCTCAAGGGTTCTCCCGGACACTATCAAATCGTCCAGGTAGACCAGTACCTGTAACAGATTCATGTCTCCAACTGCAGCCTCCATCAATCGTTGGAATGTCGCTGGAGCTCCTGTAATCCCCTGCGGCATCCTCTCAAATTGGTAGAAACCCAACGGACAAATGAACGCCGTTTTCTCCTTATCTTCTTCCGCCATTGCAATCTGGTAATATCCGCTCCGCGGATCCAAAGCGGAAAACCATTTGCTACCCGTCAAACAATCAAGAACATCATCAATACGGGGCATGGTGTACTGATCAGGGACTGTGCGGGAGTTCAATGTACGATAGTCAATGCACATGCGTATTCGGCCATTTTTCTTCCTTGCGACGACTATGGGGGGTGCGTAAGGACTGCGTGATTCTTTGATTATTCCTGCGGCCAACAGTTCCTGTAAATGACGGCGAACATCCTCAATGTCAGCCGGATCTATACGCCTGGATCTTTCTCGGAATGGCTTAGAATCACTGAGTGTCGAGTTACCTCTGGATTTCACACATCAGTCTGCCTCTAACTCGAAAAAGGGCTTATTCAACCACGGACACAAGGATCAACTCAAAAAATGGCTTTACTTCCAGTCTTCAATAAACTTCTTACAGTCCGACTTGTGTGTTGATTTTTTACATCCAACAACAGTTATCCAACAGATGGAATTTAGTTTGGTTTGATTGTAGTTAGTTTAATTGAAGGTAGATATTTTTGCAGTTTAGGCTCAAATTAGGTTGATAACCTTTAAGAAAACAGAATAATATACTAAATTATAATAATATACTTAACATCTAATACACTGTAACAAGTACACACAATATGAACACTTAGTACACTTAATAGTACCCATTGTAACTGTATGCACACTAATTTAATATTATTATACACAATATGAATCAGCAAACTTCTGTTACACCATGAACTGTCTCTTCAATACACAAGAAGACATTTATCTAAATATAAATCAACATATATAGGCTAACATTTAGCTCGCTGTAACAATTTTCATCCTACCATCAGCGTCTCGGGTTGACTCATCACTGACGTGCTTTCCACTCTTTCCGTCTTCTTTCGCTCACAACTCTCTTTAGATGCGGCAAGCTTTTCTTCTAGAAGACACTTGTGTGACAGCACACACTGTGTTGCAATTCTTTTAGGATGACCGTTTTTTCGTGCGCTCCATTTTCGCGCGCCTCACGAGCTCTCTTCTCTTCCGCGCTTCGTCAGCTGCTTCTGATGCTGTTCGCCGATTTCCATAACTTTTTCTCTGACGCAACAGATTTGCCACTCAAAACGTCTCTCCAGCCATCCGAGATAAATCTCCAAATTCACTTAAATTACACCCAAGTCATTTCTGACTTTACACCTCCCACTTGACATCTTTGGTTCTGGAATCCAAGATGTCACACTCAACACTTTTCTTCCACATTCTTGAATTGTTCCTCCACTGGGATCAGTACGGCTAATCGCCTGACATCTCTATGAAGAACGGTTGATAGGATTTTGGTGCTTTCATTTTTAGTGATTTTCCTTGTGTCTGTCTTCTCAAGACCCGAGTAGAAGACTGGATGACTCGAGAAAACCCTGACATCAACATCTCTCACAATACCTTTGGGATCAGCATTCACCTTTATGACTCTGCCTAACTTGTATTGGCTCCTCAAAGCATTCTGGTCTGCGACCCAGACAATGTCTCCTACGGCGACATTCCTTTCTCTTGTATGCCACTTACTCCTTATGAACAGGTTTGGTCCTGCCAGCTGGCTCCACCTTTTCCAGAATTTATTGATTTCTCCTTGGATGACCCTCAGCCTTTTGTACGGGTATCCTTCGAAATCAAAATCGTCTGGATCTCCCCTTGGACTTGCTCTTCCCAATAAAAGAGAGTTTGGTGTAATGTACGAGACAATACTCACGGCTTTGTGTTCGTGCGTCTATGGGCCTTTCATTCGCCAAGTTTGCTGCCATACACAAGAAAGTCTGGAATTCTCCAAAAAGAGAGTTTGGTGTAATGTCGAGACAATACTCACGGCTTTGTGTTCGTGCGTCTATGGGCCTTTCATTCGCCAAGTTTGCTGCCATACACAAGAAAGTCTGGAATTCTCCCCACGTGAAGACACCTTCACCCCCCAGGTTATGAAGAGATCTCTTTACCACACGAACAGCAGCTTCAGCCGCCCCATTCCTATGGGGTGAATTCGCTGGATGAAACTTCCAGGACCACTCGGTCCCATGTCTCCCGGCTTCCTCTTCAAGTCCTGGTTTCTCTACTCTTCCTAGAAACTCATAGAGATCTTTCAGGGCGGACTGTGCTCCCACGAAGTTTGAGCCTGGATCTGACCAAACTTTTTTGGGATGTCCCCTCAAGGCCGTGAACCTCTTATAAGACAACAAGAAACCTTCAGTGGATTGATCACTCACAACATCTGCGTGAATAGCCCTTGAAGCCATGCAACAATACACAATCCCCCAGACCTTCATTCGCACCCTTTTTTTTACTTCATCCTTCACCTCATAGGGACCGAAAAGATCTACTGTGACAAATTCAAAGGGTGCAGCTGGTACAATTCTTTCAGGCGGGAGATCACTCATGATCTGCTTGCACCTCTTTGCTCGTGCTTTCCTGCAGATTACGCAACTTTCTACGACTCTTTTGGCCAACCTCCAACCTTTTACTACCCAAGCTACTTTTCTCATCCTCAGAAAAGTCCCGGCAATTTCCTCATGGTTTGCTTCATGAGCTTCATGAGCCAGTAGCAATGATACTCTTGCTTCCATGGGTAATATTGGAACAGTGTTCCTCTCCTTTCCAAAGGCTTCATATCTTCCACCACATACAAGAAGTCCGTTGTTTTCTTCTTTGAATACAGCCAGTCTGCAGTGTGGTCAAAGGAAATGTTGTGCTCTTTTGAGCTGCTAGAAAGAGTGCCTTCAAAACATCCTCTTTCTTTCACCGTCAGCACACGCTCACCGATTGAATTTTGTTTCCCATTCATTGAACTTCTGTTCCTTGACTCAAGCCATTTCCTCACACTGCGCCACACCCAGCCAATGACTCTTATCAACCTGGACAGACTACTGAACTTCTCAATGTCCACCAATCCTTTGGTGGCCAGCTTGCTCAGCATTTCCAGTCGAGACGACTCCTCAGCTACTGATACTTCCTTTATCTGACCTCGAGTCACCGTAGCTGAGAAGACCTTCCTCTGGAGCTTGTTGACTTTTTCTCTAGCATCATCAGCGATTTCAGCTGCTGATCTTTTGGGCCACTCCTCCACCGACCTCTTAAGGAATTCCGGTCCATTCTGCCAGATGGAATCTTCGTCAAGATCTTTAGGGCTTGTCCCTCGCGTGATGATATCTGCGATGTTCAGATCCCCAGGAATCCACCACCAGTCACTGGATGCTCCTGTCTTCTGAATCTCTCCTATCCTATTCGCGAAGAAAGTTTGGTATCCATAGCTATCACGCTGGATAGCTCCCAGTACCATTTGACTATCCACAAGATGGAACCACTTCTCTACTTCAATCCGTCCATGCTTTTCGAAATACTTCCTAAGACGTGTTGCAAAGACTGCACCGCAGATTTCAGCCTTTACGGGATCACCCTTCAATTCTAGCGGTGTTAGTTTGGCTTTAGACTCAACCAATCTAACAACCACTCCTTGGCTTGAATTCCACCTGAGATATAATACTGCACCATAAGTTTTGTCACTCCCATCCAAGAACGTGACTCCCCATGGCTTTTCTTTCCAGTCTGCAGGTGTAAGACTTCTGTGGAACTTGACTTTCTGGCACATACTCCTCAAATAACTTGATAGCTTCTCCTCGAATTCCTTCTGAGAGCACCGTGTCCCATGTATGCCTCGTTAGACCTCCGCCTCCAGCTTCCTGGAATGCTTTTCTGACGAGAATCGTACCCTTTTGTTTAGCTGGTGTGATAAGGCCAATTGGGTCATAGAGTCCTGCTACCTGACTCAGTAGGTGTCTTCTGGTCAATGGATTTGATGTCTTCAGCTTGACTTCCTCTTCAAGGAGATCCTGCTCCGTCCTCAACTTCTTTTTCCTTGTGGAGAAATTAACAGAAGTCATGATATACAATCTATCCTCCTCTGCTAGGTATCCAACTCCCAGGGCCTTATCATCCTCTTCACCCAGCTGGTTAGGAAGTATGATGGTTTTCTCAGGAAACGCATTGTTTACCTTTTCAGATCCAGACCTCCCACTTTGACCAGACCAGACCCATGCCTTGAGCGAGAATCCACCTGCTTTCAGGATTTCTTCAATTCCCTTCACTATCTCTACCAGTTTCCTCTGATCATTATGAGATGTGAGGATGTCAACAACGTAACTGTCTTCTTCGAGGACTCTTCACTCCTCCCTCAGGTGAGCAAAGGCTGCCAGACCAGCTGTCTCCCGCATCGCCAACTGAGCGATACACCCAGCCGGACGATCTCCAATATTAACTCTGGTTATGGCGTACTCCTCTATTTCTCCCTCTGGTGTATCCCTCCAGAGAAATCTATGGAGGTGCATTTCTTGTTCTTCAAGCCATACCGAATTATACATCTTTTTGATGTCTCCCAATGCTCCGAACACTCCTTTTCTGAACCTGAGCAAGACGGCTCGGATAGGATTCAACACATCAGGCCCTTTCAGCAGGAGGTCATTCATACTCAGCCCCTTAAATTTCTGGCTGCTATTCCACACCAGACGCACAGGCGTGGTGACTGAATGTGGGTTTGGGGCTACTAGGTGACTTACGTACCAAATTGGACCCTTCCACTTATCAAGTGCATCTTTTGTAAGCTTTACTGCTGCACCTCTCTCAACCATATCGTGAACTTGAGCAGTGTAGACTTTCTTCCACTCAGGCACTTTCCCAAGTTGCTTTTCCGTTCTCAGGAAAGTCGACTCCACTCCACTTCGGTTATACGGAAGAGAGGAAGGCTCTTGGATCCATGGGTACCTTGCGTCCCAGTGAGGTTGATCGCTGTGAGAATCCGCTTGCACATAAGTAAGACCCCTTCTTACGATCTCCAGCTATTTCTCCTCTGCCAGAGTCATCTCTTTTCCTCCCGGCTGGCAGTTCCCGCAGCGGCAGCCTCCGCACTTTGGCTCACACGCAGCTCCGATGCTATCCCAGCTCCACCACTGAAGAAACTCTCTGCCACTTGCAAGTGTGCTTCCTACATTAACACAGGCCATTTTGTTTCCTTTAGGGGCCCTGGAGATGTGCAGTGGATCACTTCCTCTGAGAACTTCCTTGTACCTGACCGCAGCAGTCCTCATAGAACGTGCGAAGTGTGTCTCCGACTCATGGGCTGTCATGTTTACTGCCTCAAACAAGTCCGGATGAGCTCCACCCACCATCTTTCCAAGCGGGCTGTCCCACAGAACAAGGTCTCCTACAATTTTCACCCTTTGCGGTGCAAGTTTTCCTTCCCGATGACTGAGAAGAAGTTCTATCTTTTCAGGCCTCCTTAGCTCTGCCAAGTCTACTTCTGGGAAGAACCTTTTCAGTTGCTCTGGACTAACACTCATGTGCACTCTTGCGATTTCTTCCAGACCGTAACAGACTATCTGGTGAGCCCTTTCTGTTCCCACTGGTGTTCTCACTCGAATTCGGAGGAGATACCTCTTGGTTTTCACATGGATAGCCATCTTCCCCACTCCATGAACAACCAGGTTGATTTCTTCACCTCTCAATCTGAGCCTGTCGGCAGCTTCATGAGTTATGTAGTTTGTATCGGACGCCAGGTCGATTAGGGTACCGATTTTCTGTCCTGTGTTAGTCGTCACTTCTTTGAGCATCATAATAACTGGTAGCTCTTGGAGTCCATTTTCCTCCAACAGGCCCAACTTCTAGCTTTTGGAGCTTTCCATCCTAGCACTGTTGGTAAATGCTCTTTTACACTTTTCTGCCAACTCAGGGGAAAGTTCAGAGAGGAACTCCTCTTGTTCTGCCGTTAATTGGCTTCCCTTCTTCCCCTCTCTGAGGGTGACTCTACCTTTATACTCAGGCTTGGCCTCCCCTCTAGGACAGATGAGGTAGTGATGCTCTACAGAGGATCCACCTCTGCAATCCTTACGCCTGCATAGAAATGCATCCCTACACTTACTGTCATCTTCATGATGTCCCAGGCACTTCCTGCACACTCCAAGTTTTCTCAGGATTACCTTCTTTTCAGCCAGCTCAAGTTCCTTAAACTTCCTTCAAAAGAAGATTTTCCCTTTGTGCTTCTCAGACCCACACACGATACAAAGACTTTCAGACGGCTCTGTTTTTGTTGATTTAGTGAATGCATGACTTCTCTCTGGCTTTCTTTCTTGCCTTTCCACTTTCTCTGTGACTCTGAGCTGCTCCAGTCTCTCAAGGATCCCTTCCTCCTTCTTCAAGAACTCGAGAAACTTGTCAAAGTGGTTTTCTGATGTAACATTACTTTCAGGAGCCGTCATCAGAGCAAGCCAGTCCCTTTTCATGAACTCAGGAAGTTTACTTTCTATGGATTTGACCACAAGAGGGTTTTTTATAGCCCCTGTATCTCCAAGATCAGTAAGATCCACTAAAGCTTTTTCCACTGTTTGGATGAGTTCAATCACTTTGCGTGGCTGGTTTCCTCTCATCACAGGAAGTCTTTCTAGCTCCTCCACAATCTCCATTGTGATTGCATACTTGTTTCCGTAACGATTTGTTAGAACCCTGAATACATCTTCAGCGGTGTTGTAGGAGGACAGTCTGAGGTCTTTTACAATCCTATCATCTATACTATCCAGCAATTGGATGTTTTTGACTTCCACAGAACCAGAAGGTTCTCCTTGTTGTTGAAGGCTTTCCCAGTCTTTTCTCCAGCGATAGAAATCTCTTTTGCTTCCGTTGAATACAGGCAAACTTGCTGGTCTGAATCTTACGATTGGTGTGGCTTGAGCTATAAATGGCGTTGCGCTTGGTATCGTTCCTACAATGGGATTTGTGCCTGATGCATCTTCGGCAGCCCTCCACGCTCTAGCAAACTCGCCTTTCCTTGCTTCAAGGTCGTTGCTGTTTCCTTCAACCTGCGTGCACGTCCCTCCAAAACTTTCCTTTCCCCATCAGGGGTCCATCTCTCCCAATTTGATAAAGCTCTTATCGCCTCCTTAACAAGTTTTGTGAGGAAGTCAATTTGCACTTCATAGTTTTCATAATCGTTACCGTCAACAGCCATACTTGCTACTCGATCGCAGGCTTTCTCCGTCACAGAGATTGCATCACTCACTTCGTGCAGTGCATATCTTGACCAAAGATTATCTTGAACAATTCTTTCAACTTCATTAAACTTTGCATCGCACTCACTTGCAGTCTTTCTAATGTCTGCTTCCTGCTGCATTGAAAGAACTGCCTCCTCGTCTTTGCTCTCATCAGCTTCCATATCAGCAAGAAGGCCAGTTTTGTAATCATCGTTAATCTCAAAAACCTTCCTTGCAACGAGTGAGAGCTTCTTGAACTCCTCCTTAAGCTCCTCCTCCATTAGCCTGTGAGCTTCTCTGCTAAAGAAGTTAATTTGTCTAGTGAAACTGATTTTTGCAGCAGTCCTTTCTTTTTTAAGCTGCTCAATTGGTTTTCCCACTGCTTCTTCAGCCATTTTCTAATTGTCCACCTGACACTTCAACAGCAGCAACAACGTTCAGGTTATTCACTTTCCTGCTACTATGACACACCGTGTTGAGCTTGGCCGTCCTGCCCTGCCACGAATGTGAAAACCACTGCTATTATGCTGATCGTCAACTGTGTTTATAAGTTGTGGCTGTCTGATTGGTTATCAACTGTCGAGTTACCTCTGGATTTCACACATCAGTCTGCCTCTAACTCGAAAAAGGGCTTATTCAACCATGGACACAAGGATCAACTCAAAAAATGGCTTTACTTCCAGTCTTCAATAAACTTTTTACAGTCCGACTTGTATTGCAGTGTGTTGATTTTTTACATCCAACAACAGTTATCCAACAGATGGAATTTAGTTTGGTTTGATTGTAGATAGTTTAATTGAAGGTAGATATTTTTGCAGTTTAGGCTCAAATTAGGTTGATAACCTTTAAGAAAACAGAATAATATACTAAATTATAATAATATACTTAACATCTAATACACTGTAACAAGTACACACAATATGAACACTTAGTACACTTAATAGTACCCATTGTAACTGTATGCACACTAATTCAATATTATTATACACAATATGAATCAGCAAACTTCTGTTACACCATAAACTGTCTCTTCAATACACAAGAAGACATTTATCTAAATATAAATCAACATATATAGGCTAACATTTAGCTCGCTGTAACAATTTTCATCCTACCATCAGCGTCTCGGGTTGACTCATCACTGACGTGCTTTCCACTCTTTCCGTCTTCTTTCGCTCACAACTCTCTTTAGATGCGGCAAGCTTTTCTTCTAGAAGACACTTGTGCGACAGCACACTCACTGCGTTGCAATTCTTTTAGGATGACTTTTTTTCCGTGCGCTCCATTTTCGCGCGCCTCATGAGCTCTCTTCTCTTCCGCGCTTCGTCAGCTGCTTCTGATGCTGTTCGCCGATTTCCATAAGATTCGCCACTCAAAACGTCTCTCCAGCCATCCGAGATAAATCTCCAAATTCACTTAAATTACACCCAAGTCATTTTACACTGAGTCTTATGTGGTGTTTCACCCCCTTGGCTAGTCCAACATCCCATTCATCTACTGAAAAAACTCCAGCTCTCTGTGAAAGTGTGTGTGACGAGCAGGGCGGGCGAGAGCCGTGAGGGAACATCGCGAGGCTCTCACGGAGGAGCTCCGGAGGCATAAAAGGAGGAGCGACTACAATGAAGGACGAGAGAGGACCAGGCCTGGATATTATTTTATGTTTTATTATGTTTGTGTGGCCGGCAGACGTCCGTGAGGGTCTGCCGGCATTACTTTCGTTTTGTTCTTTGTTTATTTTGAATTAAAGTTACGTTGAACGTTCGCCGGTTCCTGCCTCCTTCTTCCCACATTTACGAACTGTGCTACAGTGTGTTGATCAGACGTGTTTTCCAGACTTCTGGAATTGGCGAATCACCAAAGTCAAATAAGCTAGGGTCTAGGGCTTGATGTTCCGAAACTGATTTCTGTGGCACTGTGACAGTGTCTACAACGCAAACTCGAGCCACTAGAGTACCAATAGGAATTGCGGTTCCCTTGTGAGATTCATTTTGAAGGGGTACAAGGAAATTATCCACATCCACAGAAGAAGGAGTCATCACCAGAGAAGGCATTAGGACACCAGCAGGAAGTTGACTATCTTCTGGCGTCTCCACAAGAAGAATGTGATTGGCTAGAGGTTGGTGTGGCATGACTTTGCACACAGCATAACTAGTACTGCGAGGAGGAATGGTTAATGGTCCTGGACCCACCCATTTCACTAGCCCAACAACATCAGTAGGTAGTTTGCTGTTGGATGTCAAAGACTGCTTGGGAACATTCAACTAATAAGGAAGATTTCTCAGCGATTTGACAGTACTGCTATTGACCAACTCTTGGCAGTGAGCCAACAAAGTGTTGAGCTTGGAAGTATTTGTGCCAAGAATGACTGAAACTGGATCTGGACGTTTGGGATCTGGACAGACCAATGCCAAGATTTTAATCTTTTCGTCAGAGAGTTGTTTGACATCAGGAAAAGCCAATTCAACAGCTATATACCCCTTATAAGGATAAGTGGAATCACTGAGACCCCATATGGCAAGGTCTGAAAGAGAAATAAGAGGAACATGTGAAAGGTACTGCTGATACCAACTTTCGAACACTATAGTGACACGAGATCCACTGTCCAGCAGGGCTTTGCATGGCTGACCTTCAAGCGTGACACTAGCAAGAGGAGATGGACCCACTAAACCCTCAGGTAAGTGACATGGCTTAAGAGATTCTACTTTTCCCTGTCTAACAGAGAAGTTCTCTGTCGCTGCTGACACAGTTTCCTTTCCAGCTCTACTCTTCCGAAGAGCACGGATCAGCTTTTGAATTACTTTTGCAGTGTTTTCAGAAGAATTGCAATGAGTGGCAATATGGCCCTCCTCGCCACTTCACGTTTCAGGAGGTAACTGAGGTTCCCTGTTACTATTAGATTTGATTCTGCCATCCCTCCTTGGGAACTCTCTAGACACTGATGTACCTGGTGACACTGTCATTACACCAAGCTGTTCCTGGAGCTGTTTCACTTGTTTCTGTAAAATTTGAACATCACTCTCCGTTTCCATTTCAGTTGGCTTTTGAATGTTTTTTGGTTTTGTTTCTGGCTCAGCATCTCTTTTCTTCAACTTAGAAGTCAATACTTTGATTTCGGCTTTCAGTTCTTGAATTTCAGAAGAATTTGATTTTGTCTCTTTGGTAGCATGAACCTGTCTCACTGTAGGATTCAGCTTACGACGTGAGGCTTCATATTCTTCTTCCTCTCGAATCTCATTCAACAACTGCAAAAAAGTAGAAGGCCTCTCTTTTCTCTCCCTGAGCCTCAAATGCACCAGTATCATGTCTGATTGTGCAGAACCTCTAATAAGCTGATCTAGCCTAACTTAGTCCATGCGTAGAGGAGATATTCCCCCTCTGTGCAAAACTCTTCTAAGAGATCTCTCTAGTCTTTGCAAGAAATCAGACAACTTTTCACCAGACTGCTGGTGCATAGATCTGAAGGCAAAATACAAATCCTCCCCTGACTCAGGAGTACCAAAAGCATTCTCCAATGCCTTTAGATAATCAGAAGGGGTTGCATCGGGATCGTTTAGCCTCACTGCTTGAATAATATCCAGAGCAGGACCCTTTAAGCTTTCAACTATCCTTGTGCGTTTTTCTCTGGTGGAACAGCTACACTCTTCAACCATTAAATGTGCTTGGGCAAGCCAATGTTCTAGGCTTTCTTCACCTGGAGGAGTGGGAATGCTCCCAGAAAATGTTCTCAAGCGCCTGAAAGCATTAGTATCACTGCTAGGTCTCATGGTTTTCTCAAGAAGATCTCCAACTGCTCTGATGATACTATCAGGTGAACTTCCTCGAAGAGGTTCTGAGGAGAAAAGAGCTCTCACATCATCCATAGTCATGCCTTCCTCTTGCAATAACTTGCGAAATTTATCAGAAAACGGCTCTGGCTCAGTCTCTTTTTGAGTGAGAAGTATTATCTTCCAGGGAAATTCTCCACTAGCAGGTCTAATCTCAGGTGGGATATGTTCTGGGCTTACTGGCTGCTTGCACTAACACAGCACAATTTTACATTGCATCTGAGAGTAGCATTTTTCACCCCTTATGCGTACTTTCCCAAAAACATTTACTGTTTGTGCAAAATCTTCGATGTCTGATACATCTAGATCAATGGGCACTCCACTTAGCACAAAAGCATGGGCGGGGTTAACTCCTACACACCATTCAATGAGCTCAACTATGGTTACATCTTTGGGAATATCCATACTGAGTAATCAATGTGTCTCTCACAATAACACACTATATCTAGAAAAATGGGAAAAAAAATCCCAGCGGTGCCTCCAATTTATATGTAGCACTCTATACGTCCCTATGTTTAGAGTGCCCTGGGTTCGTTTACTGGTTAGCCTTCAAAATTATATAATGCAGTAATCTCACAACCTGCTAACCTAGACAGAAGATAAAATAAAGAATCAAATGTTCAAATAATCATTGGTTGCCTTTTACTTGAATTTTCACTTAAACTGAGAAATTGAATGTCCAAGCAATGTGTTTTTCACAATATATAACTTTACAGGACTCACTTTGTGTCTATTTCACACTTTTACACCACTTTACGTGACTTTTCTGTCAGTTAGTAAACTTCACTGGGCCCAGACTCTTCTAAATGTATCAAACCCAAAATAAATAAATAAAATACGGTGCAGGCCTGAACGACGCTCGTGTGCGTTGAGGCATAAAAACAATATTGCCGCTTCACTCTTGATAGAGCCAACAGTGATGGGAAACAACGTTATTACTCACGATTGCTCATATACAAGTCCATCGAAAGGATCCACACGGAGAGTCAAGGACGGAGAAAACCGCGGCTGCATCAGGTTTTAGACATAACATCACCGTGCGTTCCCGATCTGGGAATCCAGCGATGCCAGGGGAGCTTTCAGGAATTCCAGGCTACCTGAAGCGCTGCCTAGATATGGGAATCCAACGCGGCCGGAGGAGCTCAGTCTCCGTTTATTCCGATTCAGTTAATAATAAGTGCATCACAGTCCCGTGTCTGCATTACATGCACGCACGATTACAAAGGTGGCAGGAGTTCAAAACTAACTTCTGTACGAAGTTACATAAACTCATTTCACTCACTTCGGTCACTTATTATAACCGAATTAACACTATATCCATAACTGCGTCACTCTCCGTTTCATCTTCGTCCTCACTTCTCTCGCACTCTCTCCTCCCGCCCCCTATGACCAATCACATATCTCAAACCGAACTGACATGTAAAATTACCCAATCAGAGCCTAGCTAAACTTTATACATCATCAACAATATAAAGTTATGTTTCTAATACTCACGAGTAGAGCACATACAATATATATTGAGTAAACACAAAAACAATACAAAAATAAATCTTGATAAAAGTAAAATAAAAATAAAAAAGTATTTTTTCCAACAGGGCTACACCTGTCATAAATGTAGGGAAATAGTCAGGTTGACAGAGAGAATCTCAGAATTAGAGACATGCATCCAAACTTTAATCGAGGATAGTAAGAATGCAAGGGCTTCAGATTTTGGTTTTGGATGCGACTAGCTTAGTGAACTCTGTACATTGTTCGGTTCCGGCTGTAGATCCCACGCAGCAGGGCACTTGGGTAACGGTGAGGTGGCCTAGCCACGGAAAACACCACTCTTCCGTTCCAATAAGAACATCAAACAGGTTCTCCCCACTCAGTGACACACCCACTGAGAATCCTGTTGAAAGTGCCCTAGTTATTGGCGTTTCTATTACACGGAACATGAAAACAGAGACACCAGCCACCATAATGACATGTTTGCCAGGAGCCAGAGCACCTGACATCAAAGCAAATTTAAAAGTACTGGCTAATGTTAATCGTAAATACTAATCGTAAAAATTATTATTCACAACGGCACTAATGATGTTCGACTTCGCCAGTGGGAGATCAATAAAATTAACATTAAAGAGGTGTGTGAACTTGCAAGTACAATGTCAGGAGAAGTAATTTGCTCTGGTCCCCTTCCTGTTCATCGGAGTAACGAGATAGTTAGCAGATTATCATCACTCAATGGCTGGCTGTCTAAGTGGTGTCCGCAAAATAATATAGGTTTCATAGACAATTGGAAAAGTTTTTGGGGCAGACCTGACCTGTTGAAAAGAGATGGTATTTCAACGCAGCATTCACCTTGCGAAAATCCACACAGAACCGAACTGAGCCGTCCGTTTTGGGAACCAAAACTATTGGGCTTGCCCAGTTACTGTTGGATTCTTCTATTACCCCCATTTCAAGCATCGCCTCTAATTCTTCCTGAACTACTTTTTTCTTGTGTTCAGGCAAGCGATATGGCCGGCTGCGAACCACCACGCCTGGCTCTGTCTCGATATGGTGCTGAATGAGGTTTGTACGGCCAGGTAGGGGAGAAAACACGTCAGCAAACTCTGCTTGTATTTTAGTTAAATCAATGAGCTGTGAGGGCGAGAGATGATCTCCACCTGGGGCCAGTGCGAAGGATTGTTTTTTTATATTTGCCTCTGGCACGAGATCATCTTCTCCGCTAATCACCGTCGCCAGCATCACTGATTCTCCCTCATTCCATTTTTCAGGAGATTGAGGTGATAAATTTGACGTGTTCCTCTCCTATCTGAGCGTATTACCTCATAATCGAGCTCTCCAACTTGCCGTGTGACCTCAAACGGTCCTTGCCACTTTGCAAGTAATTTTGAACTTGATGTTGGGAGTAATACAAGCACTTTATCTCCCGGTGCAAATTTACGCCTTGTTATACAGCCGGCTCTGTTTGTCCTGGGCCTGCAACAAATTCTCCATAGCTTCCCTTATGACATCTAACACCCCTCTGGGCTGACGACCATAGAGAAGCTCGAAGGGGGAAAACCCCGTGGAGGCTTGTGGGACCTCTCGCACAGCGAACAACAGGGGTTCCAACCATCTATCCCAATTTTTGTCGTCTTCCTGAACAAATTTACGAATCATTGTCTTAAGCGTGTGATTAAAATGTTCAACCAGCCTGTCCGTTTGTGGGTGAAAGACGCTGGTCCGAATCGATTTAATGCCCAATAATTCGTAAAGTTTGCGTAACGTCCGTGACATAAACGCCGTGCCCTGATCAGTGAGGATTTCCTTAGGAATCCCCACTCGGGAGATTAAAGAAAACAGTGCGTCAGCAACACTCTTAGCAGAAGTATTGCGGAGAGCCACTGCTTCCGAACAGAGAGTGAATTCCCGTCCCAGGAGATAATAGCGGAGGGTGAGGACAGCCCACCTGATAGCCAGACACTCTTTTTCCACGGTACTGTACTTAGCCTCTCTCTTAGAGAGCTTACGGCTAATGTACAGTACCGGCCGCTCCTCACCCTCTACCTCCTGGGACAGGACAGCACCCAGCCCTCTGTCCGACGCGTCAGTCTGCAACAGAAAAGGGAGAGAAAAGTCAGGAGAGTGAAGCAATGGCCTGCCACATAGAGCAGCCTTCATCTGGGTAAAGGCCTGCTGGCACAGCTCCGTCCACTGGACCGTATCTGGAGCATCCTTTTTAGTTAGATCAGTCAACGAGCTGGTGAGGGCCGAATAATTAGGTACAAACCTTCTATAATATCCCGCCAGCCCGAGGAACTGTCTAACCTCCTTTTTGGTCTTGGGGCGCGGACAGGTCGCAATCGCTGCTGTCTTGTCAATTTGGGGACGCACCTGCCCATGCCCCAAGTGGAAGCCCAGATACTTTACCTCCACGCGCCCAATTGCACACTTCTTCGGGTTGGCCGTGAGCCCGGCTCCCCTCAGCGATCTCAGGACGGCCCTCACATGCTGCATATGCCGCTCCCAATCATTACTATAGATAATAATATCATCTAGATAGGCAGCGGCATACGCAGCATGGGACCGGAGAATCTTATCCATGAGTCGCTGAAAGGTAGCCGGCGCCCCGAACAGCACGAACGGAAGCGTAACGAATTGGTGTAATCCAAACGGCGTCGTGAAAACTGTCTTTTCTTTGGATAAAGGCGACAAGGGGATCTGCCAATACCCTTTCGTTAAGTCCAGTGTCGAATAAAATCGAGCCGCACCTAGCCGGTCAAGCAATTCGTCCACCCGCGGCATTGGATACGCGTCGAATTTCGACACTGCATTCACCCTGCGATAGTCCACGCAGAAACGGACCGAGCCGTCGGTTTTGGGGACCAAAACTATCGGGCTCGCCCAGTTACTGCTGGACTCTATTATTACTCCCATTTTCAGCATTGCTTCTAATTCGTCCTGAACTACCTTTTTTTTGTGTCCAGGTAACCTGTACGGCTGGCTGCGAACAACCACGCCCGGCTCCGTCTCGACGTGGTGCTGAATGAGGTTGGTACGTCCCGGCAGGGGAGAAAACACGTCTGCAAATTCTGTTTGCAATTTCGATAAATCAGTGAGCTGGGAGGGCGAGAGGTGATCTCCTCCCGGGACCAGAGCGAAGGATTGCGTTTTTATGTTCGCCTCTGGCCCGAGATCATCCTCTCCGCTAATCACCGTCGCCAGCATCACTGATTATGCCTCATTCCATTTTTTTAGGAGGTTGAGGTGATAAATTTGACGTGCCCCTCTCCTGTCGGACCGTACCACCTCATAATCGAGGTCGCCCACTTGCCGTGTGACCTCAAAGGGTCCTTGCCACTTTGCAAGTAATTTCGAATTTGAAGTAGGGAGCAACACAAGCACTTTCTCTCCTGGTGCAAATTTGCGTAAATTAGACCGTCTGTTATACAGTTGGCTCTGTCTGTGCTGGGCTTGTAACAAATTCTCCATTGATAGCCGCCCCAAAGTGTGGAGTTTTGTTCTCAAGTCCAGCACATACTGAATTTCGTTCTTGGCCTGAGATGGTCCGTCCTCCCAAGCCTCCCTCAGGACATCCAGTACCCCACGGGGCTGGCGTCCATAGAGAAGCTTGAAGGGGGAAAACCCCGTGGAGGCTTGCGGGACTTCTCGCACTGCGAATAACAGAGGTTCTAACCACTTATCCCAATTTTTGGCGTCCTCTTGAACGAACTTATGAATCATGGATTTAAGCGTGCGATTAAAACGTTCGACCAGCCCGTCCGTTTGTGGGTGAAAGACGCTGGTACAAACCGATTTAATGCCCAATAATTCGTACAGCTCGCGTAATGTGCGTGACATAAACGCCGTGCCTTGATCAGTGAGGATTTCTTTTGGAATCCCCACCCGGGAGATTAAACGAAACAGTGCATCCGCAACACTCTTAGCGGAAATGTTGCGGAGAGGCACTGCTTCAGGATATCGCGTTGCATAATCAACAATGACTAATGCAAAGCGATGTCCTCTGGCTGATCGTTCTAATGGCCCGATGAGGTCCATACCAATTCTCTCGAAGGGAACCTCTATTAATGGAAGTGGGCGCAATGGCGCTTTTGGGGTGGCCAGTGGGTTTACCAACTGGCACTCACGACAAGACGCGCACCACCTGCGTACATTCTCGTGAATGCCCGGCCAGAAAAACCGGGTCATGAGACGATTTACTGTCGCCGCCTGTCCCAAATGCCCTGCCATCGGATTAGAATGAGCCGCGTGAAAAAGCATTTCTCTGCGGCTCTTTGGCACTAACAACTGGGTTGTATCTTCTTTTGTTTGAGTGTCTTGGGTCACTCGATACAACCTATCTTTTATGATCGCGAAATATGGATAAACAAGCGGACGTCCAGGCTGGAGAGGTTGACCATCAATTACGCAGACCCTTTCAAACGCATGCTTTAGCGTCTCATCGTGAGACTGCTCCAGGGGGAAATCATCGCGCTCCGGAAGAATTAGTCTTCCGGCTTCACTCAGTTCCCCTGCAGCAGAGCTCTCCGGCCTCTGATCAGTCTCTCCTACCTGCACACGCGCCTGTTTACCCCGCGTTTCTTTCCCCCAAGAGGCATCCGAGCATAAACAACCCAACAATTGTTTGAACGCAGGCCAATCCGTTCCCAAAATTATCGGATGCCGGAGGTGCGGGTTAACTGCCACCTCAACTCTATGCTTTTGTCCCCTAAATTTAATGATGACGGGCAAAAGAGGATATCTCACCACATCCCCGTGCACGCACCGAACCCCAACCATGCGGCCTGTATCCAATGCCCCAGATGAAATCAGGCTTTGATGAACAGAGGTTTGGTTGCAGCCCGAGTCCACCAAAGCCTGATAGGTACCCCCCTTGATACTCACAGGTATTTGGTACCCGCCAGCTTGACCAGGGGCGGCCTGTGGATCGTCGGGGACCCGGATCATTGTCCCGACCTCCATAACCGGACATTTATCCACAAAATGATCCGGATCCCCACACCGCCAACAGGCCGGCCCAGACCTGCCCGCCGCTCCAGTGGCAGAGAGTGGGCTGAATGGTTGGCGCGGAGAAAGGGGAGAAGCAGGAGTGGGGTCCGTCCCGGCAGCAGAGAATCCCGCCCCCCTGGGTCCGTAGGAAGGTGCCTGTCCAGGAGGTGGGCCGGGCGGACGAGACCTGGGAAGAGGGACAGGTCTAGAGAGAGAGGGGGACAAAAGAGAGGGAGAGAGAGAGACAGCTGGAAGGGGCTCGCCGACCCCTTGGCACGCCACCGGAAGCGCTGTCGGTGCTGCTCCGGGGTCCGACCGACCCGCTGGATGATGGCCCGCCGTAGGTCGTCATAGACCAGGAGGTTCTGGACTGGGAGCTGCTGTGCCGCCACCTGCGCTTCTCCTGAGAGGAGCGGGACCAGCCTCATAGACCACTGGTCCCGCGGCCATGAACACGCTTCGGCGGATCTTTCGAAGAGCTCAAGAAAAACTTCTGGGTCGTCCAGTGGGCCCATCTTGTTGAGGGGCAGGTGGACAGGCACAGCTGGCTGCTCGATGAGCTGCCGGGGAACCTCCCGGTCGATCCAGCTCCGGAACGCCTCGCGGTCCTCCTGCTGGGTCTGTAAGATGGCTTGAAAACAGCGCTCTTGGTCACTTCGTAGCTCCAGCAGGGCCTGTTGTTGTTCGCGGTGCAGGACGGCGAGGGACGCGATGACGTCCGCAAATGGGGTGGAGGACGATGCTTGCATGGCGACATGCTCCCGTCTTCCTTCCCGGGTTTCGGCACCAGTGTAACACAGTTAAGTTCGTAGTGGGGGAAGGAAGAGGACAGGGTCGACGAGCAACTGCTGACTGAGACTTTTATTAACTTTCCACAAAGTTCAACAGAAAGACTGTGCAGCGCACAACAACGAAAATAAACAATCCACAACGGGCTTCACTCCAGGTTCGGTATACACCATCCACAAAGGGCTTCACTCCAGGTTCGGTATACACAATCCGCAAGGGCTTTACTCCAGGTAACTCGACACGACTCAGTCAGCAGTTCCCCTCTCTCTCACACACTCCTGCTTCTCACGGCGTTTTATCCTGTCTCCGCGCCAATCACTGGAATGAGAAACAGGTGTTCGTGACTTGTATTCAACCCACTCACTTACCACGCGTCTCCCGCTATTCTCTCCGGTTGCAGACCTCGCTGAACCAGAGGCGCTTTTGGGGTGGCCGGTGAGTTTACCAACTGACATTCACGACAAGCCGCACACCACCTGCACACATTATCGTGAATGCCCGGCCAAAAAAATCGGGTCATGAGGCGATTTAGTGTTGTCCCCTGTCCTAAATGACCAGCCATTGGATTAGAATGAGCCGCCTGAAAAAGCATTTCCCGGCGGCTTCTGGGAACTAATAACTGGGTTGTATCTTCTTTTGTCTGAGCGTCTTGGGTCACTCGATACAACCTATTTTTAATAATTGCAAAATATGGCTAGGTAAGAGGTTGTCCAGGATGGAAAGGCTGGCCGTCGATGGTACTGACCTGTTCAAATGCACGTTTTAGCGTCTCATCCTGAGACTGCTCCAGGGGAAAATCATCGCGCCCCGAGAGAATCAGTCCCCCAAGGCAGCACCCAGTGGTCCCGGTTCAGTCTCTCCCGCCTGCACACTCGCGTTCCCCTCCAGTGCATTTTTTTCCCAAGAGGCATCCGTACATAAAACCCCCAATAATTCTGTGAATTCTGGCCAATTGGTCCCCAAAATTAACGGATGCTGGATGTGCGGATTAACTGCCACCTCCACACTATGCTTTTGACCCCGAAATTGGGTAATGACTGGCACGATATTCTACCACATCCCCGTGCACACACCACACCTTAACTACGCGGCTATTATCCAATGCCCCAGATTGTATCAAGCTTTGATGGATCGAGGTTTGGTTATATCCTGAATCCACCAATGCCTGATAGGTACCCCCCTTAATACTCACAGGTATTTGGTACCACCCAGCCTGACCAGGGGAGCCTGCGGGACGACCATTGTCCCCACCTCCATAACAGGGCACCTGTCCACAAAATGCTCCGGGTCCCCGCAACGCCAGCAGGCCGGCCCAGACCTCCCCGCCGCTCCAGTGGCAGAGAGAGGGTTAAGCGGCTGACGTGGAGAGAGAGGAGAAGGGCGCCGAGTACGAATTCTGGACTCGAGGAGGGCCGGGCGGATGGGACCTAGGTAGAGGGACAGGTCGTGAGTGAGAAGGAGGTGGGAGAGAAGGAGAGAGAGAAGCAGATGGGAGAGGTTCGCCAACCCCTGGGCACGCCACCATCTGGTCCTCTGCGAGATGGATGGCCGACTCCAGCGACATGGGGTGGTGGCACTGGACCCACTCGGTCGTTCTTCTGGGAAGCCGAGTGATAAACTGCTCCAGTACCACACAATAGATGATGCTCTCCAAGTCACTTCCATCGGCCAGCAACCATTTGTGGCAGGAGTCCCGGAGCTGTTGGGCCATCATGAAGGGCCGGCCGGCCTCTGCCAGCTCCAAGGACCGGAACCAGTGGCGATGTTGTTCGGTTAAAATATAATTCCTTCGAAGTGATGGTACTTTACATAACATTATGTAAGTTGACATTTGTGTTGGCTACTGTATACAGGCCACCAGGACACCATACAGACTTTATCAAAGAATTTGCTGATTTTCTAACAGAGTTAGTACTAGCTGCAGATAAAGTCCTTGTTGTTGGTGATTATAATATCAATGTAGATAATAAAAAAGACTCATTGGGATTGGCATTTGCAGACATTCTAAACTCTATAGGTGTTAGACAACATGTGTCAGGTCCCACTCATTGTCGTAATCATACTTTAGATCTAATATTGTCACAAGGAATCGATATTGATGCTGTTGAAATTCTGCAGCAGAGTGACGACATCTCAGATCATTATCTAGTTTTGTGTATACTACATTTAGTCAAGGCAGCTAAACTGCCTCCCTGCCATAAATATGGTAGAACTATCACTTCTACCACTAAAGATCGCTTTATAAATAATGTTCCTGATCAGTTTCATCGCCTTAGCATGCCAGACAGCTTAGAAGACCTCGATGTTGCAACAGAAACTATTGCCTCTGTCTTTTCCAGCACATTAGACTCAGTTGTTCCTTTGCGTTTAAAAAGGATTAAGGAAATTAATCCAATGCCAAGGTTCAGTGAGCACACTCGGGCCCTAAAGGTAGCAGCCAGAAAAATGGAGCGCAGCTGGAAGAAAACAAAACTAGAAGTATTTTGCAGTTCGTGGAGAGAGAGAATGATTGAGTACAGAAAGGCCATAAAAACTACTAGATCAGCCTATTTTTCAAAACTTTTAGAATAAACACAACCCTAGGCATTTACGAATTCTGGACTCGAGGAGGGCCGGGCGGATGGGACCTAGATAGAGGGACAGGTCGAGAGTGAGAAGGAGGTGGGAGAGAAGGAGAGAGAGAAGCAGATGGGAGAGGTTCGCCGACCCCTGGGCACGCCACCATGTGTTCCTCTGCGAGATGGATGGCCGACTCCAGCGATGTGGGGCAGTGGCACTGGACCCACTTGGCTGTTCTTCTGGGAAGCCGAGTGATAAACTGCTCCAGTACCACATGATCGATGATGCTCTCCAAGTCACTTCCATCGGCCAGCAACCATTTGTGGCAGGTGTCCCGGAGCTGTTGGGCCATCATGAAGGGCCGGCCGGCCTCTGCCAGCTCCAAGGACCAGAACCAGTGGCGATGTTGTTTGGGGCTCCGGTTGACCCGCTGGATGATGGCCCTCTTGAGATTGTCGAAATCCAGGAGGTTCTGCACTGGAAGCTGCTGCGCCGCTACCTGGGACTCCCCGGAGAGCAGTGGGACAAGGCGCATCGGCCACTGGTCCCGTGGCCATCCACAGATCCCTGCCGTCTTCTTGAATAGATCCAGAAATGCCTCCGGGTCGTCCTCAGGCCCCATTTTGTTGAGAGGGAGGTGGGCGGGCGCAGCTTGTTGGACCGGGGCTTCCGGCCGAACCTCCCGGTCAATCCAGCTCCGGAACGTCTCACGGTCATCCTGCTGGACTCGGTGGCCTGGAACTGCCTCTCTTGATCCTGACGCAAGTCCAGCAGGGCCTGGTGTTGTTCTTGCTGCATGACCGCGAGAGATGTAATTAGCTCCGCAAATGGTGCAGTAGCAGAGAGCGTCTGCATGGCGGTGGCTTCCGTCTTCCTTCCCGGGTTTCGGCACCAGTGTAACAAGGTTCGTAGATATTAGGAAGGAAGACGACAAGGGTCGGCTGTGACTACTGACTGCTTTATTTATAAATTCAACAAAAAGGTGTGCAAACAGGCACAAAACAATCTTCAACACAATCAGTGGGAATTCACTCCGTCAGCTCCAGTCAGTCTTTGGGAGTGTGGCAGCCAGTAGTCGTTCTCTCTCTCACTCACTCCTGTTTCCTGGCGTTAAATCCTCTCTCCACGCCAATTACTGTAACAAGACACAAGTGTTTGTTATTTGTGCTTAACTCGCTCATCCACTGCGCGTCTCCTGACGCTCTCCCCCGCTGCAGCGTTCGCTGAACCACGCCCCCTTACCATAGTATTCATCCCTCTCGGGATGGTGCTGCTCTTCTCTCTAGTAATATGGCACATAGTCTTAGAACTGAAACATGACAAACTGGGGCCCAAGTCAGGAAGCAGACAGACTGGCTAAACCAACCATCTGCTAGCTGTCTCATGTTACAGAAGTCAGATAATTCCCAACACATAGAAAATCTTACACCTAGATATTATCACATAGAGACTGTGTCTGTACCCCGATTTAGTAAAAACAAAAAAATTCCAAACCCGTTTAATGGTAAAAATTTAATTGATGTTCAACAATAAAAAATAGAGATAATAATGATAAACAAATGATAAAACTTGGGTTGTTAAATATTAGATCCCTTTCTTCAAAATCACTTATTGTAAATGATATTATCACAGACAATAATCTAGATGTGC
Organism: Chanodichthys erythropterus; assembly: GCF_024489055.1. Lineage (NCBI taxonomy): Eukaryota > Metazoa > Chordata > Actinopteri > Cypriniformes > Xenocyprididae > Chanodichthys > Chanodichthys erythropterus. Next base: position 46,202,399 of record NC_090231.1, on the reverse strand, counting down.
TGTGTTTGACGGAAACTTGGCTAAAACCGGACAATTACATTACTTTAAATGAGTCTAGCCTTCAAGGTTATGATTATCGACACAATCCCCGTCAGAAAGGTAAAGGGGGTGGTGTTGCTGTAATTTATAGAAATATTTACAGTATTAGTCAAAAGTCTTTAAAATATAATTCCTTCAAAGTGATGGTACTTTACATAACATTATGTAAGTTGACATTTGTGCTGGCTACTGTATACAGGCCACCAGGACACCATACAGACTTTATCAAAGAATTTGCTGATTTTCTAACAGAGTTAGTACTAGCTGCAGATAAAGTCCTTGTTGTTGGTGATTATAATATCAATGTAGATAATAAAAAAGACTCATTGGGATTGGCATTTGCAGACATTCTAAACTCTATAGGTGTTAGACAACATGTGTCAGGTCCCACTCATTTGTCGTAATCATACTTTAGATCTAATATTGTCACAAGGAATTGATATTGATGCTGTTGAAATTCTGCAGCAGATTGACGACATCTCAGATCATTATCTAGTTTTGTGTATACTACATTTAGTCAAGGCAGCTAAACTGCCTCCCTGCCATAAACACTGTCTAACACTTGATGACTGATCTGTTAAGTCTTCTTCATCAGTTAGGAACCTGGGTGTGCTCTTTGATACCAATCTTTAATTTCAAGGCCATTGTAACACAGTTCGTATATACGGGAAGGAGGAGGCGGGAACCGCGAGCATTCAACAAAACTTTAATACCAAAATAAACAAAGAACAAAACGAACGTAATGCCGCCAGACCCTCGCGGACGTCTGCCGACCACACAAACATAATAAAACATAAAATAATATCTAGGCCTGGTCTTCTCTCGTCCTTCATTGTCGTCGCTCCTCCTTTTATGCTCCCGGAGCTCCTCCGTGAGAGACTCAAGGCCGGTGCGCCTCCCAGGTGAAGCTTGTTAACTCTCGCGCCATTCCCTCATGGCTCTCGCCCACCCTGGTCGCCACAGCCATGTTTCTAGCATCTGTAAAACCGCATTCTTCCATTTTAAAAATATATCTAAACTACGACATATGCTCTCAATGAAAAATGCAGAACAGTTAGTTCATGCGTTCATGACCTCAACGCTGGATTACTGTAACGCTTTACCGGGTGGTTGTTCTGCTCACCTGATAAATAAACTACAACTCATACAAAATGCAGCAGGTAGAGTTCTTACTAGGAAGTATGACCATATTAGTCCAGTTCTGTCAACACTGCATTGGATTCCTGGTAAACATTGTATAGATTTTAAAATCTTGCTAATTACTTACAAAGCACTAAATGGTTTAGCTCCCCAGTACCTAAGCGAGCTCTTAAAGCATTATATTCCTTCATGTCTATTGCGATCTCAGAATTCAGGCCAGCTGATAATACCTAGAATATCAAAATGAACCGCAGGCGGTAGATCCTTCTCCTATTTGGCACCTAAACTCTGGAATAATCTTCCTAGCATTGTCCAGGAAGCATACACACTCTGTCAGTTTAAATCTAGACTAAAAACGCATCTCTTTAACCTGGCATACACATAATACATTATCAATTTTTTTTATTTTCAAATCCGTTAAAGAATTATTAGTCTGCATAAATTAGGTCAGCCGGAACCTGGAACACTTCCTATAACACCAGATGTACTCGTTACATCGGAAGAAGAATGGCATCTACGCTAATATTAGTCTTTCTTTTTATCCCGAGGTTTACCGTAGTCAACCGGATCCAGGCTGTATCCAGGTGAGACCAAGGACCTGCACCTTGACACGACGACAACACAGCCCTGAAGTATCAGCAGAGATTGAATCAACTAGATCATCCACTGTGAAGGCCTCATCAACACAAAAACCAGTGGCGCAGCTCCTCAACAACCGTCCATACCGGCGTGATGACTACAATCCTCAAATGGATGGAACTGAAATAAATACTTTGAATGTTGCAACCCGAGTTGTAACAAAGTACTGTTTGCCTGAGGAGAACTGGCCCCCTGACTAAGCCTGGTTTCTCCCAAGTTTTTTTTTTCTTTTTTTTCTCCATTTTAACACCTATTTGCCACTTGTTTGCCACCTGATGTCACCTGTTGGGTTTGGGTTCCTTGCCGCTGTCACCTTTGGCTTGCTTAGTTGGGGACACTTGACATTTGGCTTGACATTTGATATTCAACAGTGCTTTGATCTGACTGCATTGACACTATTCTTTAAGAGCTGCTGTGCAGCCAAAATAACATACCAGTTATCAATGTAAAGCTGCTTTGACACAATCTACATTGTAAAAAGCGTTATATAAATAAAGGTGACTTGACTTGACTTTTTGTAAAGGAACACTGTCCAACAGAGACACCTGCAGGTAAAGTTACAGCAGAAGTCCACGTCTCTCGTCATTCCTCTCCCACCATAGAGGATGAACAGAGCCCCTAAAGCAGGGATGGACAACTCCGGTCCTGGAGGGCCAGTGTCCAGCAGAGTTTAGCTCCAACCCTAATCAAACACACCTGAACCAGCTAATCAAGGTCTTTAGGATTAGTAGAAAGTTATAGGCAAGTGAGTTTTTATCAGGGATGGAGATAAACTCTGCAGGACACTGGCCCTCCAGGACCGGAGTTGTCCACCCTGCCCTAAAGTGTGCGGTTGGTTTAGTCGGGGGTAATTGAGAGTGAATGGGGAAAAGTCACGTGAGAGGAGGCAATGCCTCCATCGCACTATAATTGGATGAAATTGGTTATTGGTTATTAAAGTTAGTTCCGCTATGGGTCTGCAGCTATTACATTTATATGTTTTTTTTTTTTTTTTTTTTTGGTCAGAAACACAACTTGAACAGTCAAAAAGGTGAACCCAAATGCAGAAAACCAGATGACAGTTCTGGGGATTTTTTTTTTCTTTCTCAAATCTTTAATTTTGATAAAACGGCAAGTCCAAGATATCTCAAGAAATATCCAAAAAGTCAACTCCAAAAAATTCCTAAAAAAGTCTGATAACAGTTCCAAAAGGTAAATCCCAAAAGCCCACAAAGTAAATCCAGAAAGAATGCAAAAATGTTCTCAGAGGTCAAATACAAAAAATAAATAAATAAAATAAAGAGGAACAGTTCCAAAAGGTAAATCCAAAAAGTTCAACCAAAAGGCTTTCAAAAATGTTCACAAAGAAGATCTGTGAGTAACTCCAAAAGTTTTCAAAGAGCAAATGTCAATAAAACAAAACAAAGGAACCATACCAGGTACACAGAGTAGGTTTTAGATAAATCCAAAAGGCACAGCATGATAATAATCTAGACATGATAATTGCACAGGAAACACTGAGCAAAGTATTCAGGAGAAGGGTGACAAATACACAAACAGGGAGCAACGCACAGGTGACAACATTATAGCATAATGACAGGGACTGAAAACTAACAAGAGACACAATATGGGCCTCAGGTTGATGCGCGTGAAAATCCCTGATCAATTCAAGGTCAAGGATGTCCCTAGAGGGGACCTAGGAGCGTTCCTCTGGGCCATAGTCTTCCAAGTCCACCAGGTACTAAAGGGATGTCCGAACCCAATGAGAGTCCAATATCCGCTGGACCATGTAAGCAGACTGACCTCCAATGATCCGAGGAGGAGGGGGAGGTCTGACTGCGGGAATAAAAGGAGAAGTGACGACAGGTTTGAGTAAAGACACATGGAAGGTGGGATTAATCTTTAGTGATCTAGGTAAGAATAAACGGTAGGTAACTAGATAAATGATTGAACATTGAGTCAGCTTGCTGGACTCCACACACAGTGGCAGGTTCCTAGTAGATAGCCACACCTGTTGGCCAGGACATAAGGCAGGAGCTCGTTTCCAATGGTTGGCCTGGTGCTGATACTGCTGATATGTCTGCAGAAGCTTGAGCCTAGCCTTTCTCCAGGTCAGTTGGCAGCATTGAACAAAGTGTAGAGTAGATGGAACTCCAACCTCCACCTCTTGGTCAGGGAATAATGGGGGTGTAAACCCGAACTGGCACTCAAAGGGAGACATGCCAGTTGCTGAGGAACACAGAGTGTTATGGGTGTACTGCCCAAATTACAAAAGATGCCCAGGATGTCAGTTTGTTTGCTGCCATGCACCTCAGTGTGGTCCCTAGGTCCTGGTTCAGTCTCCCAGTTTGTCCATTAGACTCTGGTTGGAAACTGAAAGACAGACTCACCATTGTCTCCAGTAGTCGACAGAAGGCATGCCAGAAGCGGGATGAAAATTGAGGTCCTCTATCTGTGACAATGTCCTGTGGAATCTCTAAGAGTCTGAAGACATGTTTAATGACAATTTCTGCAGTTTCCTTGGCAGAAGTTAACTTGGGCAGTGGGATAAATCTGCATGCCTTAGAGAATCAGTCCACTACTACTAGAATGGTGGAGTTTCCTTTGGATGTTAGGGAGCCCGGTGATGAAGTCCATCTAGAGGTGAGACCAGGGTCGTTGGGGAATGGGGAGAGGGTGCAGCAATCCTTGAGGAGTTTGATGGGGTACCTTCCCTTGGTTGCAAGTCGGGCATGCAGCCACAAATGCCTGAGCGTCTTCCTTAATGGTAGGCCACCAAAACTTTCTCAGAAGGAAATCAAGGGTCTGAGCAGCACCAGGATGGCAGGTAAGGTGAGAACTGTGACCCCACTGGAGAACTTGGAAACGGATAGTACTCGGGACAAATAGACAATTAGCCGGTCTCCCTCCAGGGTCAGGTTTTTGAGCTTGGGCCCTTGTTACTGTGACCTCAATTCCCATCTAACTGGAGCCAGCACCTTGGAGCTCTGAAAGATAGGTCCTACTTGCTCCTCATGATCAGTGGGTGAGTAAACTCGAGACAGGGAGTCTGGTTTCAGATTCTTGGATCCTGGTCGACAGGACAAAGTGAACTGAAAATGGTAAAAAAAAAACAGTGACCAACAGGCCTGGCGAGGATTGAGCCTCTTAGCCTGTTGGATGTACTCCAAATTCTTGTGATTTGTGAGGACTAGGAACTGGTGTTGTGCCCCATCAGGCCAGTGCCTCCATTCTTCCAATGTGAGGTCGACTGCCAACAGTTGTTGATCCTCCCACATCAAAATTTCTCTCAGCTGGTGTTAATCGATGTGACAGGAAGGCGCAAGGATGAAGCTTGTTGTCAATCCCTCACTGTGAAAGAATGGCTCCCACTCCCACATCTGAGGCATCCGCCTCCACCACAAATGGCCTCTCAGCATCAGGGAGAGTCAGAACCAGAGCAGGGGTGAAATGGCGCTTCTGTTCCTTAAAAGCTTCCTCGGCCTTAGAAATTTAGTGCTTTTGCCTTTGGTGAGGGCTGAAAGAGGGGCTGCTACTGCACTAAAGTTCTGCACAAACTTGCGATAGAAATTTACAAACCCCTAAAATCATTAAACTTCCTTCACTTTCCATCTGGATATTACTTGGGGCAATAATGAATCCTAGGAACTTCAGACATATGGAACTCACATTTCTCTGGCTTAATGTACAAATCGTTATCCAGGAGGCAAAGGAAGACTTTTTGAACATGTTTTGTTTGTTCTTGCAAGGATCCAGAGAAAATCAGAATGTCATCTAGATTGACAAATACGAACTGATTTAACATGTCCCAGAGAACATCATTGATGGGCCTGGAAAACAGCTGGAACATTAGTGAGTGCAAAGGGCATAACTTGATACTTATAATGCCCTGTAGAGGTGTTGAATGCCATTTTCCATTCATCTCTTTGTCTTATGTGCACCAGATGGTAGGTGTTGCGCAGGTAAAGTCTGGTGAAAATTGAGGCTCCTTGAAGCAACTCAAAGGCAGTGGACATGAGGGGTGGGGGTAGCGGCTTCAGACCTTGATTTTGTTGAGGCCTCTGTAATCAAAGCACAGGTGAAGGCTGCCATCTTTTTTTGCCCACAAAGAAAAACCTCACCCCAGCAGGGGAGGTAGAGGGCCTGATGAACCCCACAGCAAGGGCTTCCTTTATTTAGCCATCCATAGCTGCCTGCTCTGGAGGGGATAGTGAAAAAATACGGCCTCTAGGGGGAACAGTGCCTGGAATGAGATCAATGGCACAATCATAGGGCCGATGAGGGGATAACGTGGTGGCCCTGCGTTTGCTGAAAACTTCTTGGTAAGGATAATACATGGGGGGCACTCGAGAGAGGTCAAGATGTTCTTGGGACTGAGGAGAAGCATCTGGGAACTCAAGAAGATGCATGTGGCAAGGTGAGTCCACTCTCAAGGGGGTTGTGTATTGGGGTTGTGCCGAAGAAGCCAGGGCTAGCCCAGGATTAAAGGGAATGCGGAAGACTGGATGAGATAGAAAGAGATCTCCTCTTGATGTTGAAGAATGTCGAGACGTTGTGGGAGTGTTTTTTGAATGATTTCTCCATGGCCTAGAGGTCGCCCATCCAGGGCAGTAACAACCTGGGGAGATGAAAGGGACTTAGAGGGAAGGCTTAACTTCTTGGCTAAGGAAATGTCCATAAAATTTCCAGCCGCACCGGAATCCACCCAAGCCTGCAGAGAATATCTGTACAGGACAAAGCTTTTCCCAAAAACTCAGGACAGGAGACTGAAATGTCCAGACTGGCCACAGTAAAGGCAGTGGCTCTCTTTCCTGCACCGATCACGTTCAGCAGGGGACAGGTACTTCCCAACTGCATGGGCTCTGGGGTTTCTTGGGAAGCTTGAGTTGTGAGGTGTACAGGCATGGGGATGGAAGACCTACGGGCCCATTCTCTCTATTATCCAAGCAGATCTCAACCTCAATTAGAAAACCAACAAGAGACAAAATGGGGGCCTCTAGTGGCCAAAATGAGTCCATAACTTTTCTCAAATACTGCTTCCTACCATTTCTGTTCTGTCTGACTGACAAAGAAATTATTTTCCACTTTTTTGTAGCTTATACAGCCATTCAGACCATTGCTCGAATTTAGTGGTGGGTGATTATTTTACCAGCTGTCATACAGGTTACGCAGCTACTCATTCAGCAATTCCCCTGCTGGAATCACCATACGACAAACATTATTTATATAATTTATTCATAAAAAACTAAACTCCCAATATATGCTTTAATGTGCGATATAAAGTTGTGAGAGATACATAATATTGTTGTGAGTTCAATACATTTAAAAAATATATAGCATGCATTAATCTCATGACATTACATCCCGCATTCAAGCATATGTTATAACTAATTCTGACTGATTAAAATGATTAAACTAAGAACAATAAGACTAATAAAAATAATTAATTTCCAAGACCACTCAGAACACAGCTATCAGACTTTGTATTAATGTTGCAACAGCAACAATACTACTGTAGGTTTGTAATACTGTACATTTTACAGACTTTAAGATGATGACGACAGGAAAATATGAATGAATGAGATGAAATATCATTGAGAGATGACAGAAGTGTTTATGGCTGGATCCCAAATGGCACCCTAAACACTCTGGTCTTCCTACAAGTCCACACTTTCCTGACATAATGCCGCTTTGACTGCCGGGTAAAGTCTTCTGCATAGCTTGCATACTTGTAGGCTCAGCTGAAGTGCGCATAGAGCACCCTTCTGAAACCTAAAATGATGAATGGGACACCCTACGATCTCGTGGACTTAAAAGACATGCACACGAGGCAGCCATTGTAAGTCCACAAGTGCATAGAAGTGTGCCATAGAAGTGTTTAATTAAACACTAAGTTAATTGTTTTAAAAAGACTTTGATTCTCAAACTAGATCTTAGGCTCAGTTATCTATCACTGTTACCCGAATAATTTTTTACCCGGCATGGGTCATTCTGGAAGCCAAAAACACAGAAGTGTGAAAAAGGCTAATGGGAAGACTAACTAAAATGTAAGTAAACAGCTCACCCACTTAGATATCACTTTATCTCAAGTAAAAATCAAACTTGAAATGGCCTGAACACATGATGACTGAGGGGGTCTGGGGGACTGCGATCAGCTTGGTGAAATTAAAGATACAGCTTTGTGTCTGTGACAGACAGTGTTTACCGAGCATGACTGATGATCCGAAAACAAGTTGACTATTAAAAATAACAACTGAACATCAATTCACAAATAAAATAAATTGTTTTTGGTCAAATAAATTGGTTCAAATAAATATATAATTAATTGCATTGTTAATTTAAAAATACAAAATATAATTGCATTTGTTTTCTTTTTCTTTCTTTCTTTCTTTCTTTCTTTTTCTTTTCTTTTTTTTTTTTGTCTGTGTGTAATGTGACAATGTTCATTTAATAAGGGAAATGTGACAACGTTAAGTGTAACTGGGAAATGAATTTACATTTCATTGTCAAAAGCATTTGACTGAATTCAGTGTCTCTCAGCAGCTCCCTCTAGTGAGATACTGAAACAAAGAGAAAATGCTGGCTCAGAAATTCATTTAAAAGCACAAGAAAGGAAAAAATATGAGAAAGAAATACTCACACAGATGAAAGTGTGAGTGGTTTAATTTGTTTCTGCCCATTGGAACCTTTGTCATGAGAAAAGATACACAACCGTTTTGATCCGATGTTGAATTTGGTGCAAATGGTTGATAGGCTACTACTATGGAGCTAGAAATATGACAAAATAATCTGAATTGTGTAAATTTGAATTATTTAACAGAATTGAATATTAAGTGCCATTTTATATAGATTTGAATTTGGATTTTTTAAAACTTGAATTCAGGACATTTGATATTTAACAAAATTGATTTTTTTTATGACATAATTTTCTACATATGTATTTTCAAACAGCATATTTTTTGTTCTGAATTCTTAGACTGCAAATATTCACTTCTTAAAAATACAGCTTCAGGTTTTCAACATGAATAACAAATTCAAAACATCAAATTCAATATTCTAAAATTCAAAATCAGATCACACTGAAAGTAGATCAGAGGTCCAACTTCCAGGTTCTACAGGGAAGAGTAGAGGATCTTGGATAAGTTGAATGTTGCATTTTGGCCGGTTACAGAGCAGCAATAATTCTCAGCATGTGAAACATTTTTCTCTGGGGGTCTCTGCTATGCCTATTTGTTTTAGTATAGAGTATATTTATTATGGAAGTATATTTATCATTCTGTTATCGAAGTTGGATTTTAGGCTATTTCACTCACTGGCGTTTTCAGCTCAAGAATGTCACAAATGATCATTCAGATATGTGTAACATGGCAAGCACGTTTACATGATTTATTTCCACTTAATATCATGCAAATTGTAGGCTTATTAAGGCATTTAAAGGCTAATTCACACTCCAAACTCCAACAAACACCACAAACATAATTGGATGACTGTCGTGTTTATGCAGACAGTGCAATGCCCTGCTAAATAAATAAATAAATTAGTTAATTAAAATAACTTAAAAAGCAGCGAGCCATTGAACCAACAATGACACATTTTGAGACTGCACAAGGTAAAATTATTTGCTTCACATGTGGAGTTGTCAGATCAGCCAGGCTCTACTAGTTATCTCTGCTCACTTCAGACAGTGCAGCTGGTTCCATCAGGTTAATGACATATTTAAATGTAGCCTATATTTTTTAGGATAACTTAACATCATTTGTATTGTGGGATGACCACAGGCCCAGACTGGCCATCGGAAACTCCGGGAGAAATCCCGCTGGTCAAGAGACTGATTTGGTCTGCTGCCCAGCTCACTTTCATTTATTTAGCCTATTTAGAATCTTTGTTATTAATTTTATTATTAGGGGTGGGACAAAATATCGATATGGTGTAGCAAATTAGCTCAAAATAAATATGAATAATTAATCATAACTAGTTATAATTAATTATTAATATTTTAATCAGTTAATAAAATTAACTTAATGTAATAAAATTAATATTACAATCAATTAACCTGTTGTTCAATGAACACACAGTGTTAATTGTTTATTAACTAAGAAATGTTCATTTCCAGGTTATGGGAAATAATCTTATTCTACTAAAAGCCTGTAGTCAGGACCGACATGAATAGGGACTCCCGTATATGAGCGCAAAACACGGACAACCTTACGTGTGACATGAACAAGACTTTATTAACTAGACTAAACACTTAAACTACTCTAACATTCACACACATACATGCATACAGTTTACCAAGAGAGAGAGAGCTAAAGCAGAGTACAGGAAGCAAGAGGTTACAGCATTGTTGGACATTCAGCAGATCAACAGCCTTGAGCAAACCATCAGTTTTAATTTTAACCGGCCCTTCTTTAAAAGGGGTAAGGATACTCAATGTATCCGATAATGAGACTAAGTTTGATACTTGCATGTCTCTCCAAGTTGAATTAAAGTGTCCTGATGCAATTTGTGGAGGCTCCCGTTGAATCTTTGCTGATATTGTCTTGATGAAAGAGAACCAGTTGATTCAGAGGATCTTTGGTGAATGGAAGGGCTAGGCCGCGGCCTGGCACAAGCTTGGGGTTCCTTAGAAGCTTCTAGCTTCTTAAAGCATCATCTTGACGTCAGCATTTGTCAGTAAAAGAAAAGAAGAGGAGGAAGAGCAGGAAGAGAGAGGGTTCCTTGTGATCAGTGAATATAAGGGGTGAAGATGTCACACCCTCTTGAGGTGTCTGAGCCAATAAGGAGTTCCCCTTTCAGAGGGACGTTTTTACGAGTCTTTGTTCTGTAGCAAGATATTAGCATAAGACACTGGATTGGATGAATGAGAGAATAACCTTCTAGATTCTTATAATACTAATGTGTCACAGAGTTAGTAACATGTGACATAAATTACCAAATAGGAAATGAAAGTTGGAGTCCGTAGATACCAAGCATGCTGCCAATGTGATCTCAGTTAACTATACATTTGCAACTATGGAACATTAATACCAAAATAGTCCAAAAGAGAGAATTAATACATAGAATAAAGCCTATAAAAGGAAAGTCATGAGATGGGAAACTTGGATACATGTTTATACATTTCCCAAGTGGTTATATAGAGAATACATAGGATTAAGAGAGTTTATTTGTCCTTCTCAGGAAGAATGAGTCACTAGTCTCTCCAGAATTCTTCTGGATCATAAAAGTACCATATAACTGTAACAGGACACCTAGGTTGGCCTGTGTGCTAGCAACATTGGGATGCTGGTTACAGTTGTAGGGGATGAGTTCAGAGAACTTTGATAGGGAGAGTGAGTTTATGGGTAATTCATTAAATACAATGAATAATTGTGTGGCTGATTGGTCCAGACGTTACATCCCCCTTTCGGTCGTTGTTGTTCTTTCTATGGACACCAGCGAGCGACGTTGAAGGTGTAGAAAGATCAGACACACCACTGGCACACAAGGCTGGAAGGCTGTGATGGGCTCTGGTTGTATGTGTCTCCTGGAGTGGTGGTCGTTCCATTGCGGTTGATGTAGACAGTAGACAAGCTCAGGTCTCTGAGCTGGTGTTGTGTGAGTGGTCAGAAGCTTGTACTGCTGAGTACTCCTCAGGTAAGAACTGTTCAAGGAGCTATCTTACTAGCGTTAGAAGCTCCTGCAGGTCCGATGCAGGCGTGTCCAGTCGTCCTTGGGCTGCCTGCTGTTGGAGATCCTGCTGTGTCTGCAGGGAGAGGATGCTCCCATCCCTGGCTTCTCCCTGTGGTAGGTCTGGTACCTGGGTCTGTCTGAATTAATCCTTCTCCTTCTGCAGCTGCAGAGGATTTCAGGAAAATGGCTGATAAGGTGTCAAGCAGAAGGCTTTGGCCTCCCCCTCTGTACCTCTGTGCTTGGCTGGGGGAGGTTCTTCTGCTGACTCCATGCGGCAAGTGAGACGTTTCTCCTGTAGTGGTTCTGTTTGCTGCAGGTAAGAGAGTCTCAGTTCTCTTTTCTTCTGTGTCTCTATTCTGTCAGGTCCTTGTGTCTGTCCCGAGCCTCCATCTCTAGCTGGTCTATGTGGCTTTTAGCATGCATCAGCTCCTTGTGAGTCTCTGTGATCTGGAGTTTGAGGTTGTCCACCTCCTGTTTCAAAACAGCGAGGATGTGGGCCAAGAAAAAGTTGACTTCAGTCAGATCATTGTGATCACACCTCTGGTTTGAGTCATCTGCCTTTACTTCTCTTCCATCTTTGTCCAGTTGCTTTTGGCTCTGGTGCCGTAATTGATCAGCAGCACTGGTTAGGAGGGTGTTCCTCACGACACATAGCCAGTCCTTTCGGTCTGCCATCTGGGCAGTTAGGCTGAGCATCTGCAACATTTAGGCACGCTTGTGGTGAGAGTAAGGGCAAGAGACTACTGCAAGATCAAACAGAATTTAGGGCTAAAGGCACAGTGAGCAGCCAGGTGTATAAAATACAGCTAGGTTTAATAAATGACTTAAGATGGTTCTTGTGGTCAAATTATTTCTTAGTATTTCTTACTGATGGCTCACAACAGGCTTGACCTCTGAACAAATGGAAAAGAGAAAGAGAGAGGAAGAGAGAGTTTTCCTATTAGATTGTGCTTATTAGTGGTGCTCAAAATTATGCCATAGCAATCATTCAGATTCCTTTGTAACTGGCTCATAAAATTGAAGCAACTGTTGTAAATAAACAAAATCAAGAAGGAGAGTATGTCTAGTTGCTTGTGGTTATATTGGGAAATTAAACCACACAAGACTAAACAGGAAAATGTAAATAAATCACATAGATGAAAGAAATAATACTAGTAAAAACAAATAGCTGACTGCTATTATAATTAAAATCAATAAAATATTTAAAGAAGTGATTAAAACAGCGGAATGACCTGGTATTGGGAATAGTCAATAGCACTAGTGATTAACAATTAGATTAGCTTTGGAAATCACTCTATAGTTGGTCACAGCTGCAGCGTGTTCAGGACCACACCATGTGTGTGTCCCTCCCAGAAGTTTAGTCAACGTGCTATTGAAAAATCTCAATAAATCCTAGAATTCTTCTTTAGCTAAACAGTTTACATGTAATTAAATTTAGATTTAATTACCCTAGTAACTGCAGATTTAGCTGAACAGTGTTCAGGGAGAACTGCACCTAAGTGCAGGTGAAATTAGCTGAGAAGAATTAAAGGTAAGGAAAGAGAGAAATCAGAAAACCAGGAATGTGGTTAAGGGAAATTGGTTTAGATCAGTTCACACTGCATACACACAAGCTATAGTTAAAGGCTTCACGTAAATGATGCTAACCACTAACTGTAGAAGCTATTAGTTAGCTTAGCCTGAGGTGCAGGGCTGCTAGGTGAGGTTAGCTTAGCCACCTAGCCTGGTTTGTTTGCAATATGGCATCACAGGGTGATGAGTTAGCACTTCCTGTGACAAGTCGTTGTCATGGGAACCAATGCACATTTGGGCAATTCAAACAGTTTATTGAGACTGTCTGCTCATTTCAAACAAGTTACGTATAGAGTTAAAATGTGACGCTTATACTTTCAGATTTTCAAAACTTGATATTACATTCAGTAAAATGCAAATATGTTTTGGCATTTGCAAATTTTACTCATGTAAACTCTTCTCTCTACTTTAAACAACGTCTTGTACTTGTTTAAAGGGTAATTACACAGTTTGCTGTAAGTCAAAGCTTGTTTAAGCATATATAGTTAAGTCCGTCTTGTGCATGAATACTGATATTCCTTTCAGCGAGTGAAACACAGTTTTGGTCAAAAGATAGCTATGCTTGTAGGTGCAGGCAAAGTTTAGATGAATGACATCAATCTTAACTATAACAGGGGAGCATTACCCAAATCTACATTTATATAACACTGTACTGAGATTCATTCATCAGAAACAGGTTAAGCAATACTGCAATTGGTATTTCTCCAACCAAAGCAGAATAATCAATTCTGGTACAGTTTACATGCCGCTGAGCTGAGATTCCTTCGTCAACACAGGCTTACGCTCTAATACTGAGATTAGGATTTCTTCGCTAAAATCAGATTAACTTTACACTGATACCATTTGAACATATGCTAAAATGTGTCAAGAGTAGACTCTTTCAGTTACAGTAGAGATGTCAATTCAAGCCATCACTTTATCAGCATCTAACAAGCCAGCAATTAGTGACCAAAATGCGCATCGTCTGACATATTCTGACTGGAATTATCAAATGCACACTTTTAAATTGACAGTGGTTTAAGCTCATAATCTTTGTTTATTCATGCCTGCATTCTCCACCATTACTGTAGCAAATTAGCTCAAAATAAATATGAATAATTAATCATAACTAGTTATAATTAATTATTAATATTTTAATCAGTTAATAAAATTAACTTAATGTAATAAAATTAATATTACAATCAATTAACCTGTTGTTCAATGAACACACAGTGTTAATTGTTTATTAACTAAGAAATGTTCATTTCCAGGTTATGGGAAATAATCTTATTCTACTAAAAGCCTGTAGTCAGGACCGACATGAATAGGGACTCCCGTATATGAGCGCAAAACACGGACAACCTTACGTGTGACATGAACAAGACTTTATTAACTAGACTAAACACTTAAACTACTCTAACATTCACACACATACATGCATACAGTTTACCAAGAGAGAGAGCTAAAGCAGAGTACAGGAAGCAAGAGGTTACAGCATTGTTGGACATTCAGCAGATCAACAGCCTTGAGCAAACCATCAGTTTTAATTTTAACCGGCCCTTCTTTAAAAGGGGTAAGGATACCAATGTATCCGATAATGAGACTAAGTTTGATACTTGCATGTCTCTCCAAGTTGAATTAAAGTGTCCTGATGCAATTTGTGGAGGCTCCCGTTGAATCTTTGCTGATATTGTCTTGATGAAAGAGAACCAGTTGGATTCAGAGGATCTTTGGTGAATGGAAGGTCTAGGCCGAGGCCTGGCACAAGCTTGGGGTTCCTTAGAAGCTTCTAGCTTCTTAAAGCATCATCTTGACGTCAGCATTTGTCAGTAAAAGAAAAGAAGAGGAGGAAGAGCAGGAAGAGAGAGGGTTCCTTGTGATCAGTGAATATAAGGGGTGAAGATGTCACACCCTCTTGAGGTGTCTGAGCCAATAAGGAGTTCCCTTTCAGAGGGACGTTTTACGAGTCTTTGTTCTGTAGCAAGATATTAGCATAAGACACTGGATTGGATGAATGAGAGAATAACCTTCTAGATTCTTATAATACTAATGTGTCACAGAGTTAGTAACATGTGACATAAATTACCAAATAGGAAATGAAAGTTGGAGTCCGTAGATACCAAGCATGCTGCCAATGTGATCTCAGTTAACTATACATTTGCAACTATGGAACATTAATACCAAAATAGTCCAAAAGAGAGAATTAATACATAGAATAAAGCCTATAAAAGGAAAGTCATGAGATGGGAAACTTGGATACATGTTTATACATTTCCCAAGTGGTTATATAGAGAATACATAGGATTAAGAGAGTTTATTTGTCCTTCTCAGGAAGAATGAGTCACTAGTCTCTCCAGAATTCTTCTGGATCATAAAAGTACCATATAACTGTAACAGGACACCTAGGTTGGCCTGTGTGCTAGCAACATTGGGATGCTGGTTACAGTTTTAGGGGGATGAGTTCAGAGAACTTTGATAGGGAGAGTGAGTTTATGGGTAATTCATTAAATACAATGAATAATTGTGTGGCTGATTGGTCCAGACGTTACAATGGCGATATATCGTCATCCTTCTCTGTGCGATACGAGAATCGTATCGCTGCGCCAAATATCGATATGTTAATTAAAAAAAATAAAGCACTATATATATATATATATATATATATATATATTGCTTTGCTCAAAACGTCCTACTTCAAGGCGATGCTCGACACATGAATGAGGGAAACGTGAACTTAAGTTAACTAGCCTAAGAAAAAGAGGTTATTAACAGGATGGCGGACAGCAGTGTGAGTAAAATAGATGCCCCAGCCACGTTTAAGTTCAAAGTCTTGACGCACTTTTATACCATTGATTTGACAGTCGTAGACATCTTTGACGTTCTTCACCGAGCGCTTACATGGGAGCATTGAAAGCATATATTAGGGATCCTCTGATAGACGCCTGCTTTCGAACGCTCCTGTGTATATCTTAGCGCTTGAAGAACGTCAAAGGGTCTGTTTGCACATGGTGACTTCATGCATTTTCTCTGATCGGATAGCTATCTGATCGTGAAAAGACCAGGTCTAAATGCCTAAATGCCTAAAAACGCATTTGAGACGGATTTAAATCCGATCGCTCAAACCATTTCAGGAGATGGTCTGGGACGCATTCCAGTCAAAACTGTCTATGGTCAGTCTAAATGCATCTGGTTGTTGAAACTACATATGTAAATTTTACTTCTCCCAAAAATACTAAAACTGAAACATGTGAGAGTCAGATATGACAACGCTACTGCATCACACATCGCCGCAGATCTCTTCAGCAAGCTGACGCGCAAACTGCCGCATATGAAAGTGAAAGTAAGTCGCAGACGCATAACACACAATTATCTTCATTAAAAGTAATGAGACCTTATACCAGTGCTGTTGCTGCTCTCTCCTATTGCAGTCTTTGATTTTGAAATTAGCTGATGGTCAATAAAATGCACCTCATATTTCTTGCCTTCGGTGACGTGGTAACTCTATTAAATGTACATATAAGATCAGATTTATCAGTTAACCTGCACTAAACTTTTCACGTGCATTTTGTTTTCATATTAAGACCAATATCGCGATGTATCATTATAGGATTGTCTAGCGATATATCGATTATCGCAGAATCGCTGACTCGCGATATTATCGTTATCGTGAGCCATTTATCGTGATCGTATCGTATCGTGAGGTACCCTCCGATTCCCACCCCTATTTATTATTATTATCTGCCCGATGTGCGCAAGTGATTTCTGAATTTGGCATTCAATTTAGCCTACGCTATCATCTCTGGCAAACGACTTCTGCATGCAAAAGAAAAACTGTACATGAAGACGCAGTGAATGGGTGGCGCTTCGTGATGTATTTTCGCTCTAAATATGTGCATCTCTATATCAGATAAATTGCATTTTAGACAATTATGTTCCTTCTCCGTCCATATGATATATGCACATATTGAATGAGGAACGGTTTTCTAGCATTTACTTGAACTTTGCGAATATATGGTTTAACATATTTCAGAGGTGGCAAAAATTTAAATTTAAAATGGACTGAGTAAAGCTCGCATGATTACAAACTCTACTCATCATTGTGTGAACAAATTATGGCCTATAACTTTGGTATAATGTTAAAAAATGTTATTTGGGCTATTTTAGTTGCCATTTGCCATATAGGTAATAGGCCTATATAACGCAAGTAAATATAGAAAAAAAATATAGGCCTATACAATTATAATAATAGGCTATAAAATATATAGGCCTATAGGCTAAAATTGTAAAATAAAGCACTAACTATAGTAGGGATGTCCAGATCCGATCACGTTATCGGAAATCGGGCCCGATCACGTGGTTTCAGACTCGATCGGAATCGGACGTTACCTCCCGATCAGGACTCGGATATGTATAAGGGGTGCAACGGTTCTCCACTTACGGTTCGGTACGCACTTGCACCACGGTCCATCTCGAATGACGACGCATCTATTGGTTAGGTTTGTTTAAAATAGCAACGTGGAAAACAGACAGACAGAGTTCAGATAATGTATGTTTCAGTCGATGGATGCACAAAACGTTACAACAACGATAATCAGAAAGCGTGGACAAAACAGTCACTCATTGTAAACTGTTCAATGCGAGTGACGTATGCAATGTCCAGTCGCCGTCATCAGCCGGGTGATAATGCGCGAGCGCAGGTGAGACCTGAACAGCACACGTTGCTATCTGTGTTTAAACTAAACTCATTTAAGCCTTGCTGATTTAAACCTTCAAGAACAAAACGCGAAAGAGAGCTCGCGCGCTGTGAGAAGATTTGTTTGATTATTTTATACAGTAAAGATAATATGCAGTGATATTTTATATTTGATTACTTTATCCATTTTCTGTACGTGAAAACTACTGTAAGATACCTGAAAAACCTGAAAAGCACTGTTCCTGGATCTGTTTTTTTGCTTTTCTTTTTTATGTATTATAGAAGTATCGGATCGGGACTCGGTATCGGTAGATACTCAAAATCAAATGACTCGGACTCGAGGGGCAAAAAAACGTGATCGGGACATCCCTAAACTATAGTGGCATTCATTATAACCAACATAAAGCCTAAATGCAAAGGCAAAACAAATTTATTTAAAAGTGAAACAAATGGCATTGGGCTTTCTGTCATTCAGCACTAATCCAAATGTTTCCATATTATTCGAGATGTAGGCTAACATTTGGTTGCTAAACTTTTACTTAATAAACAAGTTTTTGTACTTCACTCTTGTTCAGTGGGTCCGTGTACGTTTTGATAGTTTGTTTTTCAATTTGAAATGAAATACGCAGAAACGAGAAAACGGTCGTTTCCCGTTTTTTCGTTTGTTAAGAAAAAAGGAAAAATGAGATTTTGACTTGATTTTTGTTTTTTTTCGGGTCACGGATAGAAAACGGAAACACGACTTCAAAACTCGTTTTCCACATGTGGGCGGTCATTACACGCCCCTTTCAGCTGATTGGTCTATCAAATATGAGCCAATGACGTCATCTTCAGTTCGTTCAACAAAATAATAGTCCTCTGCCGCTATATCAGTAGATGTCATAAATCGGCTTTCTTCTGTGTAACCTAACGCGTATTTCACAGAAATATGTTTGCACAGATAAAAAAAAAGGTTTAAAAACCCTACAGTAAAATTTAATTAAGTCTGTTTTAAAGCTGTCATTGTGTTTTTAAAATGTAAAATGTAAATGCCTCTACATCTGTTACCAAGCGCATGACATCCTTTGGGCTACTACCACCGATCAATAGGCTATACATAATGATAGACTATTCTCTATTATAGATCAGTGGCTACTGCACTCTTTTTTTTTTTTTTTTTTAATGTTTTGTTTACATTTTATACATTTAAATTCAATCATTTAGCAGACACATTCCTTGCAGTAGACTATGCAGTCATATTAGAAAATAGGCTATCCCCTAGGTGGCAACACCTAATAACGTTATCACCATCAGGGGGCTTTTTAGTTTTTCTTAGCTTATAAATGGCCATGCTGATTTTATCTCTTAAATTAAACACTTTTATGAACACAGTGAACATTATTATATGTCACAGTTTACTTGCTATCCTCACTTTTTCTGTCTTTCCTTCGCTTTTGAATGAATTAGCTATAAATGGCCCTGAACATTTTACTTTCAATTTCGATTTAACGGCTATTGGCGATTCTGCGTCAATTGCTTTAGTGGACAACAGCAAAACAAAAACTCTCCTATTTAGAACTTTTATTATCTTTGTAATTATTTTGTTATCTTTTATCGTCTTTGTAATTATTTTATTTTGTAAATATTCGTGGCTTAAACAGCGGAAAAATTTACTGTATGCAGTTCTGTGGATGTTTTTAAAAACTTAAACTAAACGAAAATTATTGACAAATATAATTACTGTTTTTTTTCCCCCTGACTTTTTAACAGATGCGATCATCGTTTCATTAACCGACAAGATTATATTAAATTAGAATTAAACGAAATTTGACAAATGTCTGTGAATCATTAAAAAAAATCCCAGGGGTTTAGTTTCAGCCTACATGAACAAATAGCAGAATAAACAACAGAACATGAGGATTCATCATCATCACGCACCTGCAGCGCTTCTGTGAATGGAGAACAAAGGATTCAATTATAGTATAAAAGGAATAAATAGCCTATGTCTATGCGCGACAGTTTTTGACAGTTACAGCCTGTAACTGTCAAAATAACATACATTCAACCAAATATATAAAAAGTTATACTGCTCATTTTAAGTAGTCTGTGTAGGCTACATTAAAAGTGTTTAAATAATAAATATAGTTTAGCCTCCAAATCGTGAATATTGAAACATTTGGATTTGTGTCAAATTTGAGAGGTAGTTAATGCCGGTTTCTGTTTCAGTTATATATAGGCTATTATTTTTGTCATAACTAAAATAGCTATGTAGCTGTCATTTTGATCTTTAATGTTTGATCTTTACATATTCCCTCAATCTTTTAACCAAAGGGTTATTAACATATTCAGCAGGCAGGCTATATAAAATAAATAAATAAAGAGAGATGAGCTATTGTTCGTTTTTCAAAATTGCTTACACTACTTATTTATTGTGATTTATTCTATTTATTCAAAATAGAATAAAATAAAAACTGTAGGGTTTTTTTATTTTATTTTTTTTTAATCTGTACTTTTCATCCACTCCTCTGTGTGGGTAGTGCAGTTTCACTATGCATATTAAACTACAAACAGCATTACAACAGTCTGTGGTCTGATTAACATTTCTGAAATAAATATTTCTGCGAAATACGCGTTATGTTGCACAGAAGAAAGCCGATTTATGACATCTACCGATATAGCGGAAGAGGACTGTTATTTTGTTGAAAGAACTTAAGATGATGTCACTGGCTCAGATTTGATAGACCAATCGGCTGAAAGGGGCGTGTAATGACCGCCCACACGTTTTCTATCTGTGACCCGAAAAAACGTAAATCGAGTCAAAATCTCGTTTTTCCGTTTTTTTTTTTTTTTACAAACGAAAAAACGGGAAATTTTTTCGTTTCTGCATATTTCATTTCAAATTGGAAAACAAACTATCAAAACGTACACGGACCTTCAGTGTCCTTGTGAAATAGCTTTCTTCACGTGAGCAAAAATGTGCTTGGCATAACACCACAGTGAGGCGGTGGTCATGCTGAACTCGAGCAGTGTAATTTTTATAGGCTATATTCGGTCAACTGCATATTATTTTGATTAACAAGCTGTGAAGTCGGCGCGATCCCTTGGATTTTTTCCTTAAACAGCAGTAGGCTATAATACTCAAAAAAAAGTTTAAAGCATGCGTTAACGTTTATTTTTTAACACTTACCAATAAAAACAAAACACTGTCCTTTTGTAAAATAAAGAAAACAAACAGGATGCGCTTTCTATCATTTCCGTGAACAGGTTTGTGGAGCACAAAAATTTACCAAAATTCAGCACAGCCTATACTACGCAGTTTTTTCTTTTGTTAATCTGTTAATTACTTTGAGTAATAGGCTATGTTTCATTTAGACCTATTCCTTTTACAGGCTATAATTTGTTCTGTTTTTCTTCGTTCACAGAATCGCAGCAGGTGCGATGTGACCATGAACAGGCTACCATGGTATTTTTAATAGGTCACAGACACATACATTCAGATTTAATTTAATAAGCCTACAATTTGCATGATATTGAGTGGAAATAAATCATGTAATCGCGCCTGCTATGTTACACACATCTGAGTGATTATTTGTGACGTTCTTGAGCTGGAAACACCAGCAAGTGAAATAGCCTAACATCCAACTTAGATAACAGAATGCAGAAGAAATATAGTAATTATAGAGTTACGTGTAACTGTTACGCATGCTAATCACTTCCATACTAAATATACTTTATATTAAAACAAATAGGTGTGTGGCGAGGAGGGCGTTGTTCCGCAAGGTTTGCAACGGGAGAGAGAGTTGGGAAATGAGCGGTGAGTAAGTGGGTCAAGTTCAAATGACAAACACCTGTGTCTTGTTTGAGTAATTAGCATGGAGAGACCGCATAAAAGCCATCTGGATGTGAGACGCAGAGAGAGAGGGACAGACTGAGGACTCGTGCGTGTGTGTTTACACTGGAGAGAAGTCACAACATTTGTGAAACCTGTTTATTGTTGCCGAGTGCATATAGCATGGTTTTCTGTTTGTTTTTGGATTGTCAAATAAAGCATGAGTCAGTCAAGCCGACCCTGTCCTCTTCCTTCCTAAAACATTGAACTTTGTTACACTGGTGCCAAAACCTGGGAAGGAAGCAGGAGAGCCGCCGTTGTCATGCAAACTCTGCCAAGTACGCCATTTGCAGATGTTATCTCATCCCTCGCGGTCCTTCACCAAGAACAACACCAGGCATTGCTGGACCTGTGGAGCGACCAGGAGCATCACTTCCAAGTGATTGTTCAGGCACAACAGGAGGACTGCGAGAGGTTCCAGAGCTGGATGGACCGGGAAGAGCGGCGAGAGCGGTCTACCCTTTGTGATGGCACAACAGCTCCAGGACTCATGCCGCAAATGGCTACTGGCTGAGGGAGGCAACATCAACACCATCATTGACCGTGTGGAGCTTTTCTCCCTCTCTCTCTCTTTCTAGACCTGTCCTTTTATCTAGGTCCCGTCTGCCAGGTTCTCCGCGAGTCCCGCCCCGAGGGCGGGGTGGCTCAGGTCAGGACTATGCTGCCGCTAACAGACCGCTAACAGACCGATGCTGCGTCCACTTCCCCGCTCTCTCCACACCAATTGTTTAACCCACTTCCTGCCACTAGGGTGGCGGGGAGGCCTGGGTTGGCCTGTTGGCATTGTGGGGATCCCGACCACTTTATTGACAGGTGTTCCATGATGGAGGTGGGGACACTGATCCGGGTCCCGGACGTCCCCGGACGTGGTGAAATATCCTCTAATGTTGGCTGTTATCCAATTTAAGGGGAAAAATGCATAGTGTAGAGGTTGCAGTTAACCCACACCTCCGACATCCGCTAATCCGGAACTAATTGGCCTGCTTTTAGTGAATTATTGGGATGCTTATGTGTGGATGTCTCGTGAAACAAAGAAGCTGGAACAGAGGACGCTCGTGCAGTTGGGAGAGGCTGAATGGGGACCACTGAGATCTGATCCAGAGGAAGCGAGTGACATAGAGAGGCTAATCCTCTCGGAGCGCGATGATTTTCCTCTGGAACATCATCTTCGCTTTTAGTGAATTATTGGGATGCTTATGTGTGGATGTCTCGTGAAACAAAGAAGCTGGAACAGAGGACGCTCGTGCAGTTGGGAGAGGCTGAATGGGGACCACTGAGATCTGATCCAGAGGAAGCGAGTGACATCGAGAGGCTAATCCTCTCGGAGCGCGATGATTTTCCTCTGGAACAGTCTCAGGATGAGTCATTAAATCATGCGCTTTCCTATCCCTATTTTGCAATTATAAAAGACCGGTTCTATCGAGCGACACAAGACACTCAGACAAAGGAAGATACAACACAGTTGTTGGTATCAAAAAGCCGTCGGGAAATGATTTTCCAGGCGGCTCATTGTTATCCTATGGCTGGACATTTAGGGCAAACAACAACACTAAATCGTCTCATGACCCGATTTTTTGGGCCGGGTATTCACAAGAACGTGCGCAGGTGGTGCACGTCTTGTCGTGAATGCCAGCTGGTAAATCCACCGGCCTCCCCAAAAGCATCATTGCACCCTCTTCCATTAATGCAGGTCCCCTTCGAAAGAATTGGAATGGACCTCATCAGACCATTGGAACGATCAGCAAGAGGGCATCGTTTTGCATTAGTGCTGGTGGACTATGCAACACGATATCCTGAGGCAATGGCGCTTCGCAGCATATCCGCTAAGAGTGTTGCAGATGCACTGTTTTGTTTGATCTCCCAAATGGGGATTCTGAAAGAGATCCTCACTGATCAGGGCACGACATATATGTCACAAACGTTACGCGAGATATACAAACTTAAATCGATTCGTTCCAGCATCTATCACCCACAGACCGACGGGCTGGTCGAACGTTTTAATCGCACTTTAAAAACCACGATTCGTAAGTTTATTCACGAAGACGCCAAAAATTGGGATAAATGGTTGGAACCCCTTTTGTTTGCTGTGCGCGAGGTCCCGCAAGCCTCCACCGGGTTTTTGAGCTTCTTTATGCACTGCCAGTGTGAGAGGCAGAGAGAGAGAACGAGTCAGACAGAGCAGCTGCACAGAGCGGTATTCAGAGACCCTCCGTAAAAGCTTTGATATAGAGAGAAAAGAGAATAAATATAGTAAAAGGATCATATTTCTGAATGGATGCGGCCACACTGAGCTTTCATTGGGGTGAAAAGATGACAAGGCAAGGATTTGTGGAGTAAAAGCTGATGCAATCCAACGGAGAATCAGAGTGTTGCGAATGAGCTTATTTGAGTATATGTGAAGTTATTGCCTTGGTGAGTCACATCTTAAGTAATATTATCATATTATATGAGAAAAGAGTCACAAACTCAATAATTAAATTGATAAGTGATTTAGTAAGACAAATCAGACACAGTTATTTGTTATAGTTAACCAATAATTGTTTAAAGCTCATTCTGGGGTCTGTCCCCATCTCCTGAGAAGTTCTCAGTTACAAGTTTATTGCGCTAAAGAATGTGGTTGCCACATTGAGGGCAGAGAAGAGACACAGAAAATCTGCACCTTCCTTGCATTTTCCACACCGAACACAGACATTCCTGCATTAATTTATAGACAGACTGTTCTATAAATGAACATGCATATCCCCAGGAAATGGTATCCATTAATACTGTTGTTGTATTGCACTCATTGCATTCACATTTTTATTATTTTTAAATTTTATGACATTCAAGGTAATTCAGTTATGCCATGTTTAGTTTCTATGGGTTCGTATCGGGAAGATTTAAATGCTTGTGTATGCAGTATGTCCATACCTGCGCAACACATAAGTATTACAAGAATCTTTAATAGTTCTTCTTCAAAAACTCAGCCAGTTAATCTTGCTTGGTCGTAAAAGCCCTGACAGGAGGCGTGTTGTCATCCGGAAATACAACATCTTCATTGGTCCGGTCAACAACTAAGAGGTGTGACTTTGACCAGCAAAAAATGCCACTCCTTCTCTTTTTTTCCTTGCTTCTTGGACGACTGAAGAGACCCCCTGCTTGCTGCAGGCCTTTTAAGACTTCACCTACAACCCAGCCACGTGCTCATCTATAAGTTGTTTCATAGTACTTCATCTAACATAGAAGATATTGGCAACAACTTCGGACTGAATCATCAAGACTACTCACCCTGAAGATCCGATGTTCCTCAGCCTAAAGGCATCTTGCAAGTATTGTACATTTGAGCACTAAACAGCAATTTGGTATTGATGTGTAAAACTTACCTTTATCAGCAAAGGTGTTTTTATTACTGAAGAAACTGATGATTCTTTTCCAGATTGTCTTTGACTTTTCCTATAGCTCCATTAATGGTTCCCTTTCCGGTTCAACTCTATCATCGCCATTACCTATGTATGTGTGTCACCTTTGTGTATGTTATGTGTTAGTTTAGTTATGTGTTTGTGAGTTAGTTAATAAAGAATTGTGCACAATACATGTTTGGTTCTGACTCCATCTGTTAACCCTTTCGCATGTAAGTTTCAAATATTCTGTCTGACCCCCCAGTGTGAGTTTTTTAAGGCGACCATTATTTAGAACGTATCACTTTATGGTTTCCATGGTGACGTGTCATTGCCTGTTATGTGACACACCGCAGCACTATATGAATGATGATCTGCTTTCATTTAATTTTTCCTTTTTTATTCAAAATATTCACAAATTTGTTAACTATAGCATGAAATATCTAATAATCCGATTGCCAAATATGTGCAAGTGGATGTGTTTTGCTATTTAAACACCTTTATAATGATCGCGTTAGTTGAGCCATATGAGCGATGGGCGCCACCATGTTAGTTTGCACCGCGCAGAGAATCGGATCTGTTGGATTTACAACCCGTGAATTTATCCACTTCTCCCGAAATAAATGAAAGTAAGTGTGCCGGTGAACTGGGGAAGAATAGAGTAAGCTTTTAAGTTACTTTCACAATGTGTATCTGATATGAATTAAACGTGTTGTCAAGTTATGTTATTTCCGCTTCTATAGACATCATTGTGTATTTTACAAACTCTAAATATATTGTTTTGTTAGTACTCATGTGTATTTAAATGTCTGAAACCTGAAATGAACATTATTTGGTTGAAAACATTGCATATATGTGATATATGAAAAGTGCTGCGCACGTCCGTCTCTGGTTTAGCGCCAGTTAAAGCGCGCACGCACATTTGAATTTGGCAGTTGACCACGTAATGCACTGAACGTTCTAATCACACCGGTGTGATTGTACGCTCCTGGGGCCAGCCAAGACTGATCACACCGGTGTGATCGTACGTGTTAAAGGGTTTAATAAATTGCCTCTTAACACTCTGAGGTCTGAAAACGCGCCGGCGCGTTTTGCAGGGTTTTTTTCACATTGCAGCAAGACAGACTAACAACAGACTTAAAATACTCCGTCACTTTTTGTCATAGAGACATAAGTAATATATCAATTGAAACTATAGAATATCTTCTTTTATTTGTATACACTCAGAGTAAAAACAAAATGTTGTGCTTTTTGTAAAATAAAGAAAACTAACATGATTCGTAATTTCTCCTCTCCCTCTGAACGAAGTCCAATCTGATAGTTCTCAGAAAATTAACTGTAACTTAGTGAATACTAATCACAGAAAAATTACACTTATGTCTAAAAAAACATTAAGATGTCAGGTTTTAAATAATGTAAGTCAAATTGAAAACAAACCTTCTGTGTTTATGTAATCTGTATGAAAAGAGAGCCATGTCAGAAGTCCGTGATTCAGCTCATTATCCGCTAATGCGGCCACACCCACGGAGCCAGCGCTATTCAGACGCAAATTCAGAGGCAATACATGCATTCATCATCTCAATCGTGTATTTATTGTCTTGAAAAGTGTTTATCTGGATGTAAAAGTCATGGTTAGCGAGCTCTAGAAGACATGCAGTTAGTTCCTGTTTTCTTTTCTTCTATAGATGAAGTTTAGATGAGTTTGTGTTTCTTTAGCGCTCTCCGTCTGCAGTATGTATTGGAAACTCCATTCATGGAATAGCCTCTTCTTCTTTTAGATGAATTTGTGGACTAAAAATGCACATAGAGCGCCCTCCGACTTCAAGGATGAATTGAAAACACCAGCGCTCATAGTAATGACAGTGAATATTAAATAAAAAATAACTCCTCTGTATAGAAAATTGACAAACATATGAGAATCCAATATTTTTCCAAATGTGCATGCGTTTAAACTAAAAGCCTATATTCAGACTTTTGCATCACAGAAATACAATATATTTTAAAGTATAATATAAAACCATTACTTTATATTGTAATAATATTTTTCTGTATGTTTCATATATCATGATGAGCTTGAGACATCACAGAATGTTTTTTTTCACAGCCTACCTGACTGAAATGCCTCATTAATATGCAAGTCATTTCAGCTCATTACTACCCAATTCTTTTGTGGAGGTGAGAATGGCCCATTTTCAGTGGTGATTCACGCCTCCTCGCATACTGTGTTTCTTGGCAAAAAGTGTCTTACAAAAACTAAATCAATATATTGTTTTATATGAAGGAATAGGCAGCATAATTTTTACATAATTTTGAAGCAAAAACTCTAGTTTACAACCTCCAATACCCTAAAGTATTGTAAACACAGATTTACTATACTTTTTTTGGCCTTATTTCAGTGACTTTTTTGTTTTTTGTTTTTTCAATAACCATGCATAAATGTTATTCCTTCAAAAACACAAACATGTACATACATGTTCCTCACATATTATTGTAGCCTAGCCTAGCCTAGTCTGAATACAGTGTAATGACACTTTTGTCATTAATATGTTTATGAACAACTGAAAAAAGCACAAATGTCAGGGCATGTCAAAACTTCTCCAAGCCCCAAATCAGCCTCAGACTCCAGAGGGTTAAGTGATCCTGTGTTATGGTAGACAGGAGACAGACACAGATGTAGCAGGTAACGATAGTTTATTTGACCAAAGTAGAGCAGAGGAACACACACAGGTAAGTGAACTGGATGTAGAGAGGTTTGAGCTGGTGATATGAGGAATATAGTTACTGTCCTTTCTTTGCAGATGGATACACGCTGGAGCTTAGAGATCGCTGGAGAACTTGGGAGCTGGTTGGAACACACACACACAGCAGACGGAGCACACAGAGGGAAGCTCTGTGTTGGAACCTGACGTGTCTGTGACAGTACCCCCCCCCCCCTCCACGGCCCGCTCCCGACGCCGTGGTCGTCCTCTTCCCCGCGGTGCCGGTTTCTCAGGGTGACTGTCGTGGAATGTCTGGAGTAAGTTGGATGTCGTTCCTTGGGACCCAGGAGCGTTCCTCTGGGCCATATCCTTCCCAATCCACAAGATATTCCAGCTGACCACCACGACGCCGGGAGTCCAAGATCTCACGAACCTCATACGCAGTTCCGTCCTCCAGGATGAGTGGAAGGGGGGGTTCGGCGGGAGCCACGTCAGGTCCTGTGGGAAGAACAGAAGGGTGGTGAGGTTTCAGCAGTGACACGTGGAAAGTGGGGTGTATACGATACCCTTGTGGAAGACGGAGTTGATAGGTGACTGGGTTGACCTGCTTGACGATGGGGAATGGGCCAATGAACCTGGGACTCAGGTTTCTGCAGGGCAGACGCAGTCTGATGTCTCGGGTGGATAACCAAACCATCTGACCATGGGATCAGACGGCATGATTTTGAGAAGCGATCCACAACAACTAGGATGGTGGTATTTCCTTCTGAGACAGGGAGATCAGTAATGAAATCCACTCCTAGGTGTGACCATGGGCGATCGGGAACGGCCAGCGGAAGGAGTTTCCCAGCTGGCAGATGACGAGGAGATTTGGAGATGGCACACTCCCGACAGCCCTGCACGTACCTTCTGACATCCGAAGCCATCCCTGGCCACCAGAAGCGTTCCTTAAGCAACGAGAGGGTCTCATTGACCCCCGGGTGACCAGTGCCAAGTGACGTGTGAGCCGAGTGAATGGTGGGAGTGCGTCGTGTCCGTGGAAGGTACAGCAAGCCAGGTGGACAGCCCGGCGGAGGCTTCATGGAGGCATTGGAGGAGGGGATGGTCTCTTCTGACCAGGTAATGGGACTCACGATGAGAGAGCTCGGGATGATGGGTTCAGGTTCCTCGGTCTGTTCGTCAGGAGCATACAGACGGGAGAGAGCGTCAGCCTTTACATTTTTAGAACCTGGGCGGTAGGAGATGGTGTAATTGAAGTGTGAGAAAAACATGGCCCAGCGAGCTTGTCTAGGGTTCAGTCTCTTAGCTGATCGAAGATATTCAAGGTTTTTATGATCAGTCAATACCAGGAACGCGTGCTTGGCTCCCTGCAGCCAATGCCTCCACTCTTCCAAGGCAAGCTTAACAGCAAGAAGTTCCCTGTCACCGATGGAGTAGTTGACTTCCGCCGGGCTGAGCTTGCGGGAGAAGAAGGCGCATGGATGGAGTCTACTTGGCATCCCCTGCTGCTGCGACAACACCGCTCCCACTCCAGTCGTTGAAGCGTCCACTTCGACGACAAATTGTTTCTCTGGGTCTGGATGTACGAGCAAGGGAGCAGTGGTGAAGGCTTCTTTGAGTTGGTTAAAGGCGTTGGTGGCTGCTGGAGTCCAGGACAGAGACTTGGGTTGATTGCGGAGCAGGCTGGTAAGTGGATGGGCGATGGAACTGTAACCTTTGATAAATCTTCTGTAAAAGTTGGAGAATCTGAGGAAACGTTGGAGTTCTTTTATAGTTGTGGGTTCTGGCCAGTTGGAGATGGATTCCACCTTCCTCTCGTCCATCCGGATGCCACTGTGGTCTATGTTGTAACCCAGGAAAGAGACGGAAGGTTGGTGGAATGAGCACTTCTCTGCCTTGAGGAACAGGTTGTATTGACGTAGACGGGCAAGGACCTCCGCAACGTGTCGGCGATGCTCGGCCTGGCTCCGGGAGTAGATGAGTATGTCGTCGATGTAGACTAGGACAAAGCGATGGAGAAACTCCCAGAGCACCTCATGAATGAAGTCCTGGAATACGGAGGGGGCGTTGACCAATCCATACGGCATAACCAGGTATTTGTAGTGGCCAGTAGGGGTGATGAAGGCGGTCTTCCACTCGTCCCCCTCACGTATCCGGATGAGGTTGTACGCGCTGCGGAGGTCCAGCTTCGTAAACACAGTGGCACCAGGGATATGTTCCAGGGCCGCTGGGACGAGAGGAAGGGGATACCTGAACTTGACAGTTATTTTGTTGAGGGAGCGATAATCAATACATGGCTGCAAGCCTCCGTCCTTTTTAGCCACGAAGAAGAAACTGGAAGCAGCAGGGGAAGTAGACGGCCGGATGTAACCTTGGGCGAGGGCTTCCTTGATGTAATCCTCCATGGCCTTCTCCTCCGGGATGGAAAGAGGGTATATCTTACCCTTTGGCACTGGTTCACCCGGAAGCAGGTCGATGGCACAGTCCCATGGCCGTTGTGGAGGCAGCTTGGAAGCCCGTTGTGGGCAGAAGACATCGCTGAAGGGGGCGTAACACTTGGGGATATCGACAGAGCGTTGTTCGACTGGACTTTCGATGGACGTGGCGCAGAGAGTGAGGTCAGGCAGAGGAGTCGGTGGAAGAGGAAGTTCAGCCAGACACTGAGAGAAGCATGTGTCGCCCCACTTCAGGATTTCACCCGTTTTCCAAGAGATGGTAGGATTATGCTGCTCCAACCAGGGGCTCCCTAGAACCACGTCAGCGGTGGAAACCTCCAGAACCAGCATATGAGCCTCTTCTCGGTGTAGTAAACCCACTTGAAGTGTTACAGGTCCAGCCATGGTGCGGACGCGCTTACGGCTCAGGGGTCTGCCGGTTATTGAGCTGATCTTGTAGATGGTCGGAGACGGAGTGGTCTTGAGACGTAATTGACGACAGATGGCGCCGGAGACGAAGTTGCCGGCTGACCCCCAATCGATGAGCGCGACCACTGTAAGGGATACAGTAGCGGCAGTAAGATTGACGACAGTAGTGAGTGGTTTCATTTTATGAGTAGCAGGAATAATAGCACTCACCAGGGGTCGCGCGGTCGTGTGGGGCATGCTGCAATCATATGCCCAGGTTCTCCACAGTAGAGACAGAGATGAACGGTCAGTCGACGGCGGCGTTCTTCAGAACCACTTCCATTGGTTCTTGGGCTGGTTCTGGGGAGCTGACGGGTTCGGATCAGCAGAGGAATACGTTGGAGAGGGACTGGTCCTGGTGCTCCTGGATGCACGCTTGCATGCGAGTGGCGCAGCGTATGGAGAACTGGATGAACTTTTCAAGGCCGATGGAGTCCTCGCATGCCGCGAGATGCAGCCGCACCCGAGGTTCTAAACCTTGTCGATAGGTTGTTATCAGGGCTTGTTCATTTCATCCGCTGATTGCTGCAAGCGTTCTGAATTGCAAAGCATAGTCGTAAATAGACATTGATCCTTGTTTTAAATTATAAAGTTTCTCACCAGCTGAAGAATCCGTGATCGGTTTCCTGAATACTTCCCGGAAGTGGGAAATAAACGCCAAGTAGGATTGGGTTACAGCCCCCCTCCGGGACCAGATGGAGTCGGCCCATTTTAATGCTTTGCCGCTGAGTTCAGTAATGACGAACGCTATCTTAGAGGTGTCACTCGGGTACAGGTGCGGCTGCATCTCCAGGACCAGTGTACATTACAGCAGGAATCCGCTGCAATCCTCCGCCGATCCTGAGAAGGGCGCCGGTTTGGCCATGGGACTGGCGTACGGTGGTAACGAAGGAAGGCTGTTGACATTGTCGTTGGTATTCGCTGGTGCAGGTGAAGGGACAGTGACTGGAGATGGCGGTGGTGGATGGATGGTAAGTGTGCGCCGTAGCGCATCCACGAGTTCCTGGAAGGGGTCCGGCTGGCTCATACTGGGTATGCGGTGTTGGTCCGGTCTTCTGTTACGGTAGACAGGAGACAGACACAGATGTAGCAGGTAACGATAGTTTATTTGACCACAGTAGAGCAGAGGAACACACACAGATAAGTGAACTGGTTGTAGAGAGGTTTGAGCTGGTGATATGAGGAATAGTTACTGTCCTTTCTTTGCAGATGGATACACGCTGGAGCTTGGAGATCGCTGGAGAACTTGGGAGCTGGTTGGAACACACACACACACAGCAGACGGAGCACACAGAGGGAAGGAGGCGCGCTGGAGACAGGTGAGTATCATGGGGATGAGTCCTTTAGGTAAGCATTACAATGAGTAGATGCAAACGAGACCGGACATGGAGTGCTGTGTGTGTGCGTGCTATATAGTGCTGCTAATGAGTGGAGTGATGAGGTGCAGGTGTCGGTGATCAGTACTCTGGAGACTATGAGCATTGTGGTTGGGTGACGTTGGAACCTGACGTGTCTGTGACATCCTGACTACATGCTCTGAGTAGTACTGTAGAATAAGGACGTTGTTTTTCCATAACCTGGAAATGAACATTTCTTATAATTAATAAACAATCTACACTGAGTGTGCACTGGACGAACCATTTGGTGGAGAACGAAAGGCATCATTTAAGCAATTGTTTGCAGATGGAACCAGTAATAAATTATGAGGGGCCGTACAAGCCATAATTCATTCTGGCACTCTCACACACATACATTCTCCTTTCACATACATACATTTGTTGGGGATAAACAGTTTAGGACCCTTGGAACCAGATATGTTGAATAAAGACCCGGAGTCAAAGTTTAAAAAAATAATAAATTGAAGAAAAATTTAATGAAGAATAGTTTGCAGTTTCATCAGCAGAAGCCAGCTTCAAGTCTCACAAGGAGTTCGTAGGCCGCTCTGCGTACATTCATATTTCCACAACAATTATACTCTAACAGAGTCCACTAACTACGTCATTACTTCAGGTTTGATTCTGATTAGCTAGGAAAAATAGACAAGATTAGAAATTTTCCACACGTGGACAGATCGTAAGAAGCATATCTCCCTTCGTCACGATGATGACGAGGGGGACCCTAGATTTAGGTACCGGATGTCCTTTTGGGGTCATGATGTGGCGTCTGTTGGTCTCAAGCAGAATGCCAGTTGTCCAGTACAAAAGGGACCTGCACAAAACACTTAGCGCACATACACAGATACACATGATTCACAGCTTCTTCAAGGCTGAAGTTGATCTGAGCTCTGCTCTGAGTAGGACACTTTCCCCAAAACATACTGATAACATGTTCTTTTCTCTCAGTGAGATGTACAGAGGAAAATAGATCCTTTAACATACATTGAAGAAGTCATTTAAATAATTTAACAGAAATATAAATGTTGATTTATAACTTAAAAGATATATATTGAAGCGGCAGTGGATTCCAGAATCCACCCCTTCACATTCTACTCTCACACACATAAATTCTCCTTTCACACACACATACACGTTTACTCTCACATACATACATTCACCTTTCACATACATACATTTCTAATCTCACACACAATTACATTCTCCTTTCACACACATACATTATTTCACATATATTTCTACTCTCTCACATACATATATTCTCCTTTCACATACATACATTTCTACTCTCACATACATATATTCTCCTTTCACACACATACATTTCTACTCTTACACACTTACATTCTTACATTCTCCTTTCACATTTTCATGTGTAAATTTTGGGTTGTTTTTTGCCCAAGGGCTGGGTAAACATAGGACAGAACACAGGTTGGGCTAATTCTACCCAGCATAAAGGGTTGATTTTATTAATTATTTTTTTGTATGATATAGTTTATTTAGTACTTACAGATTAAATTATCTAAACCAGTGGTTCCCAACCTTTTTAGCCTCAAGTACCCCCACAACTCCATCAATAAGGCTCAAGTACCCCTTTATCGACACTAAACAAAAATGCGGCGTTTATATTTTAATGCAGTTGTAACGATTACGTAATTTACCATTGAACCAGTTTTATTGATTACAATTCAGACTTGAAGATATTGGGAAATGTTAAATAAGAAACACAGTGTAATTGGACATTCCAGCACTTCAGATGTTATTTTGAATATGATGTTAAAAAAAAAAAAAAAAAAAATTCATCCTTTAGAGATTGTCCCCATTTGTAAAACTGAAAGTTTCAAGATGTAGGAAATCCAACATTTGATTGAAAACAAACACTTTTATTTAAAAATAAAGACACAAAAAATAGGCTGCCACTATAACCAGTAGATGGCAGTAGATAAGCACTTACTGGCTTATAAAGTTAAGCACTTTATGCACTAAAGTAGGAAAAGTCAAAGTCTTTCAAATCTTTAAATTACAATGTGTCAACTACGCTTTTTATGAGAGGATTTGTGAGCATAGGACTTATTAAACTGGCACTAAAAAGAAACTTATTCAGTGTTTTGATGGATATTGAGCTGAGTTTAACAACAATTCTGACTGGCCATTATTTTCCACAGTAAAGCATGTGCTTGGATACAGTACTCAATGCTGCAAAATCATGTTGTAAATATACACATTTGCAGCGATTAACGTGCCAGGTTGGGGTGAAGCTGGGGCGACTGACTGCACTCAGCAAGTCTATTACACTTAAGCGACAGGGGACATTAAAACGCTCAATGTAGTAAGTGATATTAACAGACCAAACTTAGTAGCTAAACATCATACTAATAAAGTCTACTACAGAAAAGCAGTTGAGCCCAGAATTTGAATTTTCCTCCCATAGAACATGGCTTATTGTACTAAGACAGTGATATTAAATGACCAAACCAAGTAAACCTCATACTAATATACCATACATGTACAGCAAAGCAGATGAGCCCAGAAAATAGTCGCAATTCGTTTAATTACACGTTTTCCTCCCATATAAAACCATTATAAAGAAAAAGCTTAACGTCGTGTATGTAGCTTACTAAGTGATCAAAGATCAAATTCTGTTATAAACAATTATTATGTTAGAACAATTATTCTATATAGTATTCTTTATTAGTATAGTGTTGACTAAGTTTGGTCTTTTAATGTCACTGTCTTACATTAATCCTCGTTTATGGGAGGAAAATGCTTAACATGTAATTAAACGCGTTGCGTTCATATTCTAGGCTCATCTGCTTTTCTGTACAAGTTATGTGCTTTAGAATGTCCCAGCGACAGGAATGAACAAACCAAACAAAATCTAAATCTTTTGTGTTCCCCCGGTTGGGAATGACTGATCTAAACGTGTAAAATACTCCACACAACCACTGGTTTATGACAGTTTTATTTTCGATACAGTTCTTACAGCTTATTTTATATCGTTTTTACCATGCCTAAAAATATATTTAACAAACATTAGAAGTAGCCTATTAGAAGTAAAAATTATACATTTAGGTCTAAAAGTTATTCATGTGTAATCAAAAGTCGCGTCCCGTTTCCACCGTAACGATGCTGCTTCTCCTGCCGGAGATGGGGTCGCGTTCAGCGGCGGAACTAATTTCAGACCACCGCCCTCCGTCTCCACCGCCCTCCGTCTCACTCGTAGTGGAAAGATGCTTTGGCTGCTTCCATAACCTGCCCATAAACAATCAGTGCAAAGTTCTGAGAACATATTTCAATATCCAAAGTATTTATATTCAGTATCTTTGGGAATAAATTGATAATTTTACGCAAGGCATCAAGTGTTTCCTTCATCCGAAAGACGGATGCGACACACGTTAACCGACATCGCATCCCTGTAGTTTGCTTTGCATTAAATAAAATGATTTACAGCACAGCAACGATTTTATAGAAGAAATAAAACATACACAAACCTGTATTTTATAGACAAAATGCATCAAGTTGGCGGGGCGGGGCAGCGCTGAGAAGCTGAACGTCAGAATATATATGTATGTAAAAGGAGAATGTATGTATGTAAGAGGAGAATGTGTGTGTGTGAGAGGAGAATATATATGTATGTAAAAGGAGAATGTATGTATGTGAGAGGAGAATGTATGTGTGTGAGAGTGCCAGAATGAATTTTGGCTTGATTGGCTCTTCATAATCAATCATGTATTTTTGCATAATCTTTATTAACATCTTTTACATAAACATACAAATTTCTGATAAAATCAGCAAAACTGGGGCATGAATGCAATTGGACAGCACTTCAGATGTTATTTTGAATATTATCAAAAAAAAAAAAAAAAAAAAAAAAAAAAAAAACATCCTTTAGAGATTGTCCCCATTTGTAAAACTGAAAGTTTTAAGATGTAGGAAATCCAACATTTGATTGATTGTTTATGGGCTTGAATGCACATAAGAAACCCTAATCTCAGTATTAAAGCATAATTCTGCAAATTTTGATGAAGGAATCTCAGCTCAGCGGCATGTACCAGAATTGATTATTCAGCTTTGGTTGGAGAAATACCAATTGCAGTATTGCTTAACCTGTTTCTGATGAAAAATCTCAGTACAGTGTTATACGAATGTAGATTCGAATGAAGGTTTCCTTTCTACAGAGCAAAGGCCTCGGAAATTATAGTCAGAGGGACTCATTCATCTAAACTTTAGCTGCATCTACAAGCATAGCTACTTCGTGATGAATACTGTTTCACTGGCCGATAGAAACATCAGTATTTATTCACAAGACAGGACTTCTGCGCGCTTAGACCAGTTTTGACTCACAGAAAATCTGTGTAACTACTCTTTAAATTAGTAAATAAGACGTTTCAAGTAGAGAGAAGAATTTTACATGAGTAAAATTTGCAAATGTCAAACCATACTTGCATCTTACTGAATTTAAGTTTGAATTATTGAAGTATAAGCGCTCTATTTTAACTCAATGCATAACTCGTTTCAAATGTGCAGACATTCTTCATGAACTGTAGAATTGCTCTGACATGCACTGCTTCTCAGGACAACTTGTCCTGAAAGGACAAGGAAGTACTAACTCGACACCTTGTGACATCATATTGTAAACAAACCAGCCAAGGGAGCTAAGCTAATACAACCTAGCAGCCCTCCAGCTAAGGTGGCTAACTAAACTACTACAGTTAACAGTTAGCATTATTTACTTGAAGCCTTTAACAACAGCTTGTATGTATGCAGTGTGAAGTGATCGAAACCAATTTCCTTTAACCACATCCCTAGTTTTCTGATCTTTCACTTTCCTTACCTTTAATTCTTCTCAGCTAATTTTACCCGCACTTAGGTGCATTCTCCCTGAACACTGTTCAGCTGAATCTGCAGTTACTAGGGTAACAATCTTCCTAGCATTGTTCGGGATGCAGACACACTCTGTCAGTTTAAATCTAGACTAAAAACGCATCTCTTTAACCTGGCATACACATAACACATTATCAATTTATATTTTCAAATCTGTTAAAGGATTATTAGGCTGCATAAATTAGGTCAGCCGGAACCGGGAAAACTTCCTATAACACCAGATGTACTCGTTACATCAGAAAAGAATGGTATCTACGCTAATATTAGTCTTTCTGTTTATCCCGAGGTTTACTGTAGTCAACCGGATCTGAGGAGAACACTCTTTACAGTACAACTCCCATAACCTCTTCCTGCAACCACTTGCTTCACGGGTGTCCGAATGACAGATGATACTGTCATGGCACCTGCTACCTTGACACCTGCTGAGCAAGCTCAAAGAGCTGGACCTTGCCACCAGCAAACTTCTTGCCCCCACTAACTGACTTTAGAGTGACAGGTGACGCACTGTCAAGGCACCGGCTGCCTCGATGCCTGCAGCACCAGCTCAGAGACCTGAGCTTGCAGACTGTCTACATCAACCACCATGGAATGACCACCACTCCAGGAGACACATACAACCAGAGCCCATCGCAGCCTTTCAGCCTTGTGTGCCAGTGGTGTGTCTGATCTTTTTGCACCTTCAATGTCACTCACTGTTGCCATAAGAAGGACAGCAACGAGCGAAAGGGGGGAATTATGTAACGACTGAGACAAATCAGACACAGTTATTTGTTATAGTTAACAAAAATTTAAAGCTTACTCTGGGGTCTGTCCCCATCCCCCGAGAAGTTCTCAGTTACAAGTTTATTGCGCTAAAGAATGTGGTTGCCACATTGAGAGCAGAGAAGAGACACAGAAAATCTGCATCTTCCCTGCATTTTCCACACAGAACACAGACGTTCCTGCATTAATTTATAGACAGACTGTTCTATAAATGAACATGCATATTCCCAGGAAATGGTATCCATTATTACTGTTGTTGTATTGCACTCATTGCATTCACGTTTTTATGATTTTTAAGTTTTATGACATACAAGGTAACTTCAATTATGCCATGTGAAGTGTCTATGGGTTCGTATCGGGAAGATTTAAAGTCCCTGTAAAGTCATTTTAAAGGTTTGTCACACCGCAGAAAATTGTGTTATTAACCACCCAGCCAAATTTGAATGATTAAAAAAAATCTGCAAGTAAATGAAATAAGTATATCAAAATCTCGAAAAAATAGGCAGCGTTCTCTGCTCTCAAACACTGGGGGTGTGTCCGCTGTTGGCGCTGAAACCATGCCCACTCACTGCAGTCTCAACTGACTTGAGTCTAATGAGTCAAACATACTGATGCATATAAAAATAATAATTTAGAGGGTTTCAAATTTTAGTAGAGTTACTGTGGATTACCTACTAATTATAACATAAGCAAACTCGGTAACTTACGCGAAACGGGAGGATGAAGACCGGGACGCGAGAGACTCTGTCCGGCCCCATATATCATCGGTTATCGGTGGGACGGTAGGCAGGCCGAGGCGGGAGGGGGGCTGAGGTCTGTTCAGTCATATTCACCAAAAACAGCGGATTATCTGTGAATCCCAGCTGTCTGATGAAAGTTTGTAAAATTATCCAGTGTAGAACGATCACTTTAGAATCCTTCATATCTGTTTTTGGTTTTGGTGTTCACGTTTATGATTTCATGTATTTTATTTTGTAGTTGATTTATGTTTCTTGTTCGTGTCATGCTTCCCTTGCTCCTCATGTTCTCCCTTTCCATGTGTCATGTTCTGATTGGTTGTTCATGGTCATGTGTTTCTGAGTTACATTCTGTCATTGGTTCTCTTGTTCCTTGTGTCACTTCCCCATTGGTTGTCCTAGTCATGTGTTCCATCAGTTCTTGTATTTATAGCCATTGTCTTCCCCATGTTCCTTTGTCATGTATTGTATAAATGTAACCTGCTGTCGGTGAGTGTTTTTGTCAAGTCTGTTGTAGCCAAGTCTGTTTATGTTCAAGTTTGTTCAAGCCAAGCCATGTCAAGTCACGTCTATGTTCTTGTTCCTGTTCATGTTTGTATTTCTGATTATTCTTGTTAATAAACTGCACTTGGGTTCCAACTACACTCCCCTCCAGTGGACTCCTACGTTAGAATATCAAAGTTTTAGGAAATTTATATAAGGAGACTGAGCATATTGTATATTATAACAACCACGTAATATGCATTTGCATGACGAAGGCATTACTAGCTAAATGCGCAAAGGGCTGTATAACTGGTAATGACACTCGAGATTGAGTGAGTGAGCTGCTGTGCTGTAGCATTAGAGGTGGTGCCACGCTCGGTTGCGTCATCGACAGTTATATAGTGTTAGGGGCGGGGCTATGCTCGGGGGACCAAGTGCGTCATCAGAACTCGTTTTAGCTCCTCCCAAAAAATCCTGA
This sequence comes from Chanodichthys erythropterus, assembly GCF_024489055.1. Lineage (NCBI taxonomy): Eukaryota > Metazoa > Chordata > Actinopteri > Cypriniformes > Xenocyprididae > Chanodichthys > Chanodichthys erythropterus. The sequence goes on along the minus strand of NC_090231.1, from coordinate 46,163,104 downwards.
GCAGAGACTTGGTGAAAAACCGTTTAACGCTTCACAATTAAGCATTACACAATTCACAGTCTTTGTAATGTGTTTCAGCAATACATTTGTAACGTTTAAAAAGTGTTTAGAAAGAATTCTCAGAATTGACTTATAGGGACTTTAAATGCTTGTGTAAGTATTACAAGAATCTTTAATAGTTCTTCTTCAAAAACTCAGCCAGTTAATATTGCTTGGTCGTAAAAGCCCTGACAAGAGGCGTGTTGTCACCCAGAAATACACTTCATTGGTCCGGTCAACAACTAAGAGGTGTGACTTTGACCAGAGGTTAAAAGCCAGCGAAAAATGCCACTCCTTCTCTTTTTTTCCTTGCTTCTTGGATGACTGAAGAGACCCCATGCTTGCTGCAAGGCCTTTTCAGGCCAAGGCCTGTACGCCTGGGCCTGCAGGCCTCGTCTACAACCCAGCCACATGCTCATCTATAAATTGTTTCATAGTACTTCATCTAACGCAGAAGATACTGGCAACAACTTCGGATTGCTTCGGCATCTTGCAAGTATCAAACATTTGAACACTAAACAGCGATTTGGTATTGATGTGTAAAACTTACCTTTGTCAACAAAGGTGTTTTTATTACTGAAGAAACTGATGATTCTTTTCCAGATCGTCTTTGACTTTTCCTATAGCTCCATTAATGGATCCCCTTCCGGTTAACATTTCTTAGAATTGATAAACAGTCAATACTGAGTGTCCACTGGACGGACAGGTTAATTGATTGTAACATTAATCTTAATGTAGCTACATCTAGTTAATCCAATTAACTGATTTACATATTCATAATTAATCATAATTAATAATCATAAGGAGTTATGAATAATTAATAATATTTCCCCTTAATTCGCTACAATTTATATATAGGCTGTGTGAGTACAGCGTGCGCTGGGCCGCATTAATTCATCTAACGCATTTCATATAAATCCAAACAGTCATGCTTAAAGATGACCATCTTTAAATATCTACACAAAGGCCATAGCATTGACATTAGATATTGTATGTATGTATACATTATTTGCTTCCATTTTACACTTTATTTGCTTCTATTTTAGAACACTGATTATTATTTAAATAAGATTTGTATTGTATTACAGTGATGATAAAAGAGAACTGAAATTGAATGCATTTCTGATTTGTTTATTTGTCTGCTGCATGATGACACAGTTTGCTTTCTCATGACACTAGTTTTAATTATGCAACTTTGCTGCAAAACGAATCGATAAAAGCGACCAGCTGAATATAAACTAATGCAAATAGATGGTTGGATTGGGTCGAACTTCAGTGTGTTTTTGTCACATTGTTTTAAAGATCAAAGTAAAGGATAAAAAAGTAATTTTTGCCTTAAAGAATGAATTGGTTCTGAACTGCCGAAATGAGTCTTCAGCGATTCCAGTCTCACTTTCTGTTACAAACCTACATCACAATGTAAACATTTGCGTAATGGCAGCAGGTTGCTCATGAACAACATCTATTTTGACCCGCCTTCAAACACTGAGACTGGAAGAGTTTGGTTTGTGTTGTTGACATGTTACATATTTATGGTGTGAAAGCAAATCCACTTTGCATGCACTTCCAAAGGACAAGGACTCACACTGGAATGAATACGTTAAAACTGACGCCTTTGTTACTGTTCGAATCTGCGTCTCATTTCAAAGGCTGCGTCCTACGGAGCTCGCATTTGAAGGCTGCATGCTAGACTTGTGCCGATATTCGGTAATGCGATAAATCGCGATAATGAATATGCACAATATTGTAATCGTCGGCACTTCAGAATACCGTAAATAATAATTTATTACAAATTATTATTTTTTTATAAGGCAATTAAGAATACTTTACCCATCAATCGTATAAAATGCACAACACTGCTGAATTCTGTGTCGAAAGGACACGCGCTCAGATGTAAACAATCCCAACGTGCACGAGAAGCACATGGCAGAACCAGTGAAGGAGGCGAGCTGAATGAAAGTGCGCGTTCACTCTCTGACAGCAGAGGGCGCTGATGGAACAGCAGCGTGCAACGGTTACCACGGAAATCGTGCAAACAAAGTAACTGCACTAGTGAAGCTTTTAAAATGCTTCAAACAGACATTCATTTTTTTGTAATCTCAGTGTTGTTCATCACAGCACCAAATACTGAATACTTAAAAAAGACTTAAAAGGATATTTATTTTCAAACCTAAACATTTTTATATTTTAATCTGGACTACAACATGCCTTAATGATTAGAAATGTTCTGATTATTTGTTATTGTTCAGTAAAACTTTGAAAACATACAGCTTCATTAATTCATTTATCACTAAACTGACAATAAAAATACTTATAACGTATTAATTATTATTAATTAATGTTAATTTCTTAGTTACTATTTAATAACATTACTAAAATCAAAATAACTTATTTAATGGACCTGAGATAAAACTAACAATGATTAGTTGTGTTTCTAAACTAACATTAACAAAAAATAACACTTTCAGTAACAAATGTAGCTATTGCTCAATCTTAGTTAATGCATCAAATAGAGTAAAGTGTTATCTGTTGTTCTTTATAGCCTAATTCTTTTGCATTTTAATCTGTTTGAAAATTTCAGTCAGAGTTGTTTTGTTTTATTACAAAAAGAGTTCTTAAACCTGTTAAACTATGACAAAAATGGTTTTGTAATTTATTTTAATATCGTGATAATACCGTATACCGTGATAAAAGCTTCATCAATTAATCACAACATGAAAATTTGATACCGTCACATGCCTACTTCATACATCATTAAGGATGTCTTATTTAAGAAAAGTAGACTAAACATAATAAAATTGATGGTTATTCCTTGTGAGGTGCAAAATGCTGTATTTTCTTTCTTACTTTGCAATGGTTGTTTGGGGTCATGAAACCCCAAAACACTTTTTTTGAGATGTAAACAGATATGTATAGGCTGCGCATCACTGAAAACACTAAAGGTACTCATTAATGTTATTCATAAGTGCAAACAGTTATTTTTGCATTTTTCAGAGCGATTTCTGACTTCCTGTTTGAAAAGCTAAGTCGGAGCAACGTCACAAAATCTGACGTCATCGTGTGTTTTCGGCCAAGTATGTATGTACATGGTCAAACATGGTGACATAGACTGTTTCTCGACATATATTCATGACATAAAGCTCATTTAATCCAATCACTGCGCTGTAGTGTGCATAAGATTATAATTTTGGTATTATGCATGAGGAAGTATCACTTCTCTCGCCTCGGTCTGTTGTCATTCAGATGAAAGGTGTGTCCGAGCTCATGCAGCGCCGCACAGACCGATCGGCGGCTGACTTGAAGCAGTGCATGCCGGTAAGAAATTTTGTCCGACTTGAGACAGCGCCGACACCACGTGACTGTGATGTATGGCTTCAAAGTACCACGAGAGCGATTCGAGATCAGCCGCCTGAGGCAGCCAGCGCAGTTTCTAAAGAGGAGCTGCACGAGCTCTGATGACGACACAGCTGTTTCACGATTGGCTGGATTCACCGCATGACAACGATCACGTGTTTCGTGTTTACTGTCACGCCTTCAGTTCCAGTAATGCTCAAAAATCTGTGTTTTTATAACAGTTAAAGCTCTTTTCATGTAGTCGTGATGTTATATGCTGTCATGTTTATCAAAATAAAACTGTTCCCTTTCGATACTTCACTCGTACTGCGTATGGGGAAAAGTCTCCCTTTTTCCCCGTCACTGAAGCCTTTTTTAATAACGCAGTGTAACTGCACCGTCATTGGTTCAGTCATGAGAAGTTGTTGAACCAATGACGGAGCGGCATAGCTGCGCGTCCTATGGTGACAAAGCACGCAAATATTCCCGCCGAAAGTGGCAGGGTTTAGTGCTATATAAGCGGGCGTTCGCCATAGGATTTCAGTCCTTTCTCCTTCGGCGACGACTACACATCTCTTCGCTGATCTCCGTGCTGAAGCCGAAGAAGCTCGCTGCCTGGAAGAAGCAGCTCTCGCCGCCGTTGAAGAGGCCCCGCAGCGGACCCAGCTGAGCCGCCGGACGATGACAGCGTGCTTCCTGTTCCGGCCGCCGTCTCAGCCGTCTCCTGCCGCCACCCGGCGCCCCCTCTGAGAGCGTTTTCCTCGCGGTTCAATACCGCTCTAAGAGCATTTTTCCTAGTGGATTCATCCGCTCTAAAAGAGCTTCCGCGGCCCTCACCGTTCTAAAAGAGCCCCCCAATCGCCGTTTTCACGCCGCCGGCGTTGTTTCAAATGCCGCGTCACTTCTTTGATACCTGCAGAGCCCCTCTGCAGGACAACGATGGACACGATGAGTGCGTTGGATGCCTGGGTAAGCCCCATGCGGAAGCCACGCTCACCGGCACTTCATGCCCGCACTCCGAGTGCATGAGTCTGGCCTCTATGCGCTCGCGGGTTGCTTTCTTTACTGGAAGCAGTCCTGCCGCTCGCGCCCTCCCGTCCCCTTCCTGCCGCGAGCCTGCGAGGAAGAGACGGTGGGGTAGAGCGACCCAGCGCCCGCAGTTGAGCGAGCTCACGTCGGCCCAGCCCCCGCGTGCCTCGCCCTCTTCCACCAGAGAGCAGTCGCCCGTCAGATTCTCCCACCCTGAGCAGTGTCCCTCAGCAGATGCAAGTGACCTCGTCTCATTCGGTGAATCGGATGAAGAGCCGCTAGACGACTACATATTTCTCGCGGCTTCCGAAGCAGAAGGCTGGGCTGGCGAGTCGGACGACCCCACCCCCCGCCTCAGCTGGAGCCCATTGAACATGGCTCGGGCATGGACGCCGAACTTTTCCGCGTTCTCTCGAAAGCTGTGGAGGAGCTAGAACTGGATTGGGCTCCACCAGAAGAGCCGTCACGGAGCCGCCTGGATGAGTGGTTCCTGCCGGGAAGACGCCAGGCCCATCGCCAACGTGCTGCCCCGTTCTTCCCCGAGGTACAGGAGGAGCTGACTAAGTCATGGCGCGCCCCCTACTCTGCCCGCCTGCACACCACGCACCGTTCAGCCCTCACGACTGTGGACGGCGCTGAAGAAAAGGGTTATGAGCACCTGCCGCCCCTGGATGAAGCAGTGGCAGCTCACCTCTGTCCTCCCGCGGCTGTGGGCTGGAAAACAAAGAGGGCCTTCCTTCAAAGCCCTGCAGGACTACCTCCACCCTGGCTTCGCGAGCTTACGCCTCCGCAGGCCAAGCTGCCTCAGCGCTCCACACCATGGCCATTTTCCAAGTGTTTCAGGCCAAGCTTCTCCGCTCAATGGACGAGTCCGTCTTTGATGCACCCGCCTTCAGGGACCTCCTCAGCGCCACTGACCTAGCCCTGCGAGCCACGAAGGCCAGAGCCCAGGCCATTGGAAGGTCCATGGCCAGCCTGGTGGTTTTAGAGCACCACTTATGGCTCAACTTCACCGAGATCAAGGACGCGGATAAGATGGCCTTTTTAGACACCCCTGTCTCGCCTTCCGGTCTCTTTGGGCCAGCGGTAGAGGGTTTCACCGAGCGATTCACCACAGCGCAGAAGTCGTCTCAGGCCATGAGACACTTCCTGCAAAAACGCTCCAGCTCCAGCTATCGCCGGCTCAGCAGAGCAAGCCGGCCCCCTTTGCCTCCCAGGCAGCACCGCCAAAGGAGCACCGCCAGTGCTCTTGCTCTGCCAAACACTCCTTCCCGAGACGCCAGGGACCCCGACCCAAGATTGCGCTGGACCCTGTAACGCCTAAGTCATCCTAATCTAAGAGGAAGGAAGAGGACGGGGGAATGTCTCGCTGCGGCCGGACCACCCCCAAAGCTCCTTTGTGCAGTTTCCCCTCCGCCTCGTTCACATCCGGGCGTGGGAATGATGCTCAGTGTTGCAAATGGGCCCACAAATGTTGCGTCCACACAAACCGCCGTTCTCACAGCGAACACATTTTTATCTTTTCTAATAAAGGGCAAATTTCCTCTTCCACTCCCCTCGGTGTACAGCCCCCCCTCAGGCGGGCCGTCAGCCGATGTCATTCAACCTCTTGCCACCCGGGTCGAGGCTTGGCTGGCCATCCCCGGGCTGTCAAAGTGGGTTCTAGGGATCGTAAGTCAGGGCTACTCGCTCCAGTTCGCCCGAAGACCCCCAGGCTTCAGCGGGGTGCTTCAAACTTCGGTTATTTCGGACGACGCTCACGTTCTCCGAACCGAAGTCTTGGCGCTGCTCAGGAAAGGGGCTATAGAAATAGTCTCTCCTCCAGAGAGCAAGTCGGGCTTTTACAGCCGTTACTTTCTGGCTCCCAAGAAAGATGGGGGTCTCAGACCCATCTTAGACCTCAGGATCCTGAACCGTTCCCTCATGAGACGGAAGTTCAAGATGCTGACGCTGAAACAGATCCTCGCACAGATTTGTCACGAGGACTGGTTCTGCTCACTGGATCTGAAGGACGCTTACTTTCAGATCCAGATAGCCCCCCACCACAGGCGATTCTTGAGATTCTCCTGCGAGGGTGTGGCTTACCAATACACGGTCCTACCCTTCGGGCTGTCCCTGGCTCCTTGCACTTTTACCAAGTGCATGAATGCAGCTCTTTCCCCACTCAGACAGATGGGAATCCGTGTTCTGAATTATCTCGACGATTGGCTCATTCTGGCCCACTCGCGAGCAGAGCTAGAACTTCACAGATCGGTACTCCTCAGCCATCTAGAATGCCTGGGACTCAGGGTCAACCTGTCCAAGAGCTCGCTGCTTCCCAGCCAACATATTTAGTTCCTGGGAGCGGTTTTCGACTCTGTCCGCATGATGGCAGTAGTCTCGCAGGAGCGCCCTCTGGCTATTCAGCAGCTCGCGGCTTCCATCACAAACAAAGCCTACCTTCCTCTGAAGCTCTTCCAGAGGTTATTAGGGCTGATGGCTTCCGCCTCCCCAGTTCTACAGCTCGGCCTTCTTCGGATGCGGCCTCTGCAGTACTGGCTGAAGTTCCGGGTCCCCCCTCCACGCCTGGCGGCATGGCCGCTTCTGTCTCAAGGTCAATCAGGCCTGTCTATCAGCCCTGAAGCCCTGGTTGAACCCCGAGTGGTTCAAGCGTGGCGTACCCCTTCAGGCGGAGTTCAACCAGGGCTTCAGGGCTGATAGACAAGCCTGATTGACCTTGAGACAGAAGCGGCCAACTCGGGTTGGGGCGCTTTTTTCGAGGGCAGACCGGCCTTCGGCTCGTGGTCATGAGGAGAGCCATCTTCATATAAACTGCCTCGAGATGCTGGCAGTGATACATGCCCTTCACTTCTTTCAGGCTCACCTGACGGGACGCCACGTCCTAGTCCAATCGGACAGCATGACAGTGCTGTCATACATAAATCACCAGGGAGGTCTTTCGTCCAGCCGCTTATGCACGCTGGCGAAGCGTCTTCTGGAATGGGCTTTACCCAGGTTTCTGTCGCTCAGGGCGACACACATTCCTGGGAAAACCAATCTGGGAGCAGACATGCTGTCTCAGAGCAATGTCCCCTCAGACGAGTGGACGCTCCACCCCCAGACGGTTCTCAGGATATGGGAATCCTTCAGGTAAGGCAGAGGTCGACCTCTTCGCCTCAGAAGACAATTCTCATTGCCCAACTTACTTCTCAAAGAAGGATGACTACCTGGCCCACCATTGGCCCAGCACCCTTCTTTACGCGTTTCCCCAGATTGCTCTGATTCCTCAGGTTATCAGATGAATAAGGGAAGACAAGCACAGAGTCCTCCTGGTGGCCCCGCTCTGGAGGAGCCAGGTTTGGTCCTCAGAGCTGTTCAGGCTCTCCACGAGATCCCCATGCACTTATGGTCCCTCGACGGGAGCCGGTTAACCTTCCCGGGGACGCGTTGAACACCATCTCTCAGGCGAGAGCTCCGTCTACGAGACGTCTCTATGCCCAGAAATGGTCGATCTTTGTTGATTGGTGCTCTGCACGCAACATAGATCCAGCGGAGTGTGACGTATCTCCGATACTGTCCTTTCTCCAAGAGCATTTGAATTCAGGGCAAGCCCCTTCGATGCTCAAAGTTTACGTAGCAGCCATCGCAGTGTTTCACTCTCCTATCGCTGGCCATTCGGTGGGGAGAAACGGCCTAGTGGTGCGTCTCTTGAGGGGTGCTAGGCGATTGAATCCTCCTCGCCCCCTCACTGTTCCCACCTGGGACCTATCTTTGGTCCTTAGGGCTCTCAAAGGACATCCCTTTGAACCGCTGTACTCAGCTGACCTCAGGCCCCTGACGCTTAAGACCGCTCTGCTACTGGCTTTAGCATCGGTAAAACGTGTCGCGATCTGCAGGCCCTCTCTGTGAGCCCTGCTTGCCTTGAAACCCAGGAGTGGCTACGTCCCCAAGGTGCTCTCGACACCATTCAGAGCACAGGCCATCTCCCTCTCTGCGATCCCTGTCTCGTCAGAAGAGCAAGAGCTGGAGTTGCTCTGCCCTGTTAGGGCATTGAAAACTTATGTAGAGTGATCACAGCCTTTTCGGCTATCGGATCAGCTTTTTGTTTGCTTTGGTGGCCGCACCAAAGGGTCTCCGGTCTCAAAGCAACGCCTCTCACGTTGGATTGTCGACGCCATAGCTCTTTGTTACTCCTCCATGGGCTTGGAATGCCCCATAGGAGTTAGAGCTCACTCCACTAGGGGAATGGCCTCTTCTTGGGTCTGGTCCAGTCGAGTTTCTATCAAAGACATCTGTGAGGTGGCCAGCTGGTCCTCACCGTCCACCTTTGTCAGATTTTACCAGTTGGACGTTCCGACTTTGCAAGCTCGGGTCCTTTCGGTGTGATGCAGCGGCCTCTTCGAGCTCCACCTCAATCCGGTTCAGGAGTGATCTCCTCTTGTAGTGTAACTAAGGGTTCGACGGCTTCAGCCTTCTTACTAGTTTCGTGGGCCCCTCTAGGCGTCCCAAACATGTCCAGTCGTTCCCTGCCGTGGCACGGCGCGGTTGAATTCGTTCCCCATACGCAGTACGAGTAAAGTATTGAAAGGGAACGTACTCGGTTACTAACGTAACCTTGGCTCCCTGAGATACGGAACGAGTACTGCGTTACTTGCCGTGCCACGAGGCTGCGGCTTCAGGGTCATCGCTTCAGTCGATATGGCCTGAAATCCTATGGCGAACGCCCGCTTTTATAGCACTAAATCCCCGCCCCTTTCGGCGGGAATATTCGTGCGCTTTGTCGCCATAGGCCGTGCAGCTATGCCGCGCCGTCATTGGTTCAACAACTTCTCATGAGTGAACCAATGACGGTGCAGTTACACTGCGTTACTGAAAAAGGCTTCAGTGACGGAGAAAAAGGGAGACTTTTCCCCATACGCAGTACTCGTTCCGTATCTCAGGGAACCAAGGTTACGTTAGTAACCGAGTACGATAACCCCACTACATTGGCATTTAAAAAATATATGCTTATGTTGAACTTTATTCTTGTAAAAAAAGACGCTGTAAGCAGTACATAAAGTATTGAATGAAAATGTCTCTGAAACATCAGTGTATTAGTCAACTATTGCATTTATTTCACTTCAGCTGTGATTAAGTATGCAAACGCAGCGCGAGCATCACTACGGGAAGCAGAAAGTGTCCGACTTCATGTCTCCGTTTTCAGCTCCTCCCTGACTGCACGCGGATACTCTTGCCGCAGCCGATGTCGAACACACCTATTCTCGTTTCCTCAGTGCTACAACACAATGTGTTTTCCTGAGACGTGACCAGAGCAGAGGTTTGTGTGCATGTGGATTGTTTTGCTGTAATCTACCAGCACAAATGGAAAATATGTTCGCGTGAGATCGCATTACAGCAGAGAATTCAAATGTCACAAAACTGCTGTTCATTCACCTCTAGCTGCGTTCAAACACACGAGCCTTAGGCTCTGTTTCCTTCAGCACAGCACGTGTGTTTGTATTTTGCTCGCGATGCGGTCAGAACTGAAGTTTGAATACGAACACATGAAAAATACGATTGTGATTGATAAACACGCGGAGCGCGCATTTGCTCGGTTTCAGTGCGGAGCTCTGCGTTGATTTTAGTAACAATAGCCACGTGCACATAGCTCATACAGAATAAAGTATCCGTGTTTTTTAAGTTTTTATTTCACACATTCTCGTGCACCAAACATTAACCAGCACGGTGTAGTTATGCACACATATTTCATCAAGTCTTCTTCAAATGAATTATATGTGCAAACTGGACACTGATACAGTGGTGTAGCCTATCTGAACGCGGCGACACGATCATTCTAACAGACAAAAGACTGATTTTGAGACTGCAGTGCTTGTAAACATAATCAAAGTAGCCTAGCCTATTATTAGCCCTATTAAATATTTTCAAATTTTTTCCTTGTGCTTGTGAGTTTGTCATTTCCATTCTCATATATTAATATTCATTATTCTGTATAATGAGTGTGTTGTATGTCTCTGTTTCATTGGTTGTTCTCTCCCTTCTTCAAACTATGTTTGCTTCAAAAAGGAGAAATTATCTTTTGAACTTGAACTAATCGAAAGAGTCCAACAACTCTTTGAACTGAATCACTTGATTCACAAACTTTGGTAAACTGAGTCGTTTGATCCATGAGCTTTGTTCGATTGAATTAATTAGTGGATTCGTGAACAACTCATATTGTCGAATATACTGTTGAAAGGAAAAGTGATTTGTTTCAAGCAATTCTGAACCATATTCAGTGTTTTGAGTGTAATTGAATGTCCAAATATATTTCTTTTGGGTTATTGAATATAATATATGGTTGAAGGTTATATTATTGTAAAAATACTTTGCTCAAAGTGGAAGAAACACACATTACTGTTTTTTTTTTTTTTTTTTTTTTATTTATTTTTACACTTTGTGAAGAGCGTGAAACTTCAAGTTAAATTGAAGCTGTCAAGCTGTTGAATTCTTGGTCCTATCAGAAACAACAGAAGAGTTGGTTAACTGTTTTGATTCTCATTGTTATCAATTAATTGTTCATACCTTTGAATTATCTAATTGAATTCATCTACAAAAATAAACTTTTTCTATATTAATACAATGCATTGTATCAAAACAAGACCTTGTCAACCATTTACTCACCTGCTTTGCTGCCTTCCTCTCTCCAGTACTGAATATCATTACTAGGTGTAGTACATCAGTTGTGACACTGTCACATAAAATACACCACTCTCTAAAATTTTACCACTCTATTTATTACAATGATTTTATGTATAATAGAGTTTTAATTGGTTTACATGTTTTTTATTGTCCATTTTATTCCTCTTAACATGTGACTGATCACATGACAGGAAGTAAGCCAGCATAAAGGAGGCAGCATGGCAAACAATCACCCCTCATTAACACTAGAACCAGGTTAAATTTTACCCGTGGCTGTTTTTCAAATGTACATAAAAGGTTTTCAATAAAACATTCAAGTCTCCCAGTCAATGAAGTCTCCCAGTGTAATTTACAATCCCTTGGTGTTAAAAATTGTTTAGATAAAACCAGATCAAAATATAGCTGCAAGCAGCAATTCGGGGCCAAGCCCCAGAAGGGGCAGTAGCGCAATACGGAGCAGGAAGAGCAAAAACAGCAGAAATTGAATGTACATGCAAAACAGCTGGTTCAGAAGGACAGGTGGAAATGAAATGAAAATCAATAGAAGTTCAGAGAATGAACAGGGAATGAACTAAAAACACTTGTATCTCATTCAAGAGGAATAAAGATTAGTACAATGCTTATTTGGATAAAAAAGGTATCAAAATGACTCATTACACACAATTGTATAAAGGAACCCCACACGGGATTCGAACCCACGACCTCTGAGTCCAGTGTCCATTTCTCATCTCATTGCACCACTGTGCAGGTGAATGTTGGCACACCTGCCGAAGTTCATTAGTTCATGTGAAAATGAACTCAAAATGAAGAATTTTTATAAAACTGCACTGAATGTTATATTTAATAACTACTTTAGATCATTCTGCAGCTCATCATGCTGTAGCGCAATACAGAGCAGGAAGAGGAAAAACAGCAGAAAATGAACAAACATGAAACAGCTGGTTCAGAATTACGGGCGAAAATGAACTCAGAATGTACATAAGCTTAGATGAAAATGAACACAGCATGAAACAAAAAGCATTTATTTCTAATCCAAGAGGCAGTAAAGGAATCAAAACACACTATTTCATAAAACCGCTCCACCTGGGATTCGAACCCACTATCTTGGGGTGCAGAGCTCATCAGGTAACTGGCTTTACACATTGAGCTACTTGAGGATGCACATTCAACAATCTGTGGAAGAGAACTTTTAGTGTAAGAAAGAATTTACAAAAAAGCATTACTTAGCATGCTAACCATATTAGCATGCTAAGCTAACTTAATGCTAATGAAGCTCATGGTTAACTTGATAGCTGAAGAGCCACATTAAAGAGAATGACAACTGGTTAGCATGCTAAGCAATTAGCATGCTAAGCTAACTAGCATAAGACAACAAACACAAGCAAGGTCACATTCAGAGATGAATATCTTGGGAATGGTAGCGAATATCAAAAATCCGTTCAGTCATTTCTGTGCGGCTCGGTCCAAAGATCACCTGAGCTGATTTTGGACAAAATTGGACAAAAATTGTAGGAGGAGTAGTGAAAAAATGGAATACTGTACTTTTCAAAATGGCCACTACTGTACTGGGTATAAGATATTGAATGTGATCAGTATGAAGAGAGGAATCAGTTGTATTGACATTCATTTTTCTGGAACAAAGGGTTCAAAAGTTATAACCTTTACAAAAGTGAATATTTGAACTGGTGGTGGCGCTATAGACTTAGTCCTAGATACTCCAAAGTTGGTCAAATTACTTTTAATTACTATCACTACAAGCATGCCAAATTTGATAATTTTCCTTCTTATGGTTCATTGATTACCATACAGGGGGAAGAAGAATAACTACGAATTTGGACATAAAGGAATTGCATGTGATAGCTTCAGATTAGACCAGTTTTAGGCAGAATGCCTAGAACAGACACAAGTTCTGCATCTTTTCCTGCCACAGTACCTCATGTGGTCTGGGCATGTGTCACACTGAGTTTCGAACCCACGATGCAGAGCATTCGGGATCCGTGGCGTAACACATTGAGCTAATCAGCCATGCAAGTTCATCAGTATGCTAAGCAGAGGTTTCAGTGTGAGAAAGAGTTCACAAAAAAAAAAGCTTCATAGCATGTTAACCATATTAGTATGCAAAGTTATTTAATGCCAACTAAGTTTTGGTTAACCTGTTGACTGAAGACCACATTAGAAAGAATAGCAATAGTTTAGCATGCTAAGCAATTACTGTGCTAAGCTGACTAGTATAAGACAACAAACACAAGCAAGGTCACATTCAGAGATGAATATCTCGGGAATGGTAGCGAATATCAAAAATCCGTTCAGTCATTTCTGTGCGGCTCGGTCCAAAGATCATCTGAGCTGATTTTGGACAAAATTGACCAAAATTTGTGGGAGGAGTAGCAAAAAAACTGTTTTTGATTTAATTCAATATGGCAGACAGGTACATTTAAGGAAAATGACAAATGAAACATTGTCGGAATCGGCATAAACCAGGGAATAAAATGACATAAAGCAGACAAATTTTGGATAATGTTTTCAAAAGTTATAAGCAATTTTGCAAAAATCATTATATCTGTGGAACACTAGGTGGCGCTGTGCTGAAACTTCTCATGTACCTTCAGGACACTCTGATGGTCATATGTACCAAATTTTGTGATGATATGTCAAATTGTTTAAAAGTTATTGCAATTTATGACAAAATTCAAAATGGCGGACACGTGGTTCAACCGATGTTGACGAATTTGATATCTTGATTTTCTGACAAACTGTTCAAAAGTTATTGGCCAAAATAGCCATTTTTCATATCTCATGACCTGTAGGTGGCGCTGTTCCCAAGTTTGGCATAGACCCTCAGACCATGGTTCTGATGAAGGGTACCAATTTTTGTTTTGATTGCTCAAAGTTTGGCCGAGATACAGCCTCTATACTAATTTTGGGTCGACCTCGTTAACTTCGTGACATCATAACCTTTGAACAAAGATGAATAAAAAAAATCTGTTCAGTCATTTCTGTGCGGCTCAGTCCAAAGATAATCTGATCAAAGATTGGACAAAATTGGACAAATTTTGAAGGAGGAGAAGCGAAAAAAACAAATACTGTACTTTTCAAAATGGCCGCTACTGTAATGGGTGGAGACTTAATGTAAGAAGTTGAATAGCATCAGCATGAAGAGACGAATCAGATGAACTAAATTTAATTTTTCTATGACAAACAGTTCAAATGTTAAAACCGTTAGAATGTTGAAATTTTGAACTGGTGGTGGCGCTATAGAGTTGGTTCTAGAGACTCCAAATTTGGTCCAATCACTATTCATGAGCATCTCTACAACTGTGCCAAATTTCATCATTTTCTCATGTTCCGTTGATAGGGCTGCCATAGACTCCCATTCGGGAGGAAGAATAATAATAATAAAAGGGAAAACGTACAATTACAATAGGGGCTACAGCCCCTTCGGGGCTTGGCCCCTAAAAATACCTATAGGCGCCGCACGGGTCAAATTTACCAGCTATATAATGCCTTGTCATTTTTGCGTCCCCTTATGTTTAAACATTTTACATTGCTAGGCAACGCCTTCCATTTACTAAATTAGCGGTCATCGTTTTCACAAATAAAGTCACAATGAGTAAAAGCCAGTGATTTATGGATGCCGAAGAGGTAGAAGCCCTAAATGCCATGAGTGATGGAGAGTCTGATGGTGGTGATATCAGTGAAGCGTCCTGGGTCGGCTCAGCATCTGATGGAGAAACAGAGCCTCTGAGAAAAATTAGACTGAATCTGTTCTTCAGGACAGGATTGCTACAATAGTTACAGAGAGTCAGCATCAATAAACTTTGGATGTAAATAATTAAGGTGAAGCTGCGCGCTTGAATTTGTCATCGCATCATATATCCTATGCAGTGTGGTGCTGAATTATTATTTTTCATTATTGTCTATAGGCTATTATAGCAATTTAAATAACATGGGTTATCTTAATATATGATTAATTATAATATTACACCACCCAAATATGTATTTACTTCCTTCTAATTCTCGTTGTCAGTGCAGACTTGTTTAGCTTGACCGTTATGAAAACTGATTAGTGTAGCCTGCATAAAAAAAAGCCTTGAACATAAAACAACAGGACAAAAATATAGTTGATGACTTGACATAATAATTTCATGACTCTAGACACTTCTTTGTGAAGACAGCAGTGTTGGGCACGTTACTTTAACCCTCAGGGGTCTGAGGCTGATTTGGGGCCTGGAGAAGTTTTGACATGCCCTGACATTTGTGCTTTTTTCAGTTGTTCATAAACATATTAATGGAAAAAGTGTCATTACACTGTATTCAGCACAAACTAGGCTACAATAATATGTAAGGAACATGTATGTACATGTTTGTATTTTTGAAGGAATAACGTTTATGTGTGGTTATTGAAAAAACAAAAAACTTAAGTCACTGAAATTGTCACGATCACCGTCGGCCCCTGTCAAGTTTCAGACTACATTTCCCATCATCCCCCCTGCCGGTCACATGCTCACACTCCTCTCCAATCATCATCTGCCACATCCACCCTTGCACACCACACTGATCACCACACCCAGCTGCAGCTCATTTACAGGACTATAAAGGACTGTCACATACACCACCTCACCGCAAAGTCTTGATTACACCGTGTGTCATTTCTGAGCGTTTATATCCTGTCTGCATATCTGTTGTTGATCCTGCCTGTTACCCATTCACGATTCCATTGCTGCCTGTCCTGACCTTTGCCTTGTATACTGTTCTGTGAGTGATCTCTGCCTAGCCTGACCATTGCCTGTTTCCTGACTACGATTTTGCCTGTCCCTTGCTGTTCCTGTTTGCTCCTGATTGACCCTGCCTGTATGACTACTCTTACTTCTAATAAACACTGCATTTGGATTTTACTCGCCGTCGTTACAGAAGACCTTGCCACACTCAGATCCAGCAGCTTCGGTGAGCGTTACCAGTCTCAGCATGGACCCAACAATACAACTGGTCAGCCTTTGCCAAGGTACCCGTACCCTCGAGGTGCACATTCAGAACTTTTTGGATATAGCTTATTTATCTGATCTGCCGGACTGTGCCCTCATAGACTTCTTTAGTTATGGATTAAATGAACCATTGAAGACCTGTCTACTTACCAATGGTCCCCGTGGATCGTTCATGGAATTCCTGGACTTTGCCCTGCTCGCAGTTGGTTCGACTTTCACTGTGGGTGTCGCAGAGGATTCCGACACCACGGTGAATCCCGTAATGGCTGCCATGCCCGAGAACACGCACAAAATGGCGGCCGCAACCACAAGTCACGCATCCGCTGATCACCCAGAGCAACGCCACGTCTCTGCTGATCGCCCAGAGCAATGCCACGCCTTCGTTGATCGCCCAGAGCCACGTCACGTCTCTAGATCAGTCAGAGAGCGGAGAGGGTTGCGTTTCAGTATGGCTGATCCCCCACTGACTTCAACACGAGCGGTTGGCATTCCTAAGCCTCAGCCGGCCGCTTCGCACCCCAGGCAGCCGGCCGCGTCGCACCCCAGCCTCTCAAGTTCGCCTGTTGCAACGCTCTCAAGTTCGCCGGTTGCAACGCTTTCAAGTTCGCCAGTTGCAACGCTCTCAAGTTCGCCGGTTGCAGTGGTCTCAAGCGCCTCGGACGCGATGGACAAAATGGCTACCTTGCCAGTGCCCACGGGCAAGATGGCCGCCACTGCAATGCGTAGGGATGTAAGGGGCGTTCCAGCCAGTGAGTCCACTCCAGAGCAGCCTGCTCTCCTGGTCAGTCCTGTTTTGGCCCAGAGGGCTGTGCTCACTTTCTATGTTTTGGCTGTCCTACGTGCGTTGAGTAGAAACTCTAACTCTATGGACTTTGGAGCAGTCTGCCAGCCAGAGCAGGCCGCTGTCGTCCCAGAGCAGCCTGAGCTCCATGGCAGTTCAGTCAAGGCCTCGAGGACGGTCTTGGCCTTCTACTACTTGGCGTTTTTGCGTGCTTGGAGGATGCACTCAAGTTGTATTGACTCTGGACCTGTCTACCAGCCCGAGCCTGCTGCCGTCACTGAGCGGCTCGCTGCCGTTCCAGAACAGCTTGTGGCCATCCCAGGGCTGCTCGGTTTCCCTGATACGGCCACGGAGGCCGTCACCGAGCTTTCCGCTTCCTCGGATACGGACACGAAGTCCCCTTGCTCCACCCTGCTGGCGCCATCTGAGCTCCTTGCCCATCAACTCATTACGTCCTCCGTTGATTTCCCCAAGAACTTTTTTGGGGGGGCAGTAGGCCTAGGGGTGGGGAGTTTGTGGGTGGGATTCCTGCCCGGTCACTGCCTATAACAGCCTCAGAACTATTATGGCAAACTATGGACTGCAACTTATTATGGCCATTAATGGACTCTGACCCGACGTGGTCATCTATGGACTCTGACCTGCCGGGGTTGCTTGAACCATCGGACCCGCCGTGGTTGCCTGAGCCATCAGACCCGCCGTGGCCACCAGAGACTCCTGACCCGCCATGGTTACCGGTGGCACCTGACCCACTGTGGCTGCGTGAATTCCTGGGGCTACATTGGAGACCCTGTTCCCGTCTGCCTACATCTCCAATGCACCCACCCCCCCCTCCCTAGCTGTTCCTTTTACGCCGCGAGGACGCGCCTTCCGGGAGGGGGGCGTTATGTCACGATCACGTCTGTTCCTGTCACATTCCAGACTACATTTCCCATGATCCTCCATTGCTTATCACCTGCACTCACTTCACAATCACTCCACACTAATCACCACACCCAGCTGCCACACATTACTTGGACTATAAAAGACTCATACACACACACCACCTCACCGCGAGGTCTTGTTTTCCCTGTGATACATTTCCAAGCGTTTATATCTTGTCTGCCTGTCTGTTTACCATCTACGATCCTGTGCCGCCTGTCCTGACCTTTGCTTTGTATACTGACCTGTGATTGATATCTGCCAGCCCTGACCCTCTGCTTGTTCCTGACTAAGATTCTGCCTGTTCCTTGCTGTACCTGTTTGCTGTTATCTGACCCCTGCCTGTATGACCACGCTCACCTTTTAATAAAGCTGCATTTGGATCTTACTCTGAGTCCCGCCTTCGTTACAGAAATAAAGCCAAAAAATATATATTAAATCTGTGTTCACAAGACTTCTGGGTATTGGAGGTTGTAGACTAGAGTTTTTGCTTCAAAATTATGTAAAAATCATCATTCCTACTCCTTCATAATAAACAATAGAGAGATTTAAATTTTCTAATACATCTTTGGTCAAGAAACACAGTATGCGTGGAGGCGTGAATAATCATGGATAATGGGTGATTCTCACCTGAGAAGACAAAAGAATCACATAAAAGAGCTCTAATGACCTGCATAAATAATGAGGCCTTTCAGTCAGATAGGCTGTGAAAAAACCATCTGTTGATCATGTCTCAAGCTTATCTGTTACAGTACACTGGAGACGGACACAGACGTAATAGGTAATGTAGAGTTTATTTAACCACAGCAGAGCAAATGGATGAAACAGGTGAGTGAACAGATACTTGGAATTCGTGGAGTAGATATGAATAAGATAATTACTGTCCTTTCTTTTGTAGTTGGAGTAATGCTGAAGACTGGAGATCGCTGGAGAACAATGGAGTTGGTGTAAACACACACACACAGCAGACGAAGAACACAATGGGAAGGAGACACGCTGGAGACAGGTAAGTATATGAAGAGTAGTCCTTGAGGTAAGCATCACACTGGGTATATGCGAACGAGACCGGACAAGTAGTGCTGTGTGTGTGTGTGTGCTTTATACTGGTGATGATGAGTGAGGTAATGAGGTGCAGGTGGCGGTGATCAGTACTCGGGAGATGGCGTGCGTTGTGATTGGTGGAGGTTGGAACCTGACGTGTCTGTGACAGTACCCCCCCCTCCACGGCCCGCTCCTGAGGGCCGAGAACCCCGACGCCGTGGTGGACGTCCTCTACCCCGCGGTGCCGGCTTCTCAGGGTGATTGTCGTGAAAGGTTTGGAGTAAACTGGGATCTAAGATGTCGTTCCTTGGGACCCAGGAACGTTCCTCTGGACCATATCCTTCCCAATCCACCAGATATTCAAGTTGGCCACCACGACGTCGGGAGTTCAAGATCTCGTGAACCTCGTAGGCAGTTCCGTCCTCCAGGATGAGTGGGGTCCTGTGTCAGGTCGTCAGGTCCTGTGGGGGAAACAGAAGGGTAGTGAGCCTTGAGTAGTGACACATGGAAAGTGGGGTGTATACGATACCCTTGTGGCAGTTGAAGTTGGTATGTGACGGGGTTGACCTGCTTGATGATGGGGAATGGGCCAATGATCCTGGGACTCAGCTTTTTGCAGGGCAGACGCATTCTGATGTCCCTCGTAGATAGCCAGACCAACTGACCAGGTTGGAAGACAGGGGTGTCAGATCGTCGAAGGTCGGCTACCATCCTGCGTCTGCGTAGGGCTCGTTGCAACTGATGGTGAGCTGAGTCCCAGACCCTCTCGCTCTCCCGGAACCAGTAATCCACAGCTGGAACGTTGGAGGGTTCCCCATCCCAGGGGAACAGTGGGGGTTGGAAGCCGAGTACGCACTGGAACGGAGTAAGTCCTGTAGTAGACTGCTTGAGGGAGTTTTGAGCGTACTCGGCCCAACCCAGGAACTGGTTCCAGGAGTCCTGGTGGTCGTGACAGAAGGTACGTAGGAAGCGGCCTATTTCCTGTACCTTCCTTTCCGTCTGCCCATTCGACTGGGGGTGATAGCCGGATGTCAGGCTAACGGCCACACCTAGGAGAGAGAAGAAAGATCTCCACACTCTCGATATGAACTGTGGACCTCGGTCGGAAACAATGTCCTCTGGTATTCCGAAGTATCTGAAAACTTGATTGAAGAGTACTTCGGCTGTCTCCATGGCAGTTGGTAATCCTGGGAGTGGGATGATACGACAGGATTTAGAAAAACGATCAACTACAACCAGGATGGTGGTATTACCGTCTGAAGCAGGGAGATCGGTTATGAAGTCCACTCCTAGGTGTGACCATGGGCGTTCTGGAACGGGCAGAGGAAGGAGTTTTCCAGATGGCAGATGACGAGGTGACTTGGAAATGGCGCACTCCCTACAGCCCTGCACGTACCTTCTGACATCAGAAGCCATTCCTGGCCACCAGAAGCGTTCTTTTAGCAACGAGAGGGTTTCATTGACCCCCGGGCGACCAGTACCAAGTGACGTGTGAGCCGAGTGAATGGTGGGAGTGCGACGTGTCCGTGGTAGGTAGAGCAAGCCTGGTGGACAGCCCGGCGGAAGGTTTGTGGAGGCATTGGAGGAGGGGATCGTCTCCTCGGACCAAGTGATGGGACTTACTATGAGGGAGCTTGGGATGATAGGTTCAGGTTCCTCAGTTTGTTCCTCAGGAGCATGGAGTCTGGAGAGAGCATCCGCTTTAACGTTCTTAGTCCCTGGACGGTAGGAGATTGTATAATTGAAACGGGAGAAAAACATAGCCCAGCGGGCTTGTCTGGGGTTAAGACTCTTGGCAGACCGAAGGTATTCGAGGTTCTTGTGATCTGTTAACACCAGGAAAGCATGTTTAGCACCCTCCAACCAATGCCTCCACTCTTCCAATGCGAGTTTGACTGATAGAAGTTCCCTGTCACCGATGGAGTAGTTGACTTCCGCCGGGCTGAGCTTGCGGGAGAAGAAGGCACATGGATGAAGTCTACTCGGTGTCCCCTGCTGCTGCGACAACACCGCTCCCACTCCAGTCGTTGATGCATCAACTTCAACAATGAAGGGTTCTTCTGGGTCTGGATGTACGAGTAAGGGAGCGGTGGTGAAGGCTTTCTTGAGTTTTTCAAAGGCGTTGGTGGCTGCTGGAGTCCAGGACAGAGACTTGGGTTTATTTCTGAGGAGACTGGTGAGTGGATGGGTGATAGAACTGTAACCTTGAATGAATCTTCTGTAGAAGTTGGAGAAACCTAGGAATCGTTGGAGCTCTTTTATGGTTGTGGGTGCTGGCCAGTTAGTGATGAATTCCACCTTCCCCTCGTCCATCCGGATGCCACTGTGGTCAATGTGATAACCCAGGAATGAAACGGAATCTTGATGGAATGAACATTTTTCAGCCTTGAGGAATAGATGGAATTGACGGAGACGGTTGAGGACCTCCGCAACGTGTTGGCGATGTTCGGCCTGGCTCCGGGAGTATATGAGAATGTCGTCGATGTAGACTAGGACAAATCGGTGGAGAAACTCCCGGAGCACCTCATGAATAAAGTCCTGGAATACGGAGGGGGCGTTGACCAGTCCATACGGCATGACGAGGTATTCATAGTGTCCAGTAGGTGTTATAAAGGCGGTTTTCCACTCGTCCCCCTCACGTATCCGGATGAGGTTGTACGCGCTGCGGAGGTCCAGTTTGGTGAATATAGTGGCACCACGGAGATGTTCCAGGGCTGCTGGGACGAGAGGAAGGGGATAACGGAACTTCACGGTGATTTTGTTAAGTGCTCGATAATCTATACATGGCCGCAAGCCTCCGTCCTTCTTCGCCACAAAGAAAAAGCTGGAAGCAGCAGGGGAAGTAGACGGTCTGATGTAACCTTGGGCGAGGGCTTCCTTGATGTAGTCTTCCATGGCCTTCTCCTCCAGGATGGAAAGTGGGTATATCTTAGCCTTTGGTACTGGTTCACCCGGAAGCAGGTCGATGGCACAGTCCCATGGCCGGTGTGGAGGCAGCTTGGAAGCCCGTTGTGGACAGAAGACATCGCTGAAGGGGGCGTAACACTTGGGGATATCCACTGAACGTTGTTCCATTGGACTTTCGATGGAAGTGGCACATAGAGATAGATCAGGTGGAGATGATGGAGGAAGAGGAAGTTCCATCAGGCAACGTGAGAAGCAAGTGTCGCCCCACTTCAGGATTTCGCCCGATTCCCAGGAGATGGTGGGATTATGCTGCTCCAACCAGGGGCGCCCCAGAACCACATCAGCCGTTGATTCCTCCAGAACCAGCATATGAGCTTCCTCACGGTGTAGAAGACCCACTTGGAGAGTTACTGGTCCAGCCACTTTACACACGCTCTTACGACTGAGGGGTCTACCAGTTATAGAGTTGATCTTGTAGATTGTCGGAGATGGAGTGGTTTTGAGTTGAGGTTGATGACAGATGGCCCCAGAGAGGAAGTTGCCGGCAGACCCCGAGTCGAGGAGCGCGACCACTGAAATAGAGACATTGGCGGCAGTAAGAATGACAACAGTGGTAAGTGGTTTCATTTTATGTGTAGCGGGAATAATGGCACTCACCAGGGGTCGTGGAGGTCTAGTGGGGCATGCAGGAATGACATGCCCAGGTTCACCACAGTAGAGACAGAGACATAGAGTCAGACGATGGCGTCGTTCTTCAGAAGATAATCGTGAATGTTCTAGTTCCATGGGTTCTTGGGCTGGTTCTGGAGTGCTGACGGGTTCGGATCGACAGGAGGGCACGTTGATATTGTACTGGTCCTGATGCTCTTGGATGCACGCTTGCATGCGAGTGGCGCAGCGTATGGAAAGCTGGATGAACTTCTCAAGGCCGATGTTATCCTCGCATGCAGCGAGATGCAGCTTTACCCGAGTATTCAATCCTTGCCGGTAGGTGGTGATAAGCGCTTGTTCATTCCATCCGCTGAATGCAGCAAGCGTTCTGAACTGTAAAGTATAGTCATAGATAGACATAGATCCTTGTTTAAGATTATAAAGTTTCTCACCAGCAGACGAATCAGTGATGGGTTTCCCAAACACCTCCCTGAAGTGAGAGATGAACGCTGAAAATGATTGCGTAACTGCACCCTGTTGGGACCAGATGGAATCAGCCCACATTAACGCTTTACCGCTGAGTTGAGAGATGACAAAGGCAATTTTAGAAGTATCACTCGGGTACAGGTGCGGCTGCATCTCCAGGACCGGTGTGCATTGCAGCAGAAATCCGCTGCAATCCTCCGCCGATCCTGAGTAGGGCGCCGGTTTGGCCATGGGACTGGCGTACGGAGGCAGTGAAGGAGGAATGTTGACAGTGCTACCGGTGTCCGCTGGTGCAGGTGAATGAACTGGATCAGGAGCTGGTGGTGGAGAATGGACAGTTAATGTACGCCGAAGCGTATCCACCAGCTCCTGAAATGGATCCGGGAGGCTCATGCTGGGTTGACTGTATAGGTCCGGTCTTCTGTTACAGTACACTGGAGACGGACACAGACGTAATAGGTAATGTAGAGTTTATTTAACCACAGCAGAGCAAATGGATGAAACAGGTGAGTGAACAGATACTTGGAATTCGTGGAGTAGATATGAATAAGATAATTACTGTCCTTTCTTTTGTAGTTGGAGTAGTGCTGAAGACTGGAGATCGCTGGAGAACAATGGAGTTGGTGTAAACACACACACACAGCAGACGAGGAACACAATGGGAAGGAGACACGCTGGAGACAGGTAAGTATATGAAGAGTAGTCCTTGAGGTAAGCATCACACTGGGTATATGCGAACGAGACCGGACAAGTAGTGCTGTGTGTGTGTGTGTGCTTTATACTGGTGATGATGAGTGAGGTAATGAGGTGCAGGTGGCGGTGATCAGTACTCGGGAGATGGCGTGCGTTGTGATTGGTGGAGGTTGGAACCTGACGTGTCTGTGACATTATCATAATGTCCTTAAATGCGATTCACTTTGGAGAATAATAATAATAATAATAATAATAATAATAATAATAATTAAAGCTGCAAGCAGCGTTGAAAGGGCCCTCGCACCCGGGCTCACCGCCACCCTTTGGCCTTAGGAAACCTTTTCACCTGGCCTTAGTGAAAAGTGGGCGACATGCATGTAAGCGAGAGAATACAGGAGAATTATGGCCAAAGTCATTTCGAAATGCCACACTTCCTGCTGCCAACAGGTGGCGCATTGACCGTAACTGAATTTTGCCATGTTGATGTCTTCAGGCCAGGACTATCATTGAACACGTGAAGTTTGAAGCAGATCGGACATCGTATGCATGAGTTACAACAACTTCCTGTTTCTTTCATGGCGTTAATCGCATACATTAGCACTCAGCCAGGTGTTGCATGATTTAATGTGTTTCTAGCATGTCTGGTACTTCGTGGCATGATGAAATGTGAATCTGGTAGTGAATTACAGTATAAAGCATGCCACCTTCTGTTGCCAGCAGGTGGCGCTACGACTAACTGAATATTATCATATAGACGTCTTTAGGCTAGGACTATTATCACACATGTGAAGTTTGGAGCAGATCGGACATAGTATGCCTGAGTTACAACAGTTTCCTCTTTCATGGCGAAACATCAGATTTTGTCAGTCCGCCACGGACACGCCCTTCAACGAAAACTCAAGATCTTTGATATTTATCATCGCTAAGGTCTTAAGATTAGACTGACAACATATGATGTTGATCTGGTTAAATCTCCATGAGGAGTTAATCAC
Source organism: Chanodichthys erythropterus (assembly GCF_024489055.1). Classification (NCBI taxonomy): domain Eukaryota; kingdom Metazoa; phylum Chordata; class Actinopteri; order Cypriniformes; family Xenocyprididae; genus Chanodichthys; species Chanodichthys erythropterus. The sequence goes on along the minus strand of NC_090231.1, from coordinate 46,138,592 downwards.
AGTGTAAAACATGTCATTTCCTGTTGCCTGCAGGTGGCGCTATGACTGTAACTGAATATTGTTATGAAGATGTCTTCAGGTCAGGACTCTTATAAAACATGTGAAGTTTGGGGCAGATCCGACATTGTTTGTCTGAGTTACAACAACTTCCTTTTTCATGGCAAAAACATCAAACTTTGTCAGGCCACCACGGACACGCCCTTCAGTGAAAACTCTAGATCTTCGCAATTTAACGTCACAAAGGCCTTTAGATTAGACTGACCAAAAATGACATTGATCTGATTAAATCTCTAGGAGGAGTTCGTTAAAGTACGACGTCTGGAAAATGCAAAAAACAGTGAATTAATTCAAAATATCTGACTTCCTGTTCGGTTTCGGATTTCGCTCCAAGAGAATTTTTTGTAGGTACTGGGCTGATAAATTTGTGTACCGAATTTCAAAACCCTAGTGTAATGTAGTGAGCGGGGCTGTACGTTAGATGGCGCTATCGAGCCATTTTGCCACGCCCAATTCCGAAACCCATAACAGACGTAAATTTTCACCACTTCTGATGCGTGTGCAAATTTTCGTGAGTATTCCAGCACGTTTAGGCCCTCTCAAATGCGATTCACTTTGGAGAAGAAGAAGAAGAAGACTAAACGGAGCAATTCCAATAGGATCCTCACACCATCGGTGCTCAGGCCCTAATAATAATAATAAACGGAGCAATTCCAATAGGGTCCTCACACCATCGGTGCTCGGGCCCTAATAAACGGAGCAATTCCAATAGGGTCCTCACACCATCGGTGCTCGGGCCCTAATTAAAGCTGCAAGCAGCGATGAAAGGGCCCTCACACCCAGGCTCACCGCCACCCGTTGGCCTCAGGAAAACAGCGAACAGTGGGCAACATGCATGTGAGCGAGTAAATACAGGAGAATTATGGCAAAATCATGTAAAAGTGCCACACTTCCTGCTGCCAACAGGTGGCGCTATAGCTAACTGAATATTGTCATATAGATGTCTTTAGGCCAGGACTTTTATCACTCATGTGAAGTTTGGGGTAGATCAGACATAGTATGCCTGAGTTACAACAGCTTCCTCTTTCATGGCGAAACATCAGACTTTGTCGGTCACCACAGACACGCCCTTCAACGAAAACTCAAGATCTTTTCAATTTAACATTTCAAAGGCCTTAAGATTAGACTGGCCATATATGATGTGCTTCTGGTTTAATCTCTATGAGGAGTTAATCACAGTGTAAAACATGTCATTTCCTGTTGCCCCCAGGTGGCGCTATGACTGTAACTGAATATTGTCATATAGATGTCTTCAGGTCAGGACTCTAATAAAACATGTGAAGTTTGGGGCAGATCAGACATTGTATGCCCGAGTTACAACAACTTCCTGTTTCATGGTGAAATATCAAACTTTGCCAGGCCGCCACGGACACGCCCTTCAGCGAAAACTCTAGATCTTCGCAATTTAACGTCTCAAAGGCCTTTAGATTAGACTGACCAAATATGACATTGATCCGATAAAAGCTCTAGGAGGAGTTTGTTAAAGTACAACATGTGGAAATGGCAAAAACTGCCAAAATTTTGTAGAGAAAATTCAAAATATCTCACTTCCTGTTGGGTTTACAAACTTCGCATCCAGGGGCTTTTTTGTAGGTATTGGGCTGTTACATCTGTCTCCAAATTTCATAACTGTACGTGAAACGTAGCACGAAGGGCGCCTAATTGAAATTTTGTAGGTGGCGCTATCGAGCCATTTTGCCACACCTAATTCTGAAACCCATATCAGATGTAAATTTTCACCACATCCAACGCATGTGCAAAGTTTCATGAGTTTTTGAGAACATTTAGGCCCTCAAAAATACGATTTTGGAGAAGAAGAATAATTGGCTGAGCAATTCCAGTAGGGTCCTCACACCATCGGTGCTCGGGCCCTAATTAAAGCTGCAAGCAGCGATGAAAGGGCCCTCGCACCCGGGCTCACCGCCACCCGTTGGTCTCAGGAAAACAGCGAACAGTGAACGACATGCATGTAAGCGAGTTAAAACAGGAGAATTGCCCAAGTCATTTCGAAATGCTACACTTCCTGTGGCCAACAGCTGAGGTGGCTGCTCTTAAAAACATAGTTTTAAAACTGGAGAAGGATTTTAAAGACTCTGTTGAAAGTAATCTTAACTGTGAACTGTATTTTAGAGAGGCTGTGGATTTCAAACCAACAATCCCACTGCCTCAACCACGGACAGTCAACAGAGCAACCGATGGAGAATTCTGTGCCACCGTTACAACTGGGCTAGACTTGGACACCATCTTCTCTATCCTCCCCTTCTCCAGAGAGCAGCTCATCAGCACACAGGGTGATGACGACACTCTCCAGAGACTTTCCATCTCTCCCTCCACTCTACCGACCGACGGGATCAAAGTGTGGGACCAAGGCATGCTGTATCGTCAGATCCAGAAGGGGGATGGCAACATAAAGATCCAGCTCGTCGTCCCCAAGGCCCTGATCCAGCAGACGATACAGCACTTCCATCGAAAGACCCCAGAGAGACACCATGGGCACCTGAAGACCCTTCTGAGGATCCTGGAGGTTGCCTGGTGGCTCACGATCCGCAGTGACGTCTGGAGATTCGTCGGCAACTGAAAGTCGTGTGGTCTGGAGACCAAGGAGTGTGCAGTCATCAACCCCAGCTGCAAACCACCCTGGAATGCCAGAAGGCTTTCAACACAATCATAGAGAAGCTGACTTCAGCCCCAGTCCTCGGATTTGCAGATCCCAGCCTTGTGTTAACTACAGATGCAAGCAACACTGGACTTGGGGCTGCCCTTTATCAAGAACAAGAGGGCCGAATGAGAGCAACTGCCTTTGCCAGCAGAGGCTTAACCAAAAGTGAAACGAGGTATCCTGCATGCAAACTGGAGCACGCAAACTTCCTTGCGCTCAAGTGGGCAGTTATGACCAAATTCAGTGACTATTTTTATGGAGGAGAGTTCACTGTGATAATGGACAGCAACCCACCCACTTACATTCTGACATCTGCAAAGCTTGACGTGACCAGCTATAGGTGGCTGTCCAGCCTGTCGACATTTAATTTCAAGATCCAATATCATGCAAGCAAGATTACCATTCATCATTTAGCAGAATCAGATCAACCAACAATTCTGCCAGCAGCGGTGAAAGCTCTCTGTGAAAGACTCCAAGTGTATCAGAGCTGTGCTGACCCTAACATGTCATACTTCCAGCCTACCATGTTTGAGTCGCTGTCCCTTGGCGTTGGTGCAATACCCCAAGATTTCCGACGAGAGGACGCCCATGGTCTTCCAGTTCTTCCCTGAATGTCTGAAGAAGAGTTGAATAAACGTCAAAGAGCTGATCCAGAACTCAAAGAAGTTAATAAATATTTTGAGTCTGGTAAGAAACCAGTTGGGAATGTAGAGCTTGTAGAAGTGGCCTTATGGCTGAGAGAGTGGAACAGATTTGAGTTCAAGAATGGAGCATTATTCAGAAGGAAGCAAGACCGAGGAAATGTGCTGTATCATTTGGCATTACCCGTGGACCTCTGGGAGATGGTGTTAACAAGTCTGCACAATGATATGGGGATTGGGATTGAGAGGACCCTGGGCCTCGTTAGGTCTCAGTTTTACTGGCCAAAGATGGTGACAACTGTGGAGGAGAAAAAAAAGTCCTGCGAGCGCTGTGTGAGGCGAAAGACCCCTCCTGAGCGAGCTGCATCCCTGGTACCCACAACTAGCTTTGTGCCATAGCAGGAATTCATAAAGTGAGAACGATACCTTATCATCCTCTCGGCAACCCTGCTTTAACAGGACGCTGCTTCAGATGTTGGGGACTCTGGATGATAAAGAAAAGACCTGATGGAAGTGTTTTGTGAAGCCGTTAGTCCACACATACAATTGTACTCGTAATGACTCGACTGGATTCTTACCATATGAGTTACCAATTGTACCAATTACCAATCGATCTGGCCTTTGGTTCACCTGCTGATGAGTCATTCCAGTCTCATTCAAGTTGTGGGGAATTTGAAGAATCGACTGGAGGAGAGCTACAGGGTAGCGAGAGAGAATGCTGCAAAAGTAGCTGTGCGCAATAAGTGGAGGTTTGACGAAGGAGTGGTCGCTTCATTCCTTGAGATCAGTGATCGCGTCCTGGTGAGGAATGTTAGACTAAGAAGAAAGAATAAGTTGGCAGACAAGTGGGAGAAAGAAGTTTACGTCGTGATAAAGAAAGCTGGCGACTTACCAGTCTATACTGTTCAACCTAAAGGCAAGGACGGGCCACTCTGCACGTTGTACCGTGACCTGCTACTACCCTGTGGGTTTCTCCAAAAGCTGGAGCAGTCAAAAACTGGAGCAACAGCAGAAACTTCTCCTGAAATGAGAACTACAATTAGTACAGACATCAAGCATCCTACCTCAGCGGAGTCACAAGAGAACTTACCTGACCTACCTGATGATGAAGATGAAAGTCTGAGTGATGAACCTGAAAAGGAGAAATTACAGTTGAAAGATCCTACAGGAACTGATGTCTTACCTGTGCAGAGAGAACAGCAGGACCAGGAGTCTGATAAGCCCCCATCTGGGACCCTCAATGGAGAGGATGAAAGGAATGATGGCCTGATACAGGATGAATCTGTTAATTTGAGGAGTCCTCAAGACAGCCTAATGGAGACTGGCCAGAGCTTAGAAGATGTCCCTCGATGTTCTCAGAGACATTGTGAACCACCAAAGTGGCTGCAGTATCCTAAGTTGGGTAATCCCCTTTCATTGGTCGTACAGTCATTACTGCAAGGGCTCAGTACAGCCTTCACTGTATCATTGGAGGAGGATACGTCTGTGGAAATGTGTAGTGGATATCCCTCTGCGGTGATTTCGCAGCCTACAGATTGCAGAGGGACCTGCATATCTTCAAGACGGAGAGAGTGAAACCCGGGTAATTTTACCAGTTAAAAGATTAAAAATGATTTAAAGAAAGGTAAGAAAAAGGAAAAAAGAGAGGAAAGTTCCAGAAGGAAAACAGTTTTGTCCAATCGCGGCTCTCATTCCAGTGACTGACTCTCCTAAGAGTCAGTGTTAGCGGCACTTTTATAAGTCCCGCCCACAGGCTGCGCCGGTGCTGCTGCACTGTCAGCGTGAGAGGCAGAGAGAGAGAATGAGTCAGACGGAGCAGCTGCACAGAGTGGTATTCAGAGACCCTCTGTAAAAGCTTTGATATAGAGTGAAAAGAGCATAAATATAGTAAAAGGATCATATTTCTGAATGGATGCGGCCACCTTTCATCGGGGAGAGAAGACGACGAGGCAAGGATTTGTGGAGGGAAAGCTGATGCAATCAAACAGAGAATCAGAGTGTTGCGAATGAGCTTATTTAAGTATATATGAAGTTATTGCCTTGGTGAGTCACATCCTAAGTAATATTATCATATTATATGAGAAAAGAGTCACTAACTCAGTAAGAAAATTGATATGAGAAGTGATTTATATATAGGCCGTGCGAGTACAGCGTGCGCTGTAGTAATAGCACGGGGGTTAAAGCTAACTCATGTCTCATGTCATAAAGTGTGACGATTAAGTGTCAATAAGTTCAAAAAGTTAAATTTTGATGTTATTTGCTGTTGATGTTTGAATTGGATATTATGTGGATGTCGCACGCTCTTGGAGATGGCACATTCCCAGCACCCCTGTACGTACCTCCTGACGTTGGATGCCATGTTGGGCCACCAGAAGCGCTGTTTAAGCAGCGAGAGGGTTTCATTGACCCCTGGGTGGCCATTGCCCAGTGATGAATGCGTGGAATAAATAAGTGAAGTGCGCCATGTCTGTGGGATATACTGCAATCCCTGGGGGCAACCTGGCGGGGTGTTGGCAGAGGCGCTCGGGGAGCGTTTCGGCAGATCAAGTGATGGGGCTGACGAAGAGGCTCTCGGGGATGACTGGCTCTGGATCATATGAGGTTTCTTCGGGACTATAAATACGAGACAGAGCATCAGCTTTCACATTCTTGGATCCAGGGAGATATGAGATGGTGAACTTGAACCTCATGAAGAACAACACCCATCTAGCTTGGAGGGGATTCAGTCTTTTGGCGTCTCGTAGATACTCAAGGTTCTTATGGTCTGTCAGAACAGTAAAGGGATGTTTAGCTCCCTCGAGCCAGTGCCTCCACTCCTCCAGGGCAAGCTGGATGGCAAGAAGTTCCCAGTTCCCACTGTCATAATTGACCTCCGACGGGTTGAGCCTGTGAGAGGCGGCGGCGCATGAATGGAGCTTACGGGGATTCCTCTGCTGCTGCAACAACACTGCTCCCACTCCTGTAGTTGAGGCGTCCACCTCCAGGATGAAAGGGAGATCAGGATCTGGGTGGACCAGGAGGGGAGCAGTTGTGAAGGCTTCCTTGAGTGTATCGAAGGCTTGCATGGTGGCTGGAGTCCAGGACAGAGACTTGGGCTTATTCTTGAGGAGGTTGGTAAGTGAACTGGTGATGGAACTGTAACCTTTGATGAAATGGCGATAGAAGTTTGCAAAACCCAGGAACCTTTGTAACTCTTTCATGGATGTAGGAATGGGCCAGTCCTTGACAGCGGTTACCTTCCTCTCGTCCATGCGGACGCAACTGCGATCAATGATGTAACCCAGGAACTGCACTGAGGACTGGTGGAAGGTACACTTCTCGGCTTTTAGGAACAGATGGAACTCTCTCAGGCATTGGAGGACCTCTGCAATGTGGCGGCGACGGTAGGCCATACTCCGGGAGTATATCAGTATGTCGTCGATGTAGGCCAGGACTGACTTGTGGAGGAACTCCCGGTGCACCTCATGCATGAAGTCTTGGAATACGGAGGGGGCGCTGACAAGTCCATATGGCCAGTAGGTGTCATGAAAGCTGTTTTCCACTTCGAGACACTAGGAATCACAGAGAACACTGAAGACAGGTAAACAGGCGTTGAAGGAGTCCTTAAGGTAAGCATAACAGTTAGTTATGCATTAACGAGAATGGACAATGATTGTGTGATCTGGAGTGTCTTAAATAGTGCTGCTGATGAGTGAGGTGATGCATGTCATGTGGAGCTAGTTGATACTCAGGGGAGGGAGTGTGTTGTGATTGGGTGAGTGAAGAGCCTGGTGTGTCTGTGACACATAATGACCCACAGGCCTGGTTTCAGAGTCAAAGATTAGATTAAGCTAGGAGTAGGCCTTAGTTCAATTAGGACATTTAAGTAACTTGTGAAAAAAATGTGCCTTAGAAAAAACAAACAAAAACACATTACTGTGTTATAAATTAATCCTTCCCAGGAAATGGTATCCATTATTACCGTTGCTGTATTACAATCATTGTATTCACGTATGTATGTGTATGTTTTATGATGCATTTAAGGTAACTTCAATCATGCCATGTGTAGTGTCTATACGTTCGTAGCGTGAATATTTAAATGCTTTTGTATGCGGTATGTATGTATGTCCATACCTGTGCAACACATCAGTATTACAAGAACCGTTAATAGATCTAATTCAAGAACTCAGCTTGTTATTTCTTTCTGGGTTGTAAAAGCCCTCACAGGAGGGGTGTTGCCACCAGGAATTACAACATCTTCCTTGGTCCGGTCAACAACTGAGAGGTGTGACTTTGACCAGAGGTTAAAAACCAGCGAATAGTGCCACTCCCGCTCCTCTTCTTCCTTGCTTCTGGACGACCGAACAAATCTCCTTGCAGCCGGCCTCTCTAGGCCCGGCCGCAAGGCTGGTAGGCCCCTCGCCTACAACACCCAGCCATGTGCTGATCACCCAACAGACTTGCAACAACTTCAGATGATAACTTCAAGAGTTATCCTCAACCTGCAGATCCGACACCCCTCAACCTAAGGGCACCTCACAAGTATCGTACATTATAACACTCTGAGGTCTGAAAACGCGCCGGCGCGTTTTGCAGGTTTTTTTTCACACTGCGGCAAAACAGACTTAAAATACTCCGTCATTTTTTTGTCATAGAGACATAAGTAATATATCAATTGAAACTATAGAATATCTTCTTTTATTTATATACACTCAAAGTAAAAACAAAATGTTGTGCTTTTTGTAAAATAAAGAAAACTAACATGATGCGTGATCTCTCCTCTCCCTCTGAACGAAGTCCAATCTGATAGTTCCCAGAAAATGAACTGTAACTTAGTGAATACTAATCACAGAAAAATTTAACTTATGTCTAAAAAACCGTTAAGATGTCAGGTTTTAAATCATGTAAGTCAAATCGAAAACAAACCTTCTGTGTTTATGTAATCTGTATGAAAAGAGAGCCATGTCAGAAATCCGTGATTCAGCTCATTATCCGCTAATGCGGCCACGCCCACGGAGCCAGCGCTATTCAGACGCAAATTCAGAGGCAATACATGCATTCATCGTCTCAATCGTGTATTTATTGTCTTGAAAACTGTTTATCTGGATGTAAAAGTCATGGTTAGCGATCTCTAGAAGACATGCAGTTAGTTCCTGTTTACTTTTCTTCTATGGATGAATTTTAGAAGAGTTTTTGTTTCTTTAGCGCCCTCCTGCTGCAGTATGTATTGGAAACTCCATTCATGGAATAGCCTCTTCTTCTTTTAGATGAATTTGTGGACTAAAAATACACAGAGCGCCCTCCGACTTCAAGGATGAATTGAAAACACCAGCGCTTATAGTAATGACAATGAATATTAAATTAATATAACTCCTCTGTATAGAAAATTGACATAAGCATATGAGAATCCAATATTTCTCCAAATGTGCATGCTTTTAAACTAAAAGCCTATATTCAGACTCTTTGCATCACATAAATACATTATATTTTAAAGTATAATATAAAATCATTACTTTGTATTGTAATAATATTTTTCTGTATGTTTCATATATCATAATGAGCTGGAGACATCACAGAAGGTTTTTTTCACAGCCTACCTGACTGAAATGCCTCATTAATATGCAAGTCATTTCAGCTCATTACTATCCAATTCTTTTGTCTTCTCAGGTGAGAATGGCCCATTTTCAGTGGTGATTCACGCCTCCTCGCATACTGTGTTTCTTGGCAAAAAGTGTCTTACAAAAACTAAATCAATATATTGTTTTATATGAAGGATAGCATAATTTTTACATAATTTTGAAGCAAAAACTCTAGTTTACAACCTCCAATACCCAAAAGTCTTGTGAACACAGATTTACTATACTTTTTTTGGCCTTATTTCAGTGACTTAAGTTTTTTGTTTTTTCAATAACCACGCATAAATGTTATTCCTTCAAAAACACAAACATGTACATACATGTTCCTCACATATTATTGTAGCCTAGTTTGTGCTGAATACAGTGTAATGACACTTTTGTCATTTATATGTTTATGAACAAATGAAAAAAGCACAAATGTCAGGGCATGTCAAAACTTCTCCAAGCCCCAAATCAGCCTCAGACTCCAGAGGGTTAATGCTAAACAGCGATTTAGTATTGATTTGTAAGGCTTACCTTGCTATTGCTAAAAGAAACTGATGAGTCCTTTCCAGATTGCCTTTGACATTTATGTAGCTCTAGTAACAGCATCTCTTCCGGTTTAACTCTATCATTACTCATTCTGACTTGTGTATGTGTGTGTGACCCTTTGTGTATGTTATGTTACATGTTTGTTAGTTTAGTTATGTGTTTGTGAGTTAGTTAATAAAGATTGTGCACAGGACATGTTTGGTTCTGACTCCGTCTGCTAATGAATTGCCTCTTAAGTGATAGATCCAGACTACGTGCTCTGAGTAGTACAGTACAATAAGAAATATTATTTTTCCATAACTTGGAAATTAACATTTCTTAGAATTAATAAACAATCAACACTGAGCGTTCACTGGACAAACAGGTTAACTGATTGTAATATTAATTTAATGTAGCTATGTCCAGTTAATCTGATTAACGGATTTGCATATTCATAATTAATAATAATTAATAATCATAATGAGTTATGAATAATTATTAATATTTCCCCTTTGAGTTAATTTTCGCTACAAGCTTGAACATGCATTTTGGTCTTGGACTAGGCTTAAAAATTTCAGACGGGAAAGAATGTACCTCTCGCTGGTTTCATACGGATTACATAAAGAGAGAAGGCGCGTTTGCCAAGAGGTGCATTTGCTGACCCCAGAGTGTTAAGCCTTGTATGTGAAACCGGCCAACAGTGTCATAATTATTAATGTCAAAATTATGACATACTAAGTCATAATTATGTAGTCGAAATAGACAAATTATAATTTTGTTATAAAGGTCAATTATGACAAAATTTGATGGTTAATTTACAGTAGTCCACATGACTCTATATTTAAGTCATACAACAGCTTTGTGTAAAGAACACAAAAAACCATTCAATGGTGGGTCTGTAGAAAATAATGGTATAATATGGCTTCAGATATGTGGTGCTGTGCAAAACGTTATGACCACCTGACAGCAACAACGACTCAACCAATGGAATGAATTTAGGGTGGGACTATCGGTTTGTCTGACCAGTGGCAGACGTGCTCAGGAAACCAGTTTGAAAACTGATACAAGTGGGGCAGAAATTACACAATTCATCTTCAAATCAAAACATAAATCTTAACACTCTCAGGTCGGCGGTCACGCCGGCGTGATCACCGCGTTTTTTTTCTAACCAGTGTGAAAGGGACTCAAAATATTCTGTCAATGTTGCACATACAATTAAGAGTTATACACCATTTTAATCTGTGGAAATATCGTCTTTTATTTAACAACAAAATTTTGTGCTTTTTGTAAAATAAAGAAAACTAACATGATGCGTGATCTCTCTTCTGCCTCTGAACGAACTCCATTCTAATAGTTCTCAGAAAATGAACTGTAACTTAGTGAATACTAATGACAAAAAAAATTAGACTTATGTCTAAAAAAAACGTTGAAATGTCAGATTTTAAATCGTGTAAGACAAATCGAAAACAAACATTCTGTGTTTATGTAATCTGTATGAAAAGAGAGCCATGTCAGAAGTCCTTGATTCAGCTCATTATCTGCTAATGCGGCCACGCCCACAGAGGGAGCGCTATTCAGAGGCAAATTCTGAGTCAATACATGCATTCATCGTCTCAATCGTGTATTGTCTTTAAAAGTGTTTTGAATAGCCATAGTTAGCGATCTCTGGCCTCTGTTAGTTCGGTTATTTCCTGGATTGCCTATTCTTCTTTAGTGCTCAGGCATTTGTGGACTAAAGGTGCACAGAGCACCCTCCGGCTGCAAGTATGAATTCAAAACACAGTATCCAGCACTCATAGTAATGACAATAAATCCTGAATAAATATTACTCTTCTGTATAGAAAATTGACAAACATATGAGAATCCAAATATTTCTCCAAATGTGCATGCTTTTACGCTAAAAGCCTATATGAAATGCCATAGAGGTAACATAATTGTTCAGACACTTTGCATCACAGAAATACATTATATTTTAAAGAATATAATAGAATACCATTATTTTAAATTGTAATAATATTTCACAGTATTGCTTGAGAACAAAGATTTAATATACTTTTTTGGCCTTATTTCAGTGGCTTAAGTTTTTTGTTTTTTCAATAACCACGCATAAACATTATTCCTTCAAAAACACAAACATGTACATACATGTTCCTCACATATTATGGTAGGCTAGTTTGTGCTGAATACAGTGTAATGACACTTTTTCCGTTAATATGTTTATGAACAACTGAAAAAAGCACAAATGTCAGGGCATGTCAAAACTTCTCCAGGCCCCAAAAATCCTCAGACCCCTGAGGGTTAAATATGGACAGTAACATTGAAATCTTACATGAAAATATGACAAACACTGAACAGACAAATGTGTCAGTTTCACACAATAAATGGCCGAACCACCGTTCTCTGTAGTGCAACCACTTTGGAGAAAAGTGTTCAGCTAAAAAAAAAAAAAAAAACATATATTGTACTGTTTATGGATGCTAAAATAATATCTCCAATCCTGGTTTAATTTGCCAAGAGAATGCTGCATAAATCCTTGGTCGGTAGGCTTTGGCAAAACACTGTTTAATTAGTCTCCCAGACCTGCAAACAATGAGACAATTAATATGATTGTAAAGGCCAAAAATATCACCTCGTTAAACAGAAGGGAAACTGCCTGGACATTTCATGTGTCGTTTCTGCTGTGAGAATATCTGGATCCAAATCTCAAAATAATATGGAGCATAATTCTGTATAAATACTGTATTCTTTACAGTCCCTCTAGCCACAATAAAATCATTAGAATAAATAAAACCTGTGGTATCATTGAAAGTAGTTTTTACAATATGTGGAGATTGAACAAGTCAAGTGGAATTATGTTGTTTAGTAATTAAAGGTTTAGTTCACTCAAAATTGGTCATTCTGTCATAATTTCCTTAACTTCATGTCGTTACAAACCCAGACTTTATTCATCTTTGAAACACAAATTTTGAATTTAACTCTCAGAAAGTTCTATCCATCCACTAAAAGTCAATTCCACCTAAACTCTGACGCTTAATAAAATCATTGTAAAATAAATCTATATGAACTGAGTGGTTTAATCGAAGTCTTTTGAAGAGACATGATTGCCTTATATGATGAACAGATTTAATTTAGGCTTTTATTCACATATAAACAGCGATGAAAAATCTAATCAAATATGGTATGGCACAAATGAGCTTGTTGGACGCACAAAAATAGATCCTCATTCTCGCGCATTAAGCTTCCGTTTACCATGTTGGATGTGCTTGAATTTCGATGGCAGTAGGAAATTCTTTACAGATTTTACGTACAGTTCAGCACACATTACTTTAAATGCACTAAAAATAATATATTTAGTATGTATGAAAAAGTACACAAGTCCTGATAAATGTTCAGGTTCTAGCTCAGTTAGAGCTCATTAACATTCAGATATTGTCTCTCTGCTGTGTTCTGATATTCAGCAGGTTTCCTAACATTCAAGTCTGTCTTCGATCTGCCATTCCTGCAAAACAAGACAAGTATCAGTTCATCATCCATATCTTCTTACGTATCCACTTGCATTAACTCACCTGCACTCTGTCTGCCATCCTGGTTGTTTTAATAAACTATATTACCAGTATTCCTGTGTCGCTTTCCTCTCTGTGATTGTAACAGAAGACTGGACCAACACTGCTGAACAGCCAGGATGAGCGTCCCAGATCCCTTTCAGGAACTCGTAGATGTTCTACGCCGAGCACTCACCAGCACTTCCCCGGCATCCGCACCAGCTGATGTCTGTAACCAACTATGCTCTCCAGTTCAGAACCCTTGCTGCCTCTAGCGGTTGGAATGAGCAAGCCGTCATCACAACGTATTGCCAAGGTTTGGATCCACGTGTGCGGTTGCATCTCGCTGCATATGAGGACTCCATCAGGCTTGAGCGCTTCATACAACTTTCCATTAGGTTCGCCACTCATATGTAGTCGTGTCTCGAAGAGCACCAGGGCCAGCCGTTTTTCCCATCATCACTCTGCCGAACAGAATCCATCAGCTCCCCAGAACCAGCCAACGAGCCCATGCAAGTAGAAAATACTTTTCTGTCTTCAGCTGAGCAGCAGAGGCGCTTTGTCTATATTGTGGTCAATCTGGGCATTACATCTCTGAATGCCCCACTCACCCAGCTCATCCCATGGTGTGATCATTCTTTCAATAAATAAGATGAAACAACTTACTACTGTTGTAAACCTTACTGCTACCGGTTTCTGTCTTCCAGTTAATGCCCTCCCCAATTCAACTTTAAGTCGGCATCCGCCACATCGAACAACTCCATCTGCTGGTTCTGGAGGAATCCACCACTGACGTGATCTTAGGGCGCCCATGGCTGGAGCAGCACAACCCAGTCATTTCGTGAAAGACTGGGGAGATCCTGAAGTGGGGTGACAAGTGTTTCCTGGACTGTTTTCCTGAATTTCCTGTTCCAAGTTCACCACGTCCTGAAGATTTATCAGTCTGTGCTACTTCCATTGAAAGTCCCCTAGAGAACCACTCCATGGATTTCCCTAAATGTTACTCCCACTTAAGCAATGTCTTCTGCCCCAAGAAAGCCTCCACGCTGCCTCCACACCGGCCATGGGATTGCGCCATTGATCTGCTTCCCGGTGAGCCAGTGCCCAAGGGTAAAATCTATTCACTTTCCATCCCGGAGGAGAAGGCTATAGAGGATTACATTATTCCAGGATTTCATCCATGAGGTGCTCCGGGAGTTCCTGCACAAGTCAGTCTTATAATACATCGACAACATCCTGATTTAATCCCGGAGCCTGGCTGACCATCGCCACCACATTGCGGAGGTCCTGCAACGCCTGAGGGGGAGTTCAACCTGTTCCTGAAAACAGAAAAGTGTATCTTCCACCAGCACTCAGTGCTGTTCCTTGGCTATTACATCGATTGCAGTGGCATCCGGATGGATGAGAGGAAGGTCTCTGCAATCAAGGACTGGCCCATTCCCACAACAGTAAAATAACTTCAGAGATTCCTTGGATTTGCCAACTTTTATCGACACTGCATTCAAGGTTACAGTATCATCTCCACGCCACTCACAAATCTCCTACGCAGTAAGCCAAAGTCTCTGTCCTGGACTCCAGCCACCACCCAAGCCTTCGAGACACTCAAGGAAGCCTTCACCACCACTCCCCTCCTGGTACACCCGGACCCAGACAAGCCCTTCTTCTTGGGAGTCGACGCCTCGACAACTGGAGTGGGAGCGGTCCTCTCACAGCAGCAGGGGAGCCCAAGTTGACTACTGTACGGACCTTAGGTCATTTATTAGCTCAATTTAATTGTTACAGGGAATAAGAATTGAATCAGCTGTAAATGATTCACTGTAAATGATTCAGAATTAATATTTAACACTTCATCAATTATTCGTCCAGCGAAAATTGAGGTTAGAGTATTTTACCAATTCTGGATAAAATATTATTCTGTGGCCAACAGTAACAATATTTTATTATGATTATTATTCTTATTATTGTAATTATTATATTATTATAAACAAGAGGTAACTTGATCTTTTACGTTTAAGGCAGTAATTTGACACACAGCACAAGAAACTCGTATATGTGAAAATCATAACAAGATTTATTGACTACTTCTAATGATTACAGGAAACTAAGGCTAAACACACACACACACACACACACACACATACATACATGCACACACATTCACGGAGTTGATATGAGTTATGAAAAGTCCCAAGTTCAGTGCTAACTTAACTCATAACCTGAGGAAAATCACAAAAGCAGAGCTTTGGCTTGATTCTTTAGGTTTAAAGGAGTTTCACCAGTTTCCAGCAAGAGAGAGAGAGAAGTTTGCTTGTACCTGCGTTTGCTCTGACAGCTGAGGTAATCGGGTTGTTCCGTGACTCGTGTACAGCGGAATCCCGTTCTGGATTGGCTGTCTTTCAGGTGACGTCTTCTCGGGAAAGCCCTGTGGGTTGCGCGGAAGCTTTGAAGGATGTTGCTGGCTGGTGCAACTGTTCTGAGCGTCTGGCTTGAGTGGCTCTCTTTTTGGGAGACTTTGGTCAGATATTTTACAGAGTGTTTTGGAGTCTGGATGTGACGGCTGTTGAATGATCAGCGGCGCGGCTCGTGGTTGAAGTCGGCGACTGTTAGATGGAAAATCAGCCCCGGTCAATCAGTTCTCAATGACCCATGCGACTTTTCCACCGTGGTCAAAGTAGCGGTGCTTCGGCTACCGGGCTTCAACGACTGTGCTTCAGTCCGACTTCTGACCGATTTCTGACCGATTTTGAGCGATTTCTGACCGGTTTCTGACATTAGCTTGTTCGGACAGCATAGTTTTAAAGGAGCAATTTTGGCTCCATCCTTCAGATGCGATCCTCCAATGAGACGTTGCTACGGAGATTAGACACGCCTCGTCTATTGTCTATTGATCACATCGCATGATATCTGCAGAACATTCTCCTGTTTTATTAACAACTTTATAAAGTTTCTTAATATTTTCCTGATACTAAATTTCACTTCACTTCACTTCACTTCACTTCAATGTTTCATTCACACAGAATTACAGAGAATTATAAACTCTGTATTTAGAGCTCAAACATGACACACTTCTTACACACATATTACTAGACTGACCTAATTAAAAACAATGATTACAAGAGAAAGAAAATGCATACGGGAATACAAACATATGTAGCGTATGCACACGTATCAGGATAATCAAACTTTGGAGTTTTCAGAATGCTTTTAACCTGATGAACTTTGTTGGTTAATCACTAACTCGGCTCCGGATGACTGTGACTTTCGGCATGTTTGTGGACCTGAGAGAGTAAACAGAAAACGGGAACTTCCTCACTTTGGTGACTTCAAAAAGGAGTACCACCCCAGAGACTGACCAGATCCACATTCCAACACCCCACACACACAGGGACACACAAAAACACACACACAGACACACCCAGAAACACACAATCATACATTTTGAACTGTATTTGTAAACTACCACTATGCTGAAATATATATTTCATATATTTTAGGGCCTATGCATGTTTCCTAGTGTTTAAATGAGTGTATTTGTGCTAGTGTGCATTTTAATAGTGGAATTCTGTCTGTAAACCATAATTTCTTGTCTATGCCTTTCTGATCTGTCGAGTTCGGTCTCTCCGTAAAGCTCCGGACACGAGCTATTCACTGAGATGTGTCACACAGCTGACAAATGCATTTTTCTATGTGTTTAATGATACTGTGAAGAACACACTCCCTTTGGAGATCTGATCTGATAGTCATAAATCATTGGATTAAGTCGTGAGGCCAAACAAAGGGAAAACTTTCCCGCCAACTTTGCACCCATGTTATTGGCTACCCCACCTCAAGGAGGTGTGTCGGTTTATCTGTCATAAAAGCAAAGACGCACAATTTCTTGTGTGTTCTCTCCCGATTGTCTCACGAGCATCTCGTGCACGTTTTTCCCGGACCTCTCCGGTGACCACGCGCTGCCATCGCGCTCAGCTTCGGGATCGCCATCTTCCAGCGAAACTCACTCTCGTCCTCAGTTCAAACCTTCCCGCTGAACGGAGGAAGCCAACAAACTGCACCAGCGCTAACCTGAAATTCGACACACGCAACCAATGCAAGTATACTGCCGTTTCTCAATCTTAGATGATGAAACTGATTTCCGTGCTGGCTTAGGACTGGTTGTGAGTTTGCTACTTGCCTTCTCTCTTTCCTTCTCTACTTCCACTCTTGTACATAGGTGTGTATTTTCTTGTATATATATTTAGATGTATAACCTCTGTATTCGTAGTTTGCATATATTAAAACGTTATTCACGCTCGATTGTTCTGTTTGTTCTTTCAGCTGAAAACCAAGTCACTTTAACGTTTTTCGATCGCTTTATGCTTTGATGTTATAATAGCAAGTTATTTTCATGGCCAGATAATAACTCTGTTTATAATATTCTGTGAGGGACTTAGTTTGCTGGACAAACGAACAGTTTCTCTAAATAATTATTAAACCAGAACTAATCATATATGTAATTGATTATAATTCATTGTAATTGATTCACAATATATGTTTAATTCCCCGTTGGGTCGATATATGAATCATAATTTATTCATAACCTTATGAATTATTATATTCATATTTCATCCATAAATTGATTAATAACCGCTACATTTCGCTACATATATAATGCATTGACTCCAACATATTAGTAATCCCATCATATCATGCGCTATTCTAGATATAGTTAATATTTTAACAGATAAAAAATTGTCCCTTTTGAGATTCAAGATTGATTCCTTAAGCATAGAATCATTGAACAGCGACCAGAGTCACAAGTGTCAAAACGGGTCAAAACGGACTCCTAATCAGGAGGATGCCTGTGTGGATCCGTTGTTCTTTTCAGGTCCATTTAATTAGTGTTTCCTGTTCTGTTTGTTTGATACAAAAGGGTTTTGTGAACGTCTATAAATTTAATGTGATCAGGAAGGCCTCAGAACAGATATTCTCTGTTCTTAAGTCACGTTACCTCTTCTCTTAATGCTGACTAGCTGGAATTAGGAGCTATCCGGTGCCCCTGGGGATTCTGGGGGTCAGCGAATGAATCCTTTGTCAAATGAAGCTTTGTTCGATCACGTTGTTCATTGATAAAGTCATTGGTAAGTTCTGTCGAGCGAGGCCCTACACTACACCCATGCGCCTCCTTCTCCCGCAAACTCAACCCGGCAGAGGTAAACTATGACATCGGGAATAGGGAGCTTTTGGCCATCAAGCTTTCCATCGAGGAGTGGAGGCATTGGCTCGAAGGAGCCAAACATCCGTTTGTGGCTTTGACCGATCATGAAAACCTGGAATATTTTCATGATGCAAAACAACTAAACCCACGTCAGGCAAGATGGGCTCTGTTCTTTACCTGTTTCAATTTTTCCATCACGTATCTCCATTCACGTCCAGGATCCAAAAATGTAAAGGCTGACACTCTCTCTCGTATTCATGGTTCTGATGACACCCCTGAAGTCCCTGAGTCCATTCTGCCAGAGAGGATCTTTGTCCCATTCAAAATCAAGTCCCATTGTCTGGTCTGATGACACCCTTCCCGAGTCCAATGCCTCCACCAACGCTCCGCCAGGTTGCCCTCCAGGTTTGCTCTACGTCAACTTCCCTCATTCACGCATCTCACTCGTCACTGGGCACTGGCCACACTGGGGTCTATTAAACCCTCTCGTTGCTTAAACAACGCTTCTGGTGGCTGAACATGGCAGCTGACATCAGGAGGTACATGCAGGGATGCAACGAATGCGCCATCTCAAAGAGTCCATGCCATCTTCCCTCCGGTAAACTCCAGCCTCTGCCCATTCCTAACCGCCCATGGTCACACTTAGGCGTTGATTTTATCACTGACCTCCTAGTATCAGACAATTGCACCTGCATACTTGTGGTTGTAGACAGATTTTCTAAGTCATGTCATCTGATCTCCTTAAGAGGATTGCCTACTGCTATGGAGACCACTGAATTAATGTTTAACTGTATTTTCCGATACTATGGGATACCTGAGGATATCTTAAGCTCTACCATTACACAGACACAGCACACATCACCAGCGTACTAACCATGCGCACCTGACATCAATCAACACCCTCATCAGCAGCACCATTAAAGACTCACGCTCTCACTCAGTCACTGTCTGGTCTCGTTTGCACATAGCACTTACCTATATGCTTACCTTAAGGACTCCTCTGAAGATACTCACCTGTCTCCAGCATGCTCCCTCATCTCCTTGTGTTCTCCTCGTCCTCTGTGAGTTCAACTGTGTCTGCTCTGTCTCAAGATCTGCCATTCCTGCAAAACAAGGCAAGTATCATTTCATCATTCATATCTGCCTACATATCCACTTGCATTAACTCACCTGCACTCTGTCTGCCATCCTGGTTGTTTTAATAAACTATATTATTATAAACCTTAAGGCTTTCGGCTTTGGTGAGAATTTAATTTAATGTACAAGGAGTGCAGAATTATTAGGCAAATTAGTATTTTGACCACATCATCCTCGTTATGCATGTTGTCTTACTCCAAGCTGTATAGGCTGGAAAGCCTACTACCAATTAAGCATATTAGGTGATGTGCATCTCTGTAATGAGAAGGGGTGTGGTCTAATGACATCAACACCCTATATCAGGTGTGCATAATTATTAGGCAACTTCCTTTCCTTTGGCAAAATGGGTCAAAAGAAGGACTTGACAGGCTCAGAAAAGTCAAAAATAGTGAGATATATTGCAGAGGGATGCAGCAGTCTTAAAATAGCCAAGCTTCTGAAGCGTGATCATCGAACAATCAAGCGTTTCATTCAAAATAGTCAACAGGGTCGCAAGAAGCGTGTGGAAAAACCAAGACGCAAAATAACTGCCCGTGAACTGAGAAAAGTCAAGCGTGCAGCTGCCAAGATGCCACTTGCCACCAGTTTGGCCATATTTCAGAGCTGCAACATCACTGGAGTGCCCAAAAGCACAAGGTGTGCAATACTCAGAGACATGGCCAAGGTAAGAAAGGCAGAAAGTCGACCACCACTGAACAAGACACACAAGCTGAAACGTCAAGACTGGGCCAAGAAATATCTCAAGACTGATTTTTCTAAGGTTTTATGGACTCATGAAATGAGAGTGAGTCTTGATGGGCCAGATGGATGGGCCCATGGCTGGATTGGTAAAGGGCAGAGAGCTCCAGTCCGACTCAGACGCCAGCAAGGTGGAGGTGGAGTACTGGTTTGGGCTGGTATCATCAAAGATGAGCTTGTGGGGCCTTTTCGGGTTGAGGATGGAGTCAAGGTCAACTCCCAGTCCTACTGCCAGTTTCTGGAAGACACCTTCTTCAAGCAGTGGTACAGGAAGAAGTCTGCATCCTTCAAGAAAAACATGATTTTCATGCAGGACAATGCTCCATCATACGCGTCCAAGTACTCCACAGCGTGGCTGGCAAGAAAGGGTATAAAAGAAGAAAATCTAATGATATGGCCTCCTTGTTCACCTGATCTGAACCCCATTGAGAACCTGTGGTCCATCATCAAATGTGCGATTTACAAGGAGGGAAAACAGTACACCACTCTGAACAGTGTCTGGGAGGCTGTGGTTGCTGCTGCACGCAATGTTGATGTTGAACAGATCAAAACACTGACAGAATCCATGGATGGCAGGCTTTTGAGTGTCCTTGCAAAGAAAGGTGGCTAT
Organism: Chanodichthys erythropterus; assembly: GCF_024489055.1. Lineage (NCBI taxonomy): Eukaryota > Metazoa > Chordata > Actinopteri > Cypriniformes > Xenocyprididae > Chanodichthys > Chanodichthys erythropterus. The sequence goes on along the minus strand of NC_090231.1, from coordinate 46,117,889 downwards.
ATTGGTCACTGATTTGTTTTTGTTTGGTTTTTGAATGTCAGAAATGTATATTTGTGAATGTTGAGATGTTATATTGGTTTCACTGGTAAAAATAAATAATTGAAATGGGTATAAATTTGTTTTTTGTTAAGTTGCCTAATAATTATGTACAGTAATAATCACCTGCACACACAGATATCCCCCTAAAAGAGCTAAAACTAAAAACTACTTCCAAAAATATTCAGCTTTGATATTAATGAGTTTTTTGTGTTCATTGAGAACATGGTTGTTGTTCAATAATAAAATTAATCCTCAAAAATACAACTTGCCTAATAATTCTGCACTCCCTGTATAAAAATGCTTTATAATAAGGCAACTTATTTGATCAAAATAGGTGGCGGTCTCAGTGTCCCCATAAAGGTTCAGAGGGGTATTAGGCAAGGTTGCCCTATTTCAGGGCGACTTTATAGCATTGCTCTTGAGCCTTTGCTCTGTAAATTAAGAATTAATGGGACTGCAAATCAGAGAAATAGATTTTTCCCATTAAATTAAATTGTCTGCGTGTGCGGATGATCTTACGATTTTAATAAGAGACAATCAAGATGTTAATGTTGTAAAAAAAAAAGTGTTTAGAAACTTACAAAAAAGCATCCTCTGCAAAAGTTAATTGGGGCAAAAGTGTGGCTGTTTGGTGTGGGCATGACAATAATGGTCCTATCCTTCCTGGGGAGTTGAAATGGGGAAGAGAAGGTTTTAAATATTCAGGGCTGTTTTTAGGATCTGAAGAATATAGGAAACAGAATTGGGAGGGACTAGTGGAGAAAACACTCGGTTGCTCGGTTGTCTCGATGGAAGTGGTTGCTCTTCCAGCTATCCTATAGGGGTAGAGTTTTGGTCTGTAATAATCTTATTGCTGCTACTTTATGGCATAAGGTGATGATTTTAGAACCTCCAGAAGAACTGATAATGCACATTCAAAAACAATTAGTTTTTTTTTTTTTTTTGGACCGGGCATCACTGGCTAAAAGCACCAGTACTTTATCTGCCCAGGATGGAGGGAGGTCAAGGACTTATTAACATCAGATCCAGAATTAAAGCTTTTAGACTTCGGACAGCTCAAAGATTCCTGTATGGTGAAGATGTGAGCTGGTTTGGGGTATCCTGTGGCCTCCTGAGAAGAGCAGGCAAAATGGGCCTTGATCGTCAGCTGTTCTTAATGGACATTAATAAGCTGGATCTAACTGGTCTGTCATCATTCTATAAGTCAATGCTGAGAGCGTTGACTCTTTTAAAAATTTGCAGAGATCTTAATGGTGAACAGAGTCGGTGGTTACTGGAAGAACCCTTGATCTTTAATCCAAAAATTGATTTGGATGTTCTAAAATCAACTTCTGTGAGGAATGCTTTGCGGTCTGCAAGTATTTTAAAAATCGGACATTTACTGACTGAAGATGGATGGATTTCTGCAGAGAGTCTGGCTACCAAGCTTGGCCTAAGATCAGTACGAGTTGTGCAGAGGCTGTTGAATCACATATATGAGTGTATACCTTTGGATTATAGAGACTCTTTATTTTTACACAAAAAAGGAGATGCTGTTTCTTCTTTCCCAGAACTGGATATTACAGCTGCAACTGGCTTGTGGCAAGAAACTGAAGGTGGTATTCTTTCCTTTAAGACACCTCAACTGGGGCATTTCAGAGATATTGGGAAAAAAGCAACTTATATACTGTGTGTAAAAGTTATTCATTTTCATGTTCTGGAAACTATAAAGGAGTCTAAATGGACAGAGTTTTTTGGACCTGACTGTTCCCTCAAAGGTACCTGGAGGTCCTTGTACAAGCCCCCCATTGAAAAAAGGTCTGGAGACCTGCAATGGTGCATTGTGCATGGTATCATAGCTACAAACAGATACAGAGCACATTTTGATCCACTAGCAGGGATAGGTTGTCCTTTCTATGAACAACAGGAGACCGCTTTTCATTTGTTTGCTAATTGTAGTAGATTATTGCCTCTTTTTGAAATTCTTGGTGGGTGGTGTCAGACTTTAGGTGAAGGTTTTACACCTGAATTGTATATCTATGGACCTAAATGTAAACGCAGCAAGAGAGAGACTTATCACCTACAAAATTTTTTCTTCGGACAAGCAAAGTTAGCTGTCTGGTTGTCCCGTAAAAGCAAAATAGGTAGTGTGGGTCAAACTGATGTGGTACTGATTTATGAGGGTTTGATGAAGTCACGGTTAAGAATAGAATTTTAATATTATCGACTGAATGAGAATATTGAAGAATTCAAGTTTAAGTGGGCTATAAATATGTTGATTGTGATGGTAACTTACAAACTTATGTATAATTATATATGATGATAACATTCTAAAAAAAGTTTATGGTGATTGTAATTTATTTATGTTTGTGATGGATAAATAATTGTTTACAAAAATTTAAAAACAATCTTCAATTAAAGTTGGTCAAAAGTCAAAGTCTCTCTCTCTCTCTCGATAAACTTAGCATAAATATGTGTGCACCATCCGCACACTCTAGACCAGTGGGCCGCAGTGATCCTCCAGGTGGACCGTGAGATAAATTAAAATTAATTTAAATATATTACTATAATTCCTTAATTTAATTATTAATATGTTACATTTAATACATTAAATTAAATTAATAAAAAAATGCATTTAAAACAAGGTACCACCTCTCTCGTACGTATTCTGTGATTGTTTCGGTTCAGCCCAGGTCGTTTCTCATCGTGTTGCTGTGAAATACAGACTGAATGGTGGCTGAAAACGCAAACTCTCTCTGTTGGAAAAAGAGAACCTGTGTCGCTAAAAAGGTTTGATGGATGACGATAGTAATGAAGGTAAAGACGATTACAGTGACATACAGCAGTCGTTCACATGGCATGCGCGAGTTCGCAATTATTGATGCGCAAACAAACCGCACATTTGCGCTCTCGACTCACTGATCGCCATAACATCATATTTCTGCATGAACACAGTGCAATATATTCGCATAGTTTTCACATACAGGGCTTAAGGCCTGTACACACCAGGACGAATATTGCGCTCAATTATCGCCAATGTTTAACGCCTCATGACTAAACAAAGGGTGCCAATGTGAGTGTGCACACCAACGTGAAAAACGTGAGGCGTAAAAGCGTAATTTTTTAAAAAACGCCTCTGGTTCATTTTTTTTGGGTTTGACGCACAGCGTTAAAAACTGGCCAACCAATGAGAGTGGCGCTTTTGTTCATGTGCCTGGAGATGCTGAAGTTACAGTAAAACATGACTTGGTGGCACTCAAGCACAAGCTGAGCACACCTTGATACCAAGACGATGAAGAGAAAGTAAGTAGTCGAGGAAGACCCCTACGAACTATCCCTGCATCTCAAACAGCTCCATAGCTTCCTAGGTCGTATCAGTATACCGTGTAAATGATTGTGGCCAACTCCCTGATCTGTGCCCTGACTAGTGAACTAGGGAGCTGATTGAGATACACGCTATGGGTGCTCTGCCAGTTCTCACACCAACAGATATTTTTACTGTTTGTTTTTTTCATATATATGCCATTTTATATCTGCATTTTTATCTTCTTAAAGGTGTCCTAGATTCAAAATTAGTTAAATGACAAGAGTTCAGTACATGGAAAAGACAGTGAGTCTCAAACTCTATTGTTTCCTCCTCCTTATATAAATCTCACTTGTTTAAAAGACCTCAGAAGAACAGGCAAATCTCAACATAACACCAACTGTTACGTAACAGTCGGAGTACTGAACAAGAGTTCAGTACATGGAAAAGACAGTGAGTCTCAAACTCCATTGTTTCCTCCTCCTTATATAAATCTCACTTGTTTAAAAGACCTCAGAAGAACAGGCAAATCTCAACATAACACCAACTGTTACGTAACAGTCGGAGTACTGAACAAGAGTTCAGTACATGGAAAAGACATAGAGTGAGTCTCAAACTCAATTGTTTCCTCCTCCTTATATAAATCTCACTTGTTTAAAAGACCTCAGAAGAACAGGCAAATCTCAAGATAACACAGACTGTTACGTAACAGTTGGAGTGTACGCCCCCAATATTTGCATATGCCAGCCCATGTTCCCAGCATTATGAAAGGCATTAGACAAGGACAGAACGTCTCTATGTGCACAGCTGGATCAACAGACTAGGTAAGCAAGCAAGGACAATAGCAAAAAATGGCAGATGGAGCAATAATAACTGACAATAAAAACTCATTCAGAATCAATGTAAACATCAAAATAAACACTGTACTTACGCGATTAGACATGCTGCATGACGAACGCTTTGTAAAGATCCATTTTGAAGGTTATATTAGCTGTTTGAACTTTTTTTATGTTAAGGCAAGTGCAAGCTCTTGGGGTGTGGAGCACGAGATTTAAAGGGCTACACACCCTGAATCGGCTCATTTCTAATTATGCTCCAAAATAGGTAGTTAAAAAAATGAATTAAAAAAAAAAAAAAATCTATGGGGTATTTTGAGCTGAAACTTCACAGACACATTCAGGGAACACCTTAGACTTATATTACATCTTTTAAAAAAAAGTTCTAGGGCACCTTTAAGCTTTTTATTAATATCATAAATATGTTTATTTGCACTACCGTTAAGCACATGAGCCACATACTGTCAGGGAGTGAATTTGCATGTCCACTCTGCGCATCGCCAGTGAAAATCGCTTGGGTATTAACACAAAAAATGTCTCGAAAAAGGCTGGCGATAAACGCGTGCGATATTCGTCCCAGTGTGTACAGGCCTTTAGATTAAGCCAGGATTAGGCCTTAGTTAAAGCTGCAGTCCACAACTTTTTTTGGTTAAAAATTATCCAAAATCAATTTTTGAGCAAGTACATAACCAGCCACACTGTAAAAAATTCCTGTAAATTTACATGGAAATTTAACAGTAAAATTATGTTTTCAAGCAATAACAGCAAGTTGCTGTTATTTACAGTGCATTATGGGAAGACTTGTTCACTTCGGGTTGCGTGGTCGACCAACAACAGTATGTCACTGTTATTTAACAGAATTATACCATATTTTTTCCCCCAACGTGAACAAGGCGGAATTTTGGATTACCTGCATGAGGTAAGTTTGCAACTATTTATGATTGTATTTGCCTCTCTTGAAATTACTTTAACTTTTACTATCACTTTAAAATATTACATCTTAAACATCAAATGACACGTCTGTTATTTAAATCAGATGTCTCTATTATAGGTAAAGGGGTGATTGAGCGACTGAGGAATCGATTGTATGAGCTCAAAGTCATCAGACACAGGTAAGTAGCCCTCATTTTCATCCAAAATGGTTATTTTACTAAATGTTATCTAAGTAAAATATGAGTGTGACTCGATGGGAGTGTACAAAATTGATTGTTTGGTAACTTTTAACGTGCGTCTGAGTAATTTTGTATCTGTTAGTGTTGTTTGCCACTACGTCCGATTTTAACCTTCAAGTAATTCTAAAAATATGCAAACAGCTTCTGGCTTGATCACAGAACTATTCGCGGCATGCCAATCTTGCACCGCATCTGCAACAGCCATTTTATGAAGACGTATTTAACGAGAATTGATGGGATCGGTAGTTAGTTAAGCTATCTGTTCTTTACAAAATGTTTCCTTGTCAGAATTGCGGGGAAACATGTGATACCCCTGTGACCTATGTGAAACATATGCGACTGCACAGCAATGTCTCAAATATTGTATTTCGTTGCTGCATATGTAACTGTAATAGGAAGTTTAAAAAACATGCAGCTTTGAAATCGCACGTGTACAGACACCATAAAGGATATAAGGCAGAAACCACAATGTGCACTACACTTTCATTGGAATGCCATGTCGATTTTTGTAGGGCCAAAAGTTCTTCTTTACCTGAGTTTATTTCTCATGTCAAAATGCACATTAAAGAGGGACGAAAAGTCACATGCCCTTTCAAGCAATGTGGGAAAACATTTACTGTTAAGTCAACATTTACCTCTCATTTGACCAGAAAACATAAAGAAAACATAGGCTGCTTAAAAAATAAAAAATAAAAAAATAAAATAGCCTATGTCAAATGCCCCCAATATTAAATATAAGTCTAAAAATAAATAATTCTTGATCCGACTCGTGACTCATGATCCGCTCTTGCTTATGAAATTTCTCTGTACTCTGTACAATACGTGTTGATAGCCATTAAAGAAAATTAAGTTTAAATAGTCCTATGTTATGTTTTAAATTCATTTAATTGATTATGAAAAGTGAACACCATGAGTAAGATGCATCATAAGATGCACAGACGGGAGACTTGGAGTGGGTCAGACATGATTTTGACCACTTCATTAAGTTTTGTTTTATAGAAAGCCTCTCTTTAAAGTGAATTTCGTTTTGTAAAAATTGTATCTTAATTTTAATCAATGTTTCATCAACCAATTGCCTGGATTTAATAAATAAGAAGCAAATATAGCAGACAATATAATCATGGATGCGCGGGCGCGATCACTGGCGCGTGAACTGGAGCGCGTCTTATAGGCTAAATGAAACAAAACTCAGTGGCTGCTTGCCTCACAGACATGGGAAATATACTTATAGAAAGCTAGAAATGTCTACTTTTAAACTAAATAATTCAAAACGAAACTGATTATAGGCCTAATCTGAATGAAATGTGCATCTCTGCGGAGATGATGAGAGTCAGCCGACACTGATTCAGAAAACATTACTTTATTAATAAACAATTAAAATGTCTCCTTGCTGTTTTTGTCATATTCATAATCATTACTTTTGCCGGTTCTTTATGGCAAGCGTTATGTGTGTGCTTGAATGCATAGCCTATATTACATAAAAGCTCATTATTAGTTCATTCTCTCCAGTATTTAAGAAATTACATTAATATAAATGTGATTAGTCAACTAATGGCTTAAATTAACAACTACTAGTCGACTAGAAAAACTTATTTCACATATTTTCGATCCAGCATGTCTTTTTATTAATCAAGAACTGTAAAATGTTAAAATCAAAAACCTGTACTTAGTTGTCTTAGATCTTAAAGATTCTCAAAGATTGAAACTTGATTTTGAAAAATCTGTATGTTTTTAAGATAAACTGCGAATGTTTAATTTGATTTTTAAAAATCCAAATGTGAAGGTGTCTGTGTGTTTGATGCCTCACAACTCTCACGTAACCTCGAACGAGGGCTTAACATTGCCCTTGTTTAGCTTAAGTTGTATCTTTAAGAAATTCACACATATTCAAACAGAGACCAGGTGTTCCTTTGTGCTGTTCCCATGAAAAAAAAAAAATTGTCTTGAGTGAATAATTAATTTTACTCATCTTAATTCAAAGCATTATATTATTCTAAATTTCAAATAAAAAAGTGGTCATATGTTGTCATACTTATGTAAATGCTTTTAATTGTAATGGTTCCTTGAAATATCTTGTTCTTGAAAACTGATTGTCAGTTTTTGTAATTGTTATGGTTCCTGAAACAACTGTCTTTGTAAACATTTGTATACCCTGCAGATTCTGAAATGGTCCTGGGAGGGTAGGGGGGATTTTTGAGCAGATTTGTCTTGTAATGTTCTGTTTGTTTTGTATTGTATTGAGTGCACTGTATCTGTTGTATGTTCTTGGTCCCCCTTGAAAACGAGATGCTGCATCTCAAGGGGCTTTCCTTGAATAAAATTTCAATAAACAATACTCTTGTTGTGCCTGAACTCAGCGTCTGACATAAGTGCAATACTAGATCATGGCTACTGCAAAATAAGTTACATTCAAAAATTAACTTTCACTGTTGTTAATTTCACTCAAGACAATTTTTTATTTTTTTTCATGGGAACAGCACAGAGGAACAACTGGAAATAAATTTAGTACAAAAACATTCACTTTTGTGTAGCACGCCGTGATTTCCACCTGCCGCGTGCTTTCATGTTCTGTTTTTGTCTTGTGTTGTGTAGCACGCAGTCTGTGTTTCACGGGCTGCATGCTCTCATGTGGTCTCGTTTTGTGTGAACACGTGGCTTATGAGTTTTCATAGTCACGTGTTCATGTCTCGTCTTGTGTAAGCACATGGCTTGTGATTTGTCGTCTTTGGCCATGTGCTTGTGTCTTTGTTTTTGTGTCTCCTTCCCACCTGACAGGAAACCAAGGGTGCTTCTCAATATCCCTCCTCGTCTCCTCGCTCCTCCATCCTCCATGACCCGGAAAACAATCGAGCTCAGCGATCTTGAAGGACATCTCAATTCTCTAATCGCACCGCAAGGAGGCGAGGAACGAGGAGTGAGGAGGCTTTCCTGAGGAGTCATGAGCGAGGATACACAGGTGCATCCTTTGCGGAAGTCTTTCTCATCGAGTAATCTGACGCACGCATAAATTCTCCTCCCCCTTATCTGTCACAATAATTTAAATGTATGCTTTTGTGACGATGAGATGTGTTTAATTATGTATTTATATCGTCACCGGTTTTGTGTGATATACATGATTCACCTTACATGATTCACGTAAATTATTTCCACACTCAGACAATAAAACCGTTTATATTTAAAAAGTTTAGTTACCTTGGTCAGTCGTCATGTTTTCGGGCAAGATGGCATGAACGGGGGATTGAGGACACTGTGGTGGATGTTCGGTGATAGGTGCACATATCAGCGAACATCACAACACGCTTCATTTATCATTTCAGTTTTCATTAAATAAGGACATGACACATTTGTTTTGTTACTATACCGTTTATTTGTAAGATTGAAGGGTAAAGATGATTGCCGTTTCGTCTGCTCTGGCTTAGACGCTTCCAGTTACTTCCTGGTTGTATCAGGGATTTCCCAAAGGGAGGGGCGCTTTCAAAGTTGCGCATTTAAAGGGCTGGAACGAACCAATTGTTTTTTTTTTCAGGTGTTTTCTTTTGACAAATGAACTGAATAAGAAAACATGTCTAACTGTTATGTTTATTAACTGTATTTTCTATATTTGTTTGTTTTCTGTGGCAATGGCTGTCCAGCTCTTCTTTAAACATGAGATTGCTGTTCTTTTTTATTATTACTTGTTTTTTTTTTTCTTTATGTTGTCTGGCTAAAGAGGTGGTATAGTCCACTTACTATTCTGGCGGGAATGTAAGATATTTAAGCCAGACCTTCTCAGCCTTTGGGGAAGGAGGGTGTCAGTGAGTTAAACTGCAGGTTACGTTTATGCTGTTTAAGCAAATTTACTTTGTTCTTGGTAAGTTAGAGCAAGTGTACACTGTGTAAAGCGTTTGTAATTTTTTTTTTGTTTGTTTTTTTGGCTCATTTATTGTTTTTTTTAATTTTTTTATTTTTTTTTTGCGTTACTCACTTATTTGTAAAAATCACCCCAGCTGATTGCTGCTTGCATAAATAAAAAGCACTCTTTGGATTATCCCGGTGTCCACCTATGCCTTCCTATCATCTCTCTTGGTCCCTGACGGCATACTCTATGACACATGGTGGCAGCGGTTACTCCAGTCCAGTAGGGGGCGAGGTGTTGACATCAGGATGGGCCCTAAGAAACAAGCTGCGCTAAAGGCATCTGATGAGGCTCGCGATGAGTCAAGCCCTGACCAAAAGGGCGCTAGCTCGTCTCCACAGAAAGGGAATGGAGAGGGCGTAGAAGAGTTGACAAAGATGCTACAGTCCTTTATGCAGACACAACAAGCCAGAGAGGATCATTTGCAAAAAGAAGCCCATCGTCAGGAGCACAGATGGCGCGCATTGCAGCATCAGTTTACTCAGTTGCAAACGGAGGTCCAACGGCAGAGACAAGACCAGCTGTCATTGGGAGGTGTGACAGCTCTGGACTCTTTCCTGCCATCTGCCACTGCGGCTCCAATTCATCGCATAGTACGTCATACCCAGGGCAATGTCCAATGAGCCCAGGGTACAGGATCAGCACAGGATGCTGTGACGGATCAGTGGCAGGGACCTTCTTGCATGGGCTGGCAAGGCCCAAAAATACTTCCATTGCAGGAGGATGAGGACATTGAACATTACTTGACCACCTTTGAGAGGATTGCTCAAGCCTGGAGGTGGCCAAGGGAGGATTGGGCATTGCATTTGGTGCCTCTGCTTACAGGCAAGGCACGTCCTGCGTACGTTGCCATGGATATTGCTGACACTTTGAATTACAATTTGGTTAAAGAAGCTGTGCTAATCAAGTATGAAATAAACTCTGAGATATATAGACAGCGGTTCCGCACGAATTTCATACAAGATGGTGAGTCACCTAGAGAACTTAAAGCAAGGTTAAAGGATCTTTATGAAAAGTGGATGACACCTGGGCAGCGGACTAAAGAGGAGATTGGGGATGCTATCATATTAGAACAGTTCCTCAAGGTCCTCAATCCCGAGATCAGAACATGGATTAAGGAGCATAACCCATCTTCCTCAAAGCAGGCTGCGGAGTTGGCAGACACATTCATTGCAGCAAGACGTTTCTCCTACCAGTTGGGGTACACTCAAGGCAGGTCAAACAGTACATCAGGTAAGTCTGGGGTTGGTTACGGAAGTGGTCATACTTTTAACATACCAAAGGGCCTTAGCACACACACTCCGCAAGTTAAGACCTACAATAATAATAAAAAACAACAAACTTCAGAGAGACAATATAAAGATAGACCCCCTTTTCTGTGTCATGCGTGTGGTCAGCAGGGACACAAGAAAGCAGAGTGTCCAGTACAGGCGGCTAGTAGCACACACCTTTGCTATGTTCCGAGAACATTAGACACACTTAAGGACGCAAGACACAACATTGATATCGTCATTGCAGTAAAGATAGGGGGCAGAGTGTTCAAAGCTTTGGTGGATACAGGCTCCAGTCAAACCCTAGTCAGACAAGAATGCTTGAGGAATGCACAGACACTCTATAAAGGTAGTTTGAAAGTACGTTGCATTCATGGGGATGAGCGAGAATATCCCACTATTGATCTAGAAATGCAGATTGAGGGACAAGGGTACTTTCTGACTGTGGGTGTTGTAGACAAAGCCCCTTATTCAGTCGTATTGGGTAGGGACATACCAATTTTAGCTGACTTGTTACAGGACAAAAAGGAAGTAGCAAACATAAGGGTAGTCACAAGAGCACAGTCAAGACAGCTCTCAGACCCAATGCCCTTTGCAGAAATCCCTAAAGAAAGGAAAACAAGAAGAGAAAAGCGGCAGCAAAAGATTAAGGGCACAGTGGTAGTCGAGAATCTTCCCAAACCCAGTGATGACAGTTTAGATGTGGTACCACATGACATTGTAGAGCTACAGAGACAGGATGTTTCTCTAAAACCATTGTTTGCAAAAGTGGGCAGCAAAGACTTGAGTGTCATTTCTGACAAAGAACAATTTCTGTTGAAAGATGAGAAACTGTATCGGCAATGTTGTGCTGGAGAACAGTTGGTTGTCCCCTCTTCCTTAAGAGCTATGGTGTTAAAGCTGGGTCATTCCACCCCTTGGGCGGGGCATTTAGGCCAACAGAAGACTCTGGCTAGAGTTTCTAAAAGGTTTTATTGGCCCAGACAATATATGGATGTGATGGAATTTTGCAAGTCGTGTCCTGAATGTCAGCTAACTGCACCGGTTAAGAAGGGAGACAGGGCCCCCTTGGTTAGCCTACCCATTATTGATGTACCGTTTACACGATTAGCAATGGATGTGGTAGGCCCTTTGGAGAGAAGTAGGACAGGGAACCGCTACATTTTAGTTGTTTGTGATTATGCAACACGGTACCCAGAGGCCTTCCCTCTAAAAAAGATCAAGACAAGGCAAATTGTCAATGCACTGACACAGCTTTTTTCACGGGTAGGCATTCCAAAAGAAATATTAACCGATCAAGGCACAAACTTTACGTCTAAGCAAATCAAGGAAGTCTACACCATGTTAGGCATACATCCAATAAGGACCACACCGTACCATCCCCAGACAGATGGCATGGTGGAACGTTTTAATCACACCTTAAAGTCGATGTTACGCAAGTTTGTGTCACAGACAGGCTCTGACTGGGACCAGTGGCTGCCATATTTATTGTTTGCCTATAGAGAGGTTCCTCAAGCTTCCACAGGATACTCTCCATTCGAGCTGCTCTATGGCCGCCAAGTGCGGGGACCATTGGATATCCTGAAAGAGGCGTGGGAGGGGGACAACCCACGAGAGCAAACCAACATAGTATCCTATGTGTTGAAAATGAGAGAGAAGATGGACACTATGGCAGAACTAGTCCATGTCAACATGACCAGGGCTCAACAGCAGCAGAAAACATGGTATGACAAGTCTGCAAGGAGAAGGACACTCGTACCAGGCCAGAAGGTATTGCTCCTCCTGCCAACTTCAGACAATGGCCTGCTTGCAAAGTGGCAAGGGCCATATGAGGTCCTGAGAAAGGTGGGAGAAACCAATTATGAGCTCAGCCTTCCAGATCGTCGGAAAAAGACTCAAGTGTTCCATGTTAACTTGCTCAGGCCATGGCTGGATAGACAGTGTTCTGTGGCGGAGCAGTTATGGGCACGGTCAGTGGAGGACGAGGAGGAGGTGAGCGAACAGTATTTTCCAACCAAACAAGGTTCTAACTCCTTACCCAACTTGAACCATCTTTCCTTGGAGCGGAAAGAGCAGATCGAAGCTGAGATACCTGAAGGTATCTTTAGTGATAGGCCTGGGAGGACTGATGTGACTCAGCATGATATTCGCCTTCTGTCACAAGGCCCCATCCGGCAGACTTTCTGCAGAGTACCAGCACGACTCGTCACAGACCTGAAAAAGGAAATTCAAACCATGTTGGAGCTACAGGTTATTGAACCATCAAAGAGCGAGTGGTGCAGCCCTGTCGTCCTTGTACCAAAGAAGGATGGTACATTAAGGTTCTGTGTGGATTTTTCAAAATTGAATGCCATCTCAGCTTTTGACCCATATCCCATGCCTAGGGTCGATGAGTTGGTGGAACGTCTTGGGAAGGCCAAGTACCTGAGCACATTAGATCTGTGTAAAGGTTACTGGCAGGTACCAATGACCAACACGGCTAAAGAACTGACTGCTTTCCGGGCCCCATCAGGGCTATATCATTTTAAGGTCATGCCGTTTGGGCTGCATGGAGCAGCAACTACTTTTCAACGGCTAATGGATCAAGTTCTCTCTGGGACTGAGGACTTTGCGGCTGCCTACATCGACGATGTGGTGATTTACAGTGCATCCTGGAAGGAACATCTGCATCACTTGGCAGAGGTGTTTCGAAGGATACAAGATGCAGGACTGGTGGTCAATGCCAAGAAGTGTAACCTAGCGAAACCGGAAGTTTCCTACCTTGGCTATGTGCTGGGAGGAGGCGTCATAAAACCACAAGTTGACAAAGTGGATGCAGTGCGCTCATGTCCTCTACCAACAACCAAAAAGAGGGTGAGATCCTTTCTTGGCCTGCTTGGCTGGTATAGACATTTCATACCGAACTTTTCCAGTCGAGCTGCAGTGCTAACAGACCTCACACGGAAAGACAAGCCGCAGAAAGTGGTATGGACTTCTGAATGTCAGGAGGCCTTCAAGGATTTGAAAGACTGTTTGTGTCAAGGACCCCTTTTACAAAACCCAAACTTTGATCTTCCATTCACGGTACAGACTGATGCCTCTGGGGTTGGTCTTGGAGCAGTTCTACTACAAGGTGAAGGAGAATATCGCAGACCTGTGCAGTACATAAGCCGCAAACTGTTTCCCCGGGAGACTAAGTACTCTACCGTAGAGAAAGAGGCACTGGCCATTAAGTGGGCCTTGGACACTTTGAGGTATTACCTGATCGGAAAGGAGTTTACCTTAGAGACTGATCACAGAGCCTTGCAGTGGCTCAACCGTATGAAAGACAGTAATGCAAGGATTACTCGTTGGGCTTTATCTCTGCAGCCGTTTAAGTTTGAGGTAAAGTACAGGGCAGGGGCCCAGAATGTAATTGCTGACTTTCTGTCCCGCCACACCGAAGAGTGACGGACTTTAAGGGGGGGGGTGTGTGACGATGAGATGTGTTTAATTATGTATTTATATCGTCACCGGTTTTGTGTGATATACATGATTCACCTTACATGATTCACGTAAATTATTTCCACACTCAGACAATAAAACCGTTTATATTTAAAAAGTTTAGTTACCTTGGTCAGTCGTCATGTTTTCGGGCAAGATGGCATGAACGGGGGATTGAGGACACTGTGGTGGATGTTCGGTGATAGGTGCACATATCAGCGAACATCACAACACGCTTCATTTATCATTTCAGTTTTCATTAAATAAGGACATGACACATTTGTTTTGTTACTATACCGTTTATTTGTAAGATTGAAGGGTAAAGATGATTGCCGTTTCGTCTGCTCTGGCTTAGACGCTTCCACTTACTTCCTGGTTGTATCTGGGATTTCCCAAAGGGAGGGGCGCTTTCAAAGTTGCGCATTTAAAGGGCTGGAACGAACCAATTGTTTTTTTTTTCAGGTGTTTTCTTTTGACAAATGAACTGAATAAGAAAACATGTCTAACTGTTATGTTTATTAACTGTATTTTCTATATTTGTTGTCTGGCTAAAGAGGTGGTATAGTCCACTTACTATTCTGGCGGGAATGTAAGATATTTAAGCCAGACCTTCTCAGCCTTTGGGGAAGGAGGGTGTCAGTGAGTTAAACTGCAGGTTACGTTTATGCTGTTTAAGCAAATTTATTTTGTTCTTGGTAAGTTAGAGCAAGTGTACGCTGTGTAAAGCGTTTGTAATTTTTTTTTTGTTTGTTTTTTTGGCTCATTTATTGTTTTTTTTTATTTTTATTATTTTTTTTGCGTTACTCACTTATTTGTAAAAATCACCCCAGCTGATTGCTGCTTGCATAAATAAAAAGCGCTCTTTGGATTATCCCGGTGTTCACCTATGCCTTCCTATCATCTCTCTTGGTCCCTGACGGCATACTCTATGACAGCTTTACTTTTACAGATTAAATAAACTTTATATCTCATATATTTCAACTAGGCATCTTGCTTAGATTTGCTTGCTTAGAATTAATATTTATTATATTTTTTTAAAGAACCAAACTTTAACAACAAGTGGGTAGATCCCTAGAGCGCAGCTGATGACGCTTTGAAGTGACGCTAAAGGGAGCGAGGATTTATCATTTAACTTGATTCAATTCCTCCGTTCTCTCGTCTTTTCCTTGCGTCCTTCCCTCGCATCCTGGAGGGGTGGAGCTAAGACGCGAGGAAAGGAAGCAAGGAAAGGAAACGAGGATGCACAAATAAGAATTGAGAAGCACCCAAACTCATTTTCAGTTTAGCAAATGGACTGCATGTATCTCAACTCAACTAGTAAGTTGCCTTAAAAATACTATTTCAGCTTATTTCATTTATCATCATACTTTTCTTAAAGTTAAAAATATCTTAAAGCTTCAAAAATATTATTTTATCTTAATTCATAAAATGATATTTCAACTGCGTTATTTAACATCAGTACTTTTTAAGGTGGAAAACTTCTTAAAGCTTTCAAAATGCATATATTTTTTTCAAATTTCTATTTATTTTACATTTAAAAGAGTTGGTATCACTAAATGATTAAGGGTATTTTAAAAGATCTAATTTCTGAGTCATTTGATTGTAAATGTTTTGAGTGATTTTGTGTAATTTCTGTAAATTATTGTATTTTGCTATGTGTTCAACTAAATGTGCTGCCTGTCTTGGCCCTCTTGTAAAAGAGATTTTAAATTTCAAGTTTTATTTCCTTTTTTAAATCTCAAGTTTTATTTTAAATAAAGGTTTAATAATAATAATTTCAGTTTATTTCATCTTATTTCATATAAACACTATTTCATATTTTATTATTCCTTTATTTAAGGAGAAGTCATATTGAGACTATAGTCTCTTTTTCAACGCTTTCTTTAATACTGTTTCATATAAACACTTTCATATGATTCATTTAACAACAGTGCTTATTTATTAATCTTGTTTGTATTGTTTCATTCACAGACATTATGGCTGCTGCAAATTCTGACAAAAACATTCAAAACGGTCGATCATCGAATTGCCCCGGCCTGTATGAACATTCCCACACCATTTCACACCCAGTGCAATCGTCAAATTGCCCACCACCTGTATAAACACACCCAACACCATTCCACTTCCTGAACATAAAAACATATGACACTCATAAACAGATAGTCACACTTCCGGTCATAAACACAGTCTGGAAATGGAAGGGCAAAAGGTCACACCTGTCAAGTCAATCAAAATAAGCACCAGCATATTACTACTTGTGTGCTCTCCCTTTCTGCCGTGCCCATGCTCCAGAGAGGATCACAAACAGTTTATACTGGTCCATCCTTGAGTAATAACTTCAACCACGGTATCCTCAGTGACTCGGATGGGGGGAGTCTATGGAGCCTCGTATGTCCATTTGTAATGTTTTTGTTTTGTTTTGTTTTGTTTTGTTTTGTTTGGCACAGTCATTGTATATCTCTAGCTGATATAGGGAGTAAACAGAAATGGTGGACTCTGTGCTTCTCACTCAGGGCGGTGTCAGGGCAGATCGTCACCAGTCATGGGTGCGATTTCCCTACTCTTATGTAGGAGTAGGGGTGATAAATGATAAATTGGGATAAAAAAAAAAGTATTGGATTGATTTTTACCATTATAGGCTGGTTGTTTACACACACTGTGTTCAAACCTTATAAAAGTGAATTTTGCATAATAGGTCCCCCTTGATCTTTGGAAGTTGCACCGACCAAGTACACATCATATGCAGAATGATCAAAAGTGCTGATGACAAAAATCTGCCTCTCTACATAACCTTCGTAGATTTCAAGAAGGCATTCGACTCAATAGATAGAAGGAAAATGTTCGAGATCCTGCGTCATTATGGAATCCCAATCAAGTTGGTTAGCACAATCAAGACCATATACAACAACTCCAAAAGTGCAGTCCTAGTCGAAGGAGAACTAACAGACGAATTCGACATAACAACCAGAGACCTACAAGGAGATACTCTTGCACATTTTCTCTTCATCATCGTCATCGATTACGTCCTGAAGAACGCAGAACTCAATCATGTGAGATCTCATGGCATCAACAAAGGCGAAAACGGCTTTGTCACTTAACCAAGACAATGTCGACGAGAACCAGCAATTGCAATTTTTGACCTTGATTTTGCTGACGATCTCGCACTACTGGAAGGTAACCTAGAAAGAGCTCAATCCCAACTCAATGAAAGTGCCAAACAAGCAGAACAGGTCGGGCTGATGGTGAACGTGAAGAAAACAGAAGCATTCAGTAACCAAGATAAGAGTAAAACAACTTTTAAGGGTCAACAACTTCAACAACTTTCAGACGGTCCCTTCAGGCGTGTATCTCCACCACCTGCTCATAGAGACCAATTTATTATAAAATACATTTGAGGAAAATTGGGTTGTTGTAGCTTGTTGTCTAGGTTACTATGATTGGAAGTAGCTGCATTTGTGTTTTAACAACGTTTATCTCACAAGTTATTAATCCTAAAGCTCAAATCTGTGAATATATTGCCAACTGAACTGCTTGACATAAGCACTGACTGCATTTCTTCATTTTTGAGTCCAACAAGTTCAAACTCTATGAGCCGTGCATTATTTGGGTGCATTATTAATGTATGTTACTAACTGAAACACTACTGCCAGCCAGCGGGACATTAAAGAGGAAGTGTTTGTCCTAGCTCACAGCAAGGGAACGATTATAACTTTGTGAGGGAATGCAAAAGTTTTGTGAGGGAACGCAATCTTTGCGAGGGAATGCAAAACCTTTTTTCGAGGGAACACAATCTTTGTGAGGGAATGCAAAAGATTTGAAAAAAAAAAAAAAAATCCTCCCATTCCAAATTTTTTTCCACCACCATGTAAAATTTCCTTCCTTCCCATTTTTTTCTACAACAATGTCCCTTTAGGGGCTCCGTAAAATGTACATAAACATATGAGAATCCATCACTATTTCTCCAAATGTGCATGCTGTTAAGCTAAAAGCCTATATGAAATACCATAGAGGTAACATAATTGTTCAGACACTTTGCATCAAAGAAAAACATTAGGCTATATTTTAAAGTATATAATACAATTTTTTGAAATTGTAATAATATTTCACAGTATTGATGTTTTTTCTGTATGTTTGATATACACCATCACAGAATTTTTTTTCACAGCCTACCTGACTGAAAGGCCTCATTATTATGCAAGTAATTTCAGGTCATTATTATGTGATTCTTCTGTCTTCTCAGGTGAGAAAATTTCATTTCATGATTACAGTGACCAAAATGATCACGGTTTTCACAAAATCCTGTTCAAAAAGTCCTAATGCTACACAATGAAATCAATTCACCAAGTTTTATGTAGAAAACCA
This sequence comes from Chanodichthys erythropterus, assembly GCF_024489055.1. Classification (NCBI taxonomy): domain Eukaryota; kingdom Metazoa; phylum Chordata; class Actinopteri; order Cypriniformes; family Xenocyprididae; genus Chanodichthys; species Chanodichthys erythropterus. The sequence continues at coordinate 46,099,569 of NC_090231.1, read as the reverse complement.
GCAAATAACAAATAAAATAAACATTAAAATAATAACATTAAAAATGATGGCCAGATTTTAAAGGAGTGTCTTGCAACATGTTATCTCTAAATCATTTTCAGCCTCTAAATCATTTTTATAAAAGTCAAAAAAGATAAATTACTGACATTTACAATACACATTATCCTTTATTATTAATAGTATGCGGTCCTATTAATAGTATGAGCCCTATTGTCACTCCCAGCAGGTGAGAATAGGTGAGAACTGCACAAACTTTAAGGTGTTTTTCTCTCTTTAGAGCCTTTTTGAGTGCCTACCTTCAAATGGCCACAACTTCTCCCAGACTTCCATGTGTTACACATCGTTGGAAAGCTTGGAGACACTTGCACTTTCATAATCTGTGAATAACTCAAAATGCCCCAGAACCGACTTGTGTCCCTACTTTCCCTGATTGGTCACATATACTAAACGATCGGTATTGACCTGCTAGACCTCCAGATACAACGGAGGCAACTTAGATATGTCGGTCATTGTCTGCGCAAACCAGAGTTCGAGCTGATCAACAAGTATGTTCTCTACCAACTAATCGAAAGACATGGGCGAAGAAAGCGTGGTAAACCAAAACCTCTCTACCCGCAGTACATAGGCAAATTGATCAACAGTGAGATACCACCATCAGTTGACGAAACGAGAACAGCAAGAAACAGAACGGAATGGAAAAAGATTGTTGACGCCTGCAAACCACAAATATTTGCAGCCGACTGATGATGATGATGATGATGATGATGATGATGAAAAAGTGATTTTTCACTATTATTTACAACAGGATCATGGGTTTAAATAAATAAACTGTTATAAGAGACAATAAATGCTTATAAGAGACATTAAAAACAACTTTGCGCATCAGAACCACTCCTTTTCTGTCATTTATTTAAGCCATAAAAAAAAAAGTAAAATAAGTATAATTAACTATGCAAAAAGCATTTTGAGTATCTTCAGGATATTTTATAATTACCCAAAAAACACACAGTTCACCCCTTACACACATCATTACATCTGTCTAAAACTTAGGCTTTTTTAGGGGTTTAACCCTGGTATCCTGGCCAAATTTGCCATCATCATTATGACCTCCTAATCATCCCCATATACTGATTGGTTTCATTACTCTGTTTCCTCTCCACCAATCAGCTGGTGTGTGGTGGGTTTTCTGGTGTAATATATGGCTGCTGTCGCACCATCCAGGTGGATGCTGCACATTGGTGGTGGATGAGGAGATTCTCCCTTCCATATAAATGGAACATTATTATTATTATTATTAATACATAATACATAACTGACTCTCATAAGCATAGATTCTGGAACTTGACAGGTGATTTTTATAAAATGTAGATCGATCACTATTACTGTCTCAGTTGTTTAAGGATTTAAGGCCATTATCAATCTTTAATAAAATGTTGTTTCATTTTCCAGTAAAAGATGTACAAAAATGTCCAAAAGACATTTAACAGATTTTGACTCTAATGTTTTCATTAAAATTTGTATCTACAAACATGCGGAATGTTGTATTATCAAGATATACAAAAAAGAAAATAATAGCCCAAAAATAATTAGTTAATAATAAAGGTATTAGTAATAATTAAGCTTCAAAAAGCTCCTTGCATCATGTCACCCCTTGTTCCTTTGTACTCAGTCGGTCATCATATGCTCGTTCACATTTGATTTGCTTGAGTTTTTTTTTTTTTTTCCTTATATCAGTGAGTATCATACTTACTAATGATGATATTTTGGGCCTTACTAATATTGTTAGGCATTTAGATGTGGGAGTGCCAACACCGATAGCATGAAATTAACTTAAGTTGAGTGATTTTCTCACTGCCTTGTATCTCTCATTTATCTGTATACATGTATGAGAACACAGTCCAGTATAAATGACATGTCAGATTTCTATTTAATGTGTGTGTGTGTGTGTGTGTGTGTGTGTGTGTGTGTGTGTGTGTGTGTGTGTGTGTGTGTGTGTGTGTGTGTGTGTGTGTGTGTGTGAAATCCTTTAGTGTGTGTGATTAATGGCAGCTTGCGTCAATAATGGGCACCAGAGGGAGTGAAACGCTGCATTTCTTTTTATAGAACAACCCGGATAGAGAGAGAGAAAAGATTCCTGATCTTGCACTATCTGCACAACTAGGTCTCACTCTGTGTCTGTGTGTGCATGTTGAGAAAATCATTCACTGATCTGTTAAAACTCCAAACACAAACACACACAGACCCTGAACTGTTTACCGTCTACTGAACTGAACCTCAGAATTGATCTGTGTTAGTGAAGCTTTGAAGTTCTGAGAAGTTTGCTAAGTTAATTTGAAGTACTAATTACAGTCAAGCTTCCTATAACCCTCTGGTACTTAACTTTTTTCTCCAGTAAAATGTAATATATTTTTGTTCAATAATATATATATTTTTTTTATTTAAAATTTTGAATTTTGATTGAATTTTTCCAAAAAAAATTTTCAATCTTGATCAGGACTGATTGTGGTTTAAGGGTTAAAGATCAGGGGCCTCATGTATAAAATTTAATCTTACTAAACTAACTTCATCTTCATCCTATCTACTCCCCGAATTAAGAGGGGGCGGAAATTTAGCATTGCACTTATGGAACAGATTTACAATGGATCCCTATAACTAAAATTACGTTGGTATATTAGGTACTTTGGAGCAATTAGCTAGAAACTAATGACATGCAGAACACACTTTCAACAAAACTATCTTTAGACTACAGTCCACAAACTTGCAATATTTGCTTTACTTCTTACCGAAAGTCAGAAGTTTGTTTTACAAATCAAGAATGTCTCTAGGTTTAACCATGCGACCAGAGCGTGTAAACTGAGGGGGTTTTACTTGCTGTTGTACATTGCAGGTGATTTTTTTTTCAGTCCTCCTGTATGCACAGGTGGCTCAATGTACGTTTCCTCAGGTGCTGGCTCCTTTACTTCTGACCTTATTTCCTTGGTTTCCATTAAGTGTTGGCGATTGCGGCGGAATATTTGATCATCAGGGGTGCGGATAAGATATGACCGTTGTGTGTCCGCAGGTTGCAATACAGTGGCGGGCATCCATCGGCCATTGGCTTGTTGAAAGCGAACATTAACCCCTTGTGTCAAAGCTGACAATGGCTGTGCGGTGCGATCATAGTACTGTCTCTGTTTTGCTTGTTTTAGTGTCCTTTTCGCACTCACCAGTTTTTTATTGACAATCTGAGGCTGTAGCTGTTTTCCTGACATGGGCAGGATGGAGCGAAGACGTCTACTCATCAGCAATTGTGAGGGAGACATAAATCCATCAACAGGGGTATTCCTGTGTTCCAGCAAACTGAGGTAAGGGTCCTTCTTCTCAGCATGAGTTTTACTCAATATAGCCTTTGCTGTCTGCACTGTCTTTTCAGCAAGACCATTGCTTTGTGGGTAGTGCGGACTAGATGTTACATGCGCAAAGTCCCAATGTACTGCAAAGTCTCTAAAGTCATGCGAGCTGTACTGTGGGCCATTATCTGAAATTACTCTTTCAGGTACACCATGCCTGCCGAAGATGGCCTTCAGTTTTTGGATCACTGCTGATGATGTGGTCGAATGGAGTCTCTCCAGCTCAAAGAATCTGCTGTAGTAGTCAACAACTATTAAATAGTCGTCACCGTTCCACATGAGCAAGTCTGTCACAACGATCTGCCACGGACGTTCTGGGATCTGGTGAGAGATCATAGGCTCTTTTGGATTAGATTTTCTGAGCTCTAAGCATGTGGTGCATCTTTCCACCATTTCCTCAATCTGTTGTTCTCAATCTCAATCAATTTGTTCATGCCTGGCCAAAATAAAATATCTCTGGCTCTTTGCTTACTCCTCTCAATTCCCATGTGTCCAGTGTGTATGCACTCTAACATTTCTGCCCTAAGCGCATGTGGAATGATGATTTTCTCACCCTTAAACAGAAGCCCTTTAATCTCTGAAATCTCATCTCTGTGATTCCAGTACTCAGCAAGGCAGGAGGGACACTTTTTCCTCACATCAGGCCACCCAGCTTTTATAACATTTCTCAGGGAGGTAAGCTGTGGATCTTGCTCTGTTGCTTTTCGGATGTCTGTTAGCTTTCTGTCGCTTACAGGAAGATTAGCTACAACTGTGTGAATTTGTGCATCAATATCTTCATCCAGCAATTCAAGTCTGTACGCAATGGACTTCCTGGAAAAAGCATCTGCTATTGGAATGTCTTTTCCTGGACGGTGCACAATTTGGATATCGTACCTCTGTAATTGCAAGATCATCCTCTGAAGGTGTGGAGGTGCGGCTGCAAGAGGCTTTCTCAGGATGGGTTCTAAAGGTTTGTGGTCTGACTCGACTATTACCTTTCTGCCATAAACATATGCGTGAAAATGTTTGCATCCAAATACCACAGCATACAATTCCTTTTCAATCTGCGCATAGTTTTCTTCTGTTGGTGTGAGGGATTTCGAAGCATATGCGATGGGTTTGTGGTCCTGGAGCAGTACAGCACCTAGGCCACTTTTTGACGCATCTACCTGCAGGCGGAGCTCTTTACCAGGGTCGTAGTAAGACAGGACTGGACCAGGCTCTCGTGTGATCAGCTCTTTCATCTTCTCAAATGCTTTCTTCTGAGTCTCATCCCACACAAACTCATTATTTTGCTTCAAGAGCAGCGTTTATTTCTGACAGGTTTGGTGCAAATCTGGACAAGTAATTGACCATACCCAAGATGGTTTCTAGCTCAGACTTATTCTTTGGAGTGCTCATGTCTTTTATCACGCTGATTTTTCTCTGGATCAGGTTTAATACCTTCACGTGTTAGCTTGTGACCGAAGTAACTGACCTCAGGGACACATATCACACTTTTGTCTGGATTGAGGTGTACCCCTTTTTCATGGGTCCTCATTAGCATGGCGCGTAAGTTTGCATCATGCTCCTCTTTTGTTTTTCCAAAGACGAGTATGATGTCTACAATGGCTGCAACGCCATCGAGCCCTTCATAAGTCTCATCTATCTTTCTCTGAAACTTGTCTTGAGCAGAGATCAGTCCAAAAGGTAGACGTAGAAATCTGTACCTTCCCACTACAATATTGAATGTCGTTAGTTTTGATGACTCTTCTGACAGCTTGATAGCCCAGTATCCAGATTTTGCATCAAGCACACTGAAGAATTGTGCTCCGGCGAGTTTTGGGGTGATGTCGTCCAGAGTCGGCAGGGGGTAATGGGGCCTTTTGATCACTTTATTCAAGTCTCTGGGGTCTAGACATACCCTGAGTTTTCCAGTGCGAGGTTTTTCGTCAACCACCAGGGCATTGACCCAGTCTGTGGGTTCCGTAACTTTAACAATGATGCCTGCTTTTTCCATGCTGTCTAGCTCCTCTTTGAGCCGACTGCGCAGCATGAACGGAATCCTCCTGGGCGGATACACGACAGGGACAGCTGTAGGATCCAGGTGTATGGTACATTCTCCTGGAAATTGACCAATCCTGTGAAAGACATCCTGGAACTCTTGTATGATACCACAGGGTTTGTCTTTGTCTGCATCAACTGAAAAGACGAGCTTTATCAGCCCCATGTCCAGGCATGCTCTCAAGCCAAGTACAGGAGGTGCGTGTGCGCTTACTATGTGAAATTCCAGCAAAGCTTCTGCGTCTTTGTATCTGCAGTTGAGCTGACATGTTCCTTTAACATCAAGTGGCTCTCCGCCATAGCCTGTAAGACGGCGTGCTGCGGGTTTCAGTTCAGTTGTGCTGAAAAGATTTTTAAATCTACTGGCTGGAAAAAATGTTCACCTGGGCCCCAGTATCCAACTTGAATTTGACTTTGTTTGCTTGAGGTCCTAATTCAAGTTCCGCAAAGGCCTGTTCACATTCTGTGTTTTCGTGCTCTTTGTTATTTGCATCAATAAACAGTTCATCCGCCTCTAATATGCCTGTATTTTCCACTGTGTGAACAGTTCTATGTGTAACAGGTTGTTTTGATTTACATACCTTTGCAAAGTGGTTGAGTTTATTGCATATTTTGCACTGACGGCCTTTTGCAGGGCGCGCGTCCCTCTGGCTGTGTTGCTGTGCACATCGACCACATGACCTGTTTTTGTCGGTAACTCTATCCGTTTCCTTCGCGGTAGATTCATGTTTCTGCCTGTACACTGTGGTCTTTTTGCTTGACACCACGTGTGCTGCACGGTTCTGTGCTGCCGTTGCATGCGAGTTTATCATCCTGAGCTGGTCTTGCGCTGCGTTGTGGGAACGCGCAATATCAATTGCTCATTCAAGTGTTAGATCGGCGCCTTGATTTAACAGTTTCTGTCTGACTTTTGGGGAGTTCGTTGCAAAGACTATGCGGTCCCGTACAATTTCGTCACTATTCGTATATCCGTATGATTTTCTCACCCTTAAACAGAAGCCCTTTAATCTCTGAAATCTCATCTCTGTGATTCCAGTACTCAGCAAGGCAGGAGGGACACTTTTTCCTCACATCAGGCCACCCAGCTTTTATAACATTTCTCAGGGAGGTAAGCTGTGGATCTTGCTCTGTTGCTTTTCGGATGTCTGTTAGCTTTCTGTCGCTTACAGGAAGATTAGCTACAACTGTGTGAATTTGTGCATCCATATCTTCATCCAGCAATTCAAGTCTGTACGCAATGGACTTCCTGGAAAAAGCATCTGCTATTGGAATGTCTTTTCCTGGACGGTGCACAATTTGGATATCGTACCTCTGTAATTGCAAGATCATCCTCTGAAGGCGTGGAGGTGCGGCTGCAAGAGGCTTTCTCAGGATGGGTTCTAAAGGTTTGTGGTCTGACTCGACGATTACCTTTCTGCCATAAACATATGCGTGAAAATGTTTGCATCCAAATACCACAGCATACAATTCCTTTTCGATCTGCGCATAGTTTTCTTCTGTTGGTGTGAGGGATTTCGAAGCATATGCGATGGGTTTGTGGTCCTGGAGCAGTACAGCACCTAGGCCACTTTTTGACGCATCTACCTGCAGGTGGAGCTCTTTACCAGGGTCGTAGTAAGACAGGACTGGACCGGGCTCTCGTGTGATCAGCTCTTTCATCTTGTGTATGGTACATTCTCCTGGAAATTGACCAATCCTGTGAAAGACATCCTGGAACTCTTGTATGATACCACAGGGTTTGTCTTTGTCTGCATCAACTGAAAAGACGAGCTTTATCAGCCCCATGTCCAGGCATGCTCTTAAGCCAAGTACAGGAGGTGCGTGTGCGCTTACTATGTGAAATTCCAGCAAAGCTTCTGCGTCTTTGTATCTGCAGTTGAGCTGACATGTTCCTTTAACATCAAGTGGCTCTCCGCCATAGCCTGTAAGACGGCGTGCTGCGGGTTTCAGTTCAGTTGTGCTGAAAAGATTTTTAAATCTACTGGCTGGAAAAATGTTCATCTGGGTCCCAGTATCCAACTTGAATTTAACTTTGTTTGCTTGAGGTCCTAATTCAAGTTCCGCAAAGGCCTGTTCACATCCCTCACACTATTTGGGCCCCAGTATCCAACTTGAATTGAACTTTGTTTGCTTGAGGTCCTAATTCAAGTTCCGCAAAGGCCTGTTCACATCCCTCACACTATTCATATATCCACAGTCTTTCACAAGCAGTTTAAGCTCCGTGACGAAGTGCTCAAAGTGGGAAAGTCAGGTACGTCCTCCACAACCAGTTTCCTCCAGGATGATGGCGAGGTTTTGACATCTCTTTGTTGCCTGCGAGAGATTGTCCTTCATTACTTCAAGAATGCCCAGTTTCACTCCTCTTGTGTACGTCTCCTCTAAATCAGTGTCCTTAGAAATTATATAAATGTCATGAAAAATGTGACCCGATCTGGCGAAATGAGTCGGAAGTCGCAACGTTCTATTTTAAGATATGGGCCGATAATGTGGAAAAACAATGAAAAAAAAAAAAGCTAATTTCAAAGAACAGACTTTCAAAAATAATCTCCCAAAGTTTCGTAGTCCAGATAATCGAGTAAAGGTATTTAAATGGCTATTAAATTTGACATGGTTTTACTAAATTCGCTGGAAATTAACTTCTCAACTCCTCTTGTCACTTATGAGCATTTCTCGGTATCCCCTGAAACGGCATTATCTCTTCTCTACAAAAATTTGGTGTTACACGTTGTATAGAACCAATCAAAAAGCTTAGAAATGTAAACACACTGACCTAAACGCTTATTTTTAACAATGAGAAGCCCCGTTTCGACTGACAGGCACGCGATCGGTCCAGCCATCCTCCTGTCAGACTAGTGCGCCTTATAAAATAAAACTCCCATTTGCGTGTCTCTCTTTAAAAGCCAATACAAATTTAATCCATATAGGTAGCACAAAAAATCTTTTTGCAAACAAAAGCAAAGACTTTAAACTTTCATATCAAGCCTCCAACATGCTTCTGTTGCGTTGTTTTCACCCTCTAATGAGTCTGAGTAATATGCGTTTACAACAAAAATAGCACAGCAGCTAACTGAATACAAGTATGTATATTTCACATGCTCATAACTTCATGAAAAATGCACAAATCATAAAAATCGCACATCAATATTTAAAGCAGATTCTCAAGATTAAAATTAATCCAAAATCAATATAATATATTGCGTTGATCACAAGATATTACTCACAAAATGATTTAACATACTTGGCTAAAAACATGTCTCATCTCTCTGGGATGCAGTGTGTATCCAATGTTCCCGGACCCATCCATGTTCGTTTTCCAACGTGGATTAACATAAATATATATATCATTTTAAAGCTTAGAATCTCATCTTTTTAATGCATCTAACCATTTTGAAAAACTCCTAACGAGTGCTGAGAAGCTCCTCTAAACCGGAGTTTACCGCCCGTTGGCGCCACCTGGCTGCGGAAAAAATGAACAACAATTTTTCAAACTATTCTTTATAATATCACCACGAAATTTGAACCAGATGCAGCTCACATATAGGAGAGCATCACCAAAAAAGATTTTTTTAGCGATCTTATTGTGTTCCTGAGTTATTCCATGTCAAATAAAAAAAGAAAAATTATTTTTAAAAAATTATATATATTTTTTGTCTGTTATCAGCTGTTTCTCGGCAAGAAAATGTCCAAATGTAATGTAATTTATATTTTCTTAAAATTTAAAATGTTTTGTATCAAATGATACCTACCTTTTGACTCTCCTTGCTAGAGTTTTGGAGTTATGAGTCTTTACTTTTGTGTGTGTCGCTCAGAAAAAAAAAAAAGGAAAATAGAACTAGATGTGTACGTAGCATGTAACCACAGTGTAAGTACACATTGGTACATAGTATCTACAGCTCTAATATTGGTGTAACTACACACATGTAACAACCCACTGAATAGAATGTGTAAGTACAAATGTGTAACAGGTCATTGGTAACAACACTTTTTTTCACTTCAGAAAGTACACATGTGTAACAAGAATTATGTAACTACATTTTGAAACAACAATGTGTACTTGCACAAGTTTTTACACTTCCACACGGAGACTTCAATACTGCAGTTACCAGTTTGGAATAGCCTGAAAATGTATGGAAATCATGATGATTCCTATGTACATACAATGTATTTATGAACACTGAATTAGAATTAGACTGGCAGTGCTAATGCTGAATTAGAAAGTTTCACCTTATGATACCAGTGTACTTACATGGTAAATCCTCAGGAACTGTCCACTTAATATAAAGTGTAAAATGGTCACAATTTACCGTGTAATATGTAAAATAAACTTCTCTGCAACACTTAAATAGTGTACTTACATGGTAAATCCCCAGGAACTGTCCACTCAATATAAAGTGTAAAATGGTCAATTTACTGTGTAATATATAAAACCAAATCCTCTGTGCCACACTTTAATAACAGTGTACTTACATGGCAACACTGCAGGAACTGTCCACTTAATATAAAGTGATGGCACACAACAATGACCCTAACAATTACAGTGTCCTTACATGATAATTTCATAGGAACTTCCCCCTTACATTGTGAAATGTTACATGTTAATTAAATGCCCGAGTACTAAACCTTGATTGTTTCTCAGTATGTAAAGTATAGAGGACTGCAAAAAATGAGAAAAGAATGCAATACAGCTAAACAATGTTTATTAACATATTACACTCAACAGTGTAACAGATTCTAAAGTAAAACTTTAGAAGTATACCAGCAGTATAGAAGTACAGAAGAAAGTATACCTGCAGCTGGGTTACCATTAAAACAGCATAGGGGCCTTTAGACTGCCTAAAATAAAAATAAAAAATAACAAAAAAGAGAAATAGAAAAACTCTGCTATTGTGTATCTAAATATGCTTTTAACATACTGACATTGTTGGAAATGAAATACATTATCAAATAAGAAAAAGAAAAAAAAAGCTTGTGCAAGTAAATTGTATATCATCAACCAAAACTGGGAACTCAATGTGAATTACATCCAACGTGAACTGACGTGAATTACAAAATTTACCTTAAACCAACATCTAAACATAATGAAATAAGCAGCTTGGAGGTTTTGTGTCTCTCTCTATCTCAACTTATATGTTATTGGTAGTAGTTTACGCTCTTTTTTGGCATTTTCTATGGCAGATCTGATGTCTGCTGTCAGTGACTGAAGGCACCGCTTTGCAAAGTCGAAGAGTTTCTCCTCCTTAGCTCTGAACTTTGGGATGTTTCGGTAAAACTCTGGATCAACAAGCTGTATTTCAGCCACAACAGCTGTTAATGCGAGTGTATTTCGGTCAACCCCAACTTTGGTGCATGCCTTACTGATGCTCCCTTCTTTGTTGAAGGCACGAAAAACTTTATTGTACCGCTTCAGTACATCATCTGGGGTTGTTGCTGTAGAAAGATCAAAGCTTCTTAAGACAAAAAAAACAAACAAACAAAAAAAACCCCCAAAAAAACAAGACTTGTATCAAATAGATCAAATTTTCAATGCATAGACCACTCAAACATCAAATATTGTTATTGGTGCTTGTAACACTAAAGGCACCAGGAACTACTCTTGAACGGCTAGCAAAAATTTTTTAATATAAAAATAAGAAAGAAACAGTTTTGCTTCCAAAGCCACTGCCTTCTATTTATACTTCAACTCAATAAATGCATCAACACTAGAGGTCAACCGATATGTTATTTTTTTGGGACGATACCAGTAGCACTTTTAGTTAAGCAGACCAATAACCTATATTTGGTTTGTTATATTAAGTACACATCAACAGAATTATAAGATACAAAAACAGGATATGTGCTTACCACGTGAGCTGTGTTTGGCAGATTTTGACCTGCTAGCACTCTTTGTCTTCTTTTTATGTCCTCTTTTCCTCTTCCGAGGAATGTCGCTATCAGGTGACTCTGAAGAGGAGGAAGAAATCAGGGACTCCTCATCAGTGTCACTGGTGCTGCATTCAGTGCTCGTGTCCAAGATTTTCTTTACTTGCTTTTTTGCACCTCTGTCTAAGGAAACAATAACACATTTAGTTACATAAAAAGGTACACAGGTTTAGGGTGGCCACACACTAGATGATTTTTAAATCTTAACTGATTTTAAAACCATGGGAGACCACAGACATGAATACACTTTCAACCAATTTTTAGCCTTATAATCCCCTGAATGCACACACTAGACGATTCGCCCAGAACGCGAGACCACACATTTGTTGACTGGAAGAACGATTTCAGTGACATGAGATCTTAAAGAGACTCAAACGTGACTAGAGAAGGAAAACAAATGGAGAACAATCGATGTCGTCAGCTGGCTCTCCTGGCATGCATTTTGTTTCAAAGTAAAAAACTAGGTATAAAAAATATTTATGAATAAGAAAAAAATATATCTTTCTCAGTACTCTGCTTTCGTGACATATTTGTGGCTGCCAAGTTTCAGCTATAGAAGCACGCAACATCCGGTAGGTGCTGCTTGCTCACTCTCATTGGCTATCGCAGGTATCACGTCAGAGGCTGCCCTATCAAAAGTCAAAAATATCAAACATGTTTAATATTTACTGGAAGCAGTTAAATAATTGTAATGACACCACACAACAGAGCATTTTTGGACAAAAAAAATGCTCTGTTGGACAAAAAATTGACAAAAAAGCAGTTTAGGACTGATGTGGAAGTTTAGAAATCAGTTTCTTCTGTAATTGTTAAATTCTGTAATAAAATAAGTTGATAGAGCAAAACAGATATATGTTTCTTACTTGAGAGTTTTAGGACCGTCTGACGGAGAAAATCTCGTTCTTCTTCAAGTGCCTTTATTGCTTGGGCCATGAACATCAGCTTGTCTTTTTCTGCCAAGGAGGAAGTCTCATTAATTTTGCTAGCCGTTCAAGAGTAGTTCCTGGTGCCTTTAGTGTTACAAGCACCAATAACAATATTTGATGTTTGAGTGGTCTATGCATTGAAAATTTGATCTATTTGATACAAGTCTTGTTTTTTTGGGAGGTTTTTTTTTGTTTGTTTGTTTGTTTTGTCTTAAGAAGCTTTGATCTTTCTACAGCAACAACCCCAGATGATGTACTGAAGCGGTACAATAAAGTTTTTCGTGCCTTCAACAAAGAAGGGAGCATCAGTAAGGCATGCACCAAAGTTGGGGTTGACCGAAATACACTCGCATTAACAGCTGTTGTGGCTGAAATACAGCTTGTTGATCCAGAGTTTTACCGAAACATCCCAAAGTTCAGAGCTAAGGAGGAGAAACTCTTCGACTTTGCAAAGCGGTGCCTTCAGTCACTGACAGCAGACATCAGATCTGCCATAGAAAATGCCAAAAAAGAGCGTAAACTACTACCAATAACATATAAGTTGAGATAGAGAGACACAAAACCTCCAAGCTGCTTATTTCATTATGTTTAGATGTTGGTTTAAGGTAAATTTTGTAATTCACGTCAGTTCACGTTGGATGTAATTCACATTGAGTTCCCAGTTTTGGTTGATGATATACAATTTAGTTGTACAAGCCTTTTTTTTCTTTTTCTTATTTGATAATGTATTTCATTTCCAACAATGTCAGTATGTTAAAAGCATATTTCGATTCACAATAGCAGAGTTTTTCTATTTCTCTTTTTTGTTATTTTTTATTTTTATTTTAGGCAGTCTAAAGGCCCCTATGCTGTTTTAATGGTAACCCAGCTGCAGGTATACTTTCTTCTGTACTTCTATACTGCAGGTATACTTCTAAAGTTTTACTTTAGAATCTGTTACACTGTTGAGTGTAATATGTTAATAAACATTGTTTAGCTGTATTGCATTCTTTTCTCATTTTTTGCAGTCCTCTATACTTTACATACTGAGAAACAATCAAGGTTTAGTACTCGGGCATTTAATTAACATGTAACATTTCACAATGTAAGGGGGAAGTTCCTATGAAATTATGATGTAAGGACACTGATGGCACACAACAATGACCCTAACAATTACACTTTATATTAAGTGGACAGTTCCTGCAGTGTTGCCATGTAAGTACACTGTTATTAAAGTGTGGCACAGAGGATTTGGTTTTATATATTACACAGTAAATTGACCATTTTACACTTTATATTGAGTGGACAGTTCCTGAGGATTTACCATGTAAGTACACTGTTATTAAAGTGTGGCACAGAGGATTAGGTTTTACATATTACACGGTAAATTGTGACCATTTTACACTTTATATTAAGTGGACAGTTCCTGAGGATTTACCATGTAAGTACACTGGTATCATAAGGTGAAACTTTCTAATTCAGCATTAGCACTGCCAGTCTAATTCTAATTCAGTGTTCATAAATACATGGTATGTACATAGGAATCATCATGATTTCCATACATTTTCAGGCTATTCCAAACTGGTAACTGCAGTATTGAAGTCTCCGTGTGGAAGTGTAAAAACTTGTGCAAGTACACATTGTTGTTTCAAAATGTAGTTACATAATTCTTGTTACACATGTGTACTTTCTGAAGTGAAAAAAAGTGTTGTTACCAATGACCTGTTACACATTTGTACTTACACATTCTATTCAGTGGGTTGTTACATGTGTGTAGTTACACCAATATTAGAGCTGTAGATACTATGTACCAATGTGTACTTACACTGTGGTTACATGCTACGTACACATCTAGTTACCATGTAAGTTCACAGGTATAAGGGACACTTAATATAAAGTGGGACCAAAAAACTTTAAAAGCGATTTTCTCAGGTTTTCAATTTGAAAAAGAGGGCAGATAACCATAATTAAAATGGGTATATCTTTAAAACCATTCAAGGTATGACTTTGACTAGGATATCATTTTAAAGCTTATTGTCTCATCTTTCCATTGATACCAAAATCTCAATTTTGAAATTTGGGTCACTGTGACTCATTTTGCTGGATCAGGTCACAAATGGTGAAGTACAAATATAAAAATTGCAAACAAAGCATGGCATTATGTGCTAACCTGACGTAAATACTTGATGAAAACACTTGATGAAAACAAGCCACATGCAAACCATATCAGGAACTTTATTACATATAACAAAGCATTTAATAAAATAACAGTAAATCAATGAAAATATGAGATGAACAAAAAGCTGAAAACCTACCACACAAGTCTTTGATATTGCATCTCGCTCCCTGAGGTACAAGGGGAGTCCCCGTAGAGCTGTAGAGTGTCTGTGTGATACAATGTCTGTTGTCTGTAAGAGAGAAATAAATCATTTTAATTATGATTTACTTCTTCATGATTACTTAAAGGGATAGACAAAAATTTAAATTAGCCCATGATTTACTCACCCTCAAGTCATCCTAGGTGTATATGACATTCTGTCATATGGCCATCTGTCGGAAGCTAGTTATTTTAGTTAATAAAGTTTTAAATGTGGATATTTCTCTCACACAGAAGGAGCACTTTTATGATGGATAGATGCACTTTTATGGACTTCAAAACAGAAACAGCCATTCACTGCCATCATAACGCTTGGAAGAGCAAGGATATTTTTTGAATGCAAATCAAATTTTATTCATCTGGAAGGAATATATCATATACACCTAGGATGACTTGAGGGTGAGTAAATCATTTCATTTTTGGGAGAACTAACCCTTTAAAGATCATTGAGTGTCACTGAATGTGTATTAGGGATGGGCAATGGGTCAGAAATGAAGTGGGGCTTAGGGCAACAACAACAACAAAAAATTTCTTCGATTTTCTGATCATATTTTTATTTTTTTTCAGTAACATTTTACCAATTCCAAACCACATTAAATCTTAACTATTATTCATTTTGTATGTAATCATTTATAAGTGATATATAATTGTTCATGAAGGCTGGAAATGAACCACGCCTTATATTCAGGTGTACATAATTATGAGGCTCCTTTTCTATTACTGATACAATTAGCAAAAAGAGATTTAACTCAGACTGAAAACAAAAAAAAATATATTAAATGTCCATGAGAAGGTTCCAATACTAATGCAATACTAGAAATTGCAGTTTAAGGCATGACCATTGGACAGTGAAATGCTCATTGGGTCAGACAGAAGCAGGTAGAGAAGAAAATAAATGTTAACTGAAAAAGAATTAAGAATTAAGGTGAAGAATTAAGTGTGTAACCATCAGGAACAATTTAGTCTCCAGCACCACCATTTTCCAGAACTGCAACCTACCTGGAGTCTCCGGAAGTGTGTCAGGATCTCAGAGACTTAAGTTTTCATCTTCCAGAATTTTTCATTTTTAGTCTGACAAATTCTGGAAGATGAATTCTTCAAACATCTGTCTATAAAGCCCATACAAAAAATATGGATTCTTCATCCAACTTAAATCTCTGAGATCCTGACACGCTTCTGGAGACTCCAGGTGGGTTGCAGTTCTGGAAAATGGTGGTTCTGGAGACCAAATTGTTCCAGGTGGTTTCACACTTAATTCTTCACCTTAATTCTTAATTCTTTTTCAGTTAAGGTTTATTTTCTTCTCTACCTGCTTCTGTCTGACCCAATGAGCATTTCACTGTCCAATGGTCATGCCTTAAACTGCAATTTCTAGTATTGCATTAGTATTGCACCCTTCCCATGGACATTTAATATTTTTTTTTATCTGTAAAAAAACAAACATACTAATAATTATGCACACCTGAATATAAGGTGTTTTTTTTTTTTGTTTTTGTTTTATTTCCAGCCTTCACAAACAATTATATATCACTTATTAGTTATTAAATACAAAATGAATAGTAGTTATTAAGATTAATGTGGTTTGGAATTGGTAAAATGTGCCTGGAAATAAATGATCAGAAAATCAATGTGCCTAATAATTCTGCACGCATTGTATAACCACTAATTTCAAAAGATTCTTAAGTATAGGAATCATACCTGCTCATCAAAATGGTCCAGGGTCATTTTCATTTTGTCTCCAAGGTCTTTACTCTTTGCTCGAAACATTTTGATGAGACAGTTTCTATATTTGTTAAGAGCTGTCATGAAGGTCGTTTTAAGGTCCACACAAGTGATCTTTTGGAACTCTGTGCAAACCTGAGGAAGTGAAAGGAAAAAAATCTGTTAACATTTAAACCTATATGAAGACTTCAGATGCAAAAGCCTCTAAGTGCCATCTGAAATTTTCTTCTAAAATGCGCATTTTTATCAAGCTCATATGTTTAGGTTTAGTAATTTCACTTTAATAGCAATTAATAGGTCATTTTCATTTCCATTAAAGTGAAATAACTGAACATAAACATGCAAGCTTATTAAATAATGCTCATTTTAGAAGAAAATTTCAGATGGCACTTAGAGGCTTTTGCATCTTAGAGGCTTTTGACTTGTTCCTCCAAAAATAGGCCAGACCATCTTTCTTTTATGACAGCAATAGTTGCTCATTGACTATTTCTTTTCTCCTGAGAGGAATGTAGTTTCCATTTTTCCAACGAGGCAACTCAAATCATATGCACGACTTCCACGTGCAATTTAACTGCGCAGAAAAATCCATTGTAACAGAAGACAAAAACTTAATTATTAAATGTAACTGGATTGAAAATTCAACTAGATTTAAATATGCAGTAATGTTGATAACTTACAAAGAAAAAGCAGCGGTGTCTCTATTTTTACCATCGACTAATTTAGGAATACAGAACATTATCCAATTGAATAATTTAAGAATATAGAGCAACAATCATCAAAAACCAAATAAGAGCACTCACCATAAATATTCCTCTGGATTATTATCACCCACGTGCTGTCTCTTCTTTCTTCTTCGGCCTCGGCACAGATTGCGCAATGGTCACGTACTGGGGGTGTGGTTTAGCGCGAGAGGAAATGATAACGTTTATCGGAAAACATGCTGATAACTGCTGATATAAATCTAATTCAATAAAAAATGAACAGTCCACATACTCAGTTCGCAAACTAGTGAGATGATAGCATTGGCGCCCACTACACTTATTAACGTAACTTCACAATAAAAGTTTTCCTCCAAGGGTTCACAGTTGAGCACAATACTACTACTACTACTACTAGTAGTAGTAGTAGTAGTAGTAGTAATAATAATTATTATTATTATACTAATTTTATTATCATTGTAAAATAATATTATTTGTACAGTATCCATACTTTAAATAATAATAATAACAACAATAATAACAACATAAATAATTTATATAATATATAATATTTTTAATAATTATTATTAATATTAATTATTATTATCATTATTTTACAATAATAGTATTCAATTACTATTAATTTACAATTATACATTAAGCTCATTTAACTAAGTTAAATGATATAACTAAGTTATAAATAAGTAAAATAACTAAACACCAATTTTTCTTCACTGTCCCATAACCAAATGGTTGAATTTTATTCTAAAATTTGAATTTTGCATTTGCTTATGGGAGGGCAGTTCCCTAAACGAGATTGACTTAACTCAAATAAATAAGTTAGCAGAAGTTTTTTGGTTGAACTTGCAAAGCTTTGTTCACAAAACTAATCGTTTTAAGTTTATGGAAAAACGCCTGGATTGTGTTGAGTATGTGTATTAAACATAGTTTTACTGACTTTTTCATAGATTTTTGCTGAGCCAACACAACAAAACCAGTTATTTGAACTTTTTTCAAGTTGGGTTTTTTACAGTGCAGGGGTATTCACCTAAAATTTTAAGAGGTCCAGTTAGAGAAAATTTCTTAAAGCAAAGGTCCGGAAGATCATAATGTCTAACTAGTTAGTGTGATATATATTATATACATTTTAAGTAGCCTAGTAGTTGTATCACTATCTGCATGTAATTGATTCCTGACTGTCAAATCAAACGAATTCAGTATAATTCAAAAATATTTTGACAATATTTATTGACACGTAAAATAGAACTGAACAAATATTTATGACTGTAGATATAATGTTCTCTCATTAGCTAAATAAAATAGAGCTACTTTTCAAAATTAGAGAAAATAAACAAAAAATTGTGCATGTTCAAACTTAAGCATGTTCTGACTTAAGTCAAGTTGGCCACATAATCACAGGTTCGAATCAATAACTCGTGAGCCAAATTACATAAATAACACCTCTTTTGAATTATTTCACACTCCACTGCTGGTTATACTATAACACTTATTTTGGAAAAATTTATTTTTGCATTCACTTTTTTTATTTTTTATTATAAAAAAATAATGAATAACTTAATACACTGCACTATTGACATTTTTCCATAATAAGTGTAGTAGTATCTATCAAGACATCAGTGATGTGTGAACTGAATTTGGTGACAGTACAGTGTGTTACAGTGAAGTTATTACATGTATTTTTCATAATGAAGTTCATAATTTCTTAGTGAAGTTATTGAATATTTTTCATTATAAGAAAAATTATAAATTATTTTAAAAATTATTTTTCCTAAAAGAGTTGTTGTATAACCAGCAGTGATGGGTGAACTGAATATGATGACAATGCAGTGTGTAACATTGAAGATATTGACTGTTTTTGTAGTAACACTTTTCGGTTTTGCACTTTGCAGTCGGTCCCTTCAGATCTGTCTCTCAGCCATCCGCGGATATAGACGTGCATTTTGTCCACTGCGGAGGAAAGCTTGTTTTAAGGAAAATTAAGTTGTAGCTGCTTGTCTACGTTAAAAAGTTAATCTCACGAGTTTATCTACGTTTATCTTGTGAGTTATTTATCCGGAAAATATGAGTCTGTGAAAATGCAGCCAACTTTACACTCCCTTTCTCCGTCTCACTCGCCTGTTTCTCGTTTCTCTCCCCTTCTCCGTCTCACTCGCCTGTTTCTCTCCTTTTCTCAATCTCTGTCACTTGTCTGATTCTCCCCATTTGTTTTCTACATGTATCGCTATCTTTCTTTTTCTTTCTACCATCTTTTCATGTGTAACTTGCCTGTAACTGTCGCATCTGTCTGCACTATAGAGTCAAAGATTACCGCCTGAGATGCGCGGACTTGATTGGCTGAGTGGTATCATGTGGAATAGCTTAACTCGCATGCAATTGGTCCGTGCGTTTCTACCACTACCGTAAAAACTACAAAAGCTGCGTCAGTCAAAATAGAAGCGTCCCATCAGGTTTTAAATCATAACCTTCTGTTTGTGGCTGTTTGGGCTTTTGGGTCCGGACCTGGACCGCGGTCCGCCAGTTAGTGACCTCTGTCCTACGCCTTCCCTATTCAACTTGCGGAAAAAATGGAACTGGCGCTGCGAAATGTACATATACATTTACATTATTTTTTTTTTCCCGAAAATGACCGATTGTTTCGCTAGATAAGCCCCTATTCCTCGTCTGGTATTGTTTAAAGTCCTTTGAAGCTGCACTGAAACTGTAATTTTGACCTTCAACCGTTTGGAGGCCATTGAAGTCCACTATAAGGAGAATAATCCTGGAATGTTTTCAACAAAAACCTTAATTTCTTTTCGACTGAAGAAAGAAGGACATCTTGGATGACACGGAGGTGAATAAGTCATTAGGAACATTTTCTTTGAAAGTGAACTAATCCTTTAATTCCCAGTTTCACAGACAAGGCTTAAGACTAGTCTCAGACTAAAATGCATGTTTGAACTTAACTGAAGTAACTTGCACTGACATATCTTAAAAGATGTTAGTGCCAGTTTTTTTTTTTTTTTTGTCTCAAGATGCACACCAATAATGTTTTTTTTTTTCTAAGATATGTTTAAAAAAGTAACTTAAATGTCCTATTTTAAAGCTGCAGTCCGCGATTTTTCCTCTCTGTCACCATCTCATTTGAAACCTGCAATTGCAGTCATATGTGGAACAGTTATCTGTACGTGCGTTGTGCAACGGCACAGCTCATCAGCGCGGATTAATCTAAAGGGGGTCGCACACCGGACGCGTAGCTCGGCGCCGCGCAGCGTCGCGCCACGTCTTTAAAATTCGAACGCATTGTTTTCTATGAGAGTACGCACACCGGCGGCGACATTCGGCGCCTGTCCACGGCGCCCAGCAACGACTCAGGAAGTTGTTTAAAATCCTGCCGCGCCACACAGCGCCATGTACATTGTTTTACATTAAATGTATATTATATTTCTCTCAAATCATCGTTAATGTACATACTGACTTCACCCTGTGCGGCAAGATACATCAGTTTCACATTCTTAGTTTAACAGCTTGAATAAAGTCTAAAAATGTATAATAAACGTAGCTTTTTCTTTCCCTTTTGCTTTGTTGTGCCATTTTTCCATGTACACTAACTTCAGTTCGAAATATTAAAGCATAGGCATGTAACGTTTCCTTGTTGACGTAAAACACTCCCATTGTGCAGCTCTTCTATCAGGAGTCCAGTCAAAATTGAGCTCGTGCGTATATAATGTGCGCGGCCGGTGTGAGATACCTGAGACGCGGCGTGGCGCTGCGCGGCGCCGAGCTTCGCGTCCGGTGTGCGACCCCCTTAATGCTTGCTGTCAGTCACCGCAGCGGTGTGGATACTGTATTTCAGAATCACAGATTCTACGTCTTGCAAGTATGACCAATATAAGAATTTTCACTGGAAAATATCATCCTGTAACGCCACGCCAGCAGAGGGAGCCCTCCCCTGAGTATTGACAGTATGCCGCTCCCTCTGCTTCACTGGTGACTTCCTGTTTGGTACTACTTAGCCAGAGTAGCTACATCTATGCTTTGCGAAGTATTGCCAGTTACACTGCCTTACCGAGCGTTTTCCTTGTTTACCTGATTGCTGACCACGTGTATGATTCTGCCTGTTTGTCTTTGATCATCTGGATTATCCTTTCTGTTTTGGCTGCCTGATTTGACTGATTTCTGTGTTTGGACCTACTGCCTGCCTGCCACTCTGCCTTTGGATTATCCCTTGTGTATGTTCGCCGATTGGACTGATTTGCTGGTTTTGACCCACTGCCTGTTTACGACATCTGTGTGTTCCTGTTGCTGCTCAATAAAAACCACTGCAAATGGATTCTACTCGACTCCGCGTCCTCCTTACAGAATACTTCGCCTAACATGAATCCAGCAGAAGTAGCCAACCTGCAAGCAGCATTCGCTTACCAGACAGAAGCCATCAAGGGCTTACAGGAGCAGCTCACTCAACTCCGATCAGTCAATGAACATCTGACTCACTACATCCGCTCACTTCCTCCTCCCTCGCTGAACACGGTAAGCCTTGCTCTCCCTGACAAATTTGACGGTTCTGCTGAATGCTGTAGAGGCTTTATTCGCCAAGTCAGAGTATACTTTGATCATCAAAGAGAGAAGTTTGAGTCTGATGAAAAGAGGTGTGCGTTTCTAATGACGCTATTGACTGGCAAAGCTATCGACTGGGCCTCTGCTGTATGGGATAGCGATGTTCAAATTAGAACCTCAGTGGATTATTTCATTCAACAATTGCGAGAAGTGTTTGAATATCCTGCTGGGGGCAAGAATATTTCAACTCAACTACTTCACCTCTCCCAAAACAACCGCACAGCTGCTGATTATGCAGTCGAATTCAGGACACTTGCAGCCCAGAGCGGTTGGAATGATATCTCTCTTAAAGCTGTGTTTCAGCGTAGTCTCAGCCCCGAACTACAAATCGAGTTGGCATGCAAAGGAGATGATTTGTCATTTTCTGAGTATGTGAACCTGGCCATACGTGTCGACAATCTGATTAG
The DNA here is from genome assembly GCF_024489055.1 of Chanodichthys erythropterus. NCBI lineage: Eukaryota > Metazoa > Chordata > Actinopteri > Cypriniformes > Xenocyprididae > Chanodichthys > Chanodichthys erythropterus. The sequence goes on along the minus strand of NC_090231.1, from coordinate 46,077,513 downwards.
GCAAGCTCCGTGGCGCAGGAGTGCAAGAGGAGGTCAACAGACTCATGTAAATCCCACAGCCCATGTATTTACCCCAGAAACTACAACCAGCGAGGAACCCATGCAAATAAACTTCTCGAGACTTTCTGAGGAGGAGAGAGCGAGACGTCGTCAGTTCCGTTTGTGCTTCTACTGCGGCGAGGCAGGACACCGCAGCTCAGGATGTCCACACAAGAGGCAAACCGCCTCTAAGTTAAATGTTGAACACTTTGCATTGCTTAGCAACAAGTCCTTCACAATTCCTGTTACCCTAAGAACTGAGAACCTTTCTGTTAATTTGACAGCGATGATCGACTCTGGAGCGGCCTTGAACCTGATCAACAAGGACATCACACAAAAATACAACATCCCTGTTCAACCATGCACCCCACCCATCAGGATCAAGGCAATTGACGATACACCCATCGGAAAGGGAATAACTCATCAAACCAAAACTCTAACACTTACCGTGGGACTCTTTCATCAAGAATCCATCTGTCTATACCTCATGGACTCCCCCAGCATGACCTCGTCCTTGGGTTCCCATGGCTAAGCGCTCACGATCCAAGCATCTCCTGGCAGCATGGTGAGCTCATTCAGTGGTCCGATTTCTGTATGAATAATTGTCTTTCCACAAGCCCCCTTCCATGTCTCACAACCAGTGTGGAAAGCCCCGAAACTAACCTAAATGTTGAAATTCCCACATGCTACCATGACTTAATGGAGGTCTTCAGCAAAGTCAAAGCTACCCAACTACCTCCTCATCGTCCTTGGGATTGTGCTATCGACCTCCTCCCTAATGCTATGCCTCCCAAGAATAAGATCTACCCTCTATCCCGAAATGAGAGCCAAGCCATGGAGGAATACATCACAGAGGCCCTAAACTCTGGTTTCATCCGACCTTCTACTTCTCCGGCAGCTGCAGGCTTTTTCTTCGTTGAGAAAAAGGATGGAGGTTTGAGACCTTGTATTGATTACAGGGGATTAAATAATGTTACTGTAAAATTCCGCTATCCCCTTCCACTTGTACCTTCAGCTTTAGAGCAACTGCGTGAAGCTACCATCTACACCAAGCTAGATCTGCGAAGTGCCTACAATCTGATCAGGATCAAAGAGGGTGATGAGTGGAAGACTGCCTTTGTCACCACTAGGGGGCACTATGAATATCAGGTAATGCCGTATGGCCTAGCTAACTCACCTGCTGTTTTCCAGTCTTTCATCAATGAAATCTTCCGAGACCTGTTGAACCAATATGTTGTTGCATACATAGATGACATTCTGATATATTCCAACTCAGAGGCAGAACATATCACTCACGTCCGAACAGTCCTTTCCCGGCTTCTAGAGAACCAACTCTATGTAAAGGCAGAGAAGTGCGAATTTCATGTCAAACAAACTTCATTTCTAGGCTACCAAATAAGTCATCAAGGGGTGAAGATGGATACAATCAAGGTGAAAGCAGTCACTGAATGGCCTCAACCCACAACAGTGAAGGAACTCCAACGGTTTCTGGGATTTGCAAACTTCTACAGACGTTTCATTCGTAACTATAGCATGATAGCATCACCCCTGACCTCTCTCTTAAAAGGAAAACCTACAAGATTAAGGTGGACAAATGAAGCCAACAATGCTTTCAACTCCCTGAAGGAAAGATTCACCACAGCACCCATCTTGAAACATCCAGACCCCAACCTGCCCTTCGTCGTAGAGGTAGACGCATCCAATAGTGGAATCGGGGCAGTACTTTCTCAAAGACATGGTCAACCAAGCAAACTATATCCTTGTGCATTCTTCTCCAGGAAATTAACGGCAGCCGAAAGAAACTATGATGTAGGAAACAAAGAACTCCTTTCAATGAAATCCGCCCTTGAAGAATGGCGACACTGGCTAGAAGGTGCAGCACATCCATTCCAGATCATAACTGACCATAAAAACCTTGAGTACATAAAGAGTGCAAAACGTTTGAACCCACGCCAAGCTCGATGGTCACTGTTCTTCACCCGCTTCCAGTTTACGGTAACCTATAGACCTGGCAGTAAGAACAGTAAGGCCGATGCTCTGTCTAGGCAGTATGACCTCTCCACTGACAATGTCCATCCTGAACCCATTCTTCCACCATCCGTTGTCTTAGCTCCTGTAACTTGGGATATCATGGAGGAAATTCAGAAGGAACAACAATCAGAACCAGCACCCTCCAACTGCCCCCCTGGCAAACAATATGTACCACAAAGCTTACGCCTCCGTATCATGCAGTGGGTCCATTCTTCCATTGGCTCAGGTCATCCTGGTATCTCTCGCACCCTCCAGTTGTTACAGAACACGTTCTGGTGGCCAGCTATGTCACAAACTGTCACAGACTATGTAAAATCATGCCAAGTTTGCGCTCAATCTAAAACCCCCAAAGAATTACCCTCAGGCCTCCTACAACCATTACCCATTCCCCAACGTCCCTGGTCTCACCTCTCCATAGATTTCGTCACGGATCTACCCCCTTCAAGTGGATTCACCACTATTCTAGTCATCATTGACCGCTTCTCCAAATCTTGCCGCCTGGTACAATTGAAAGGACTCCCCACAGCCATGGAGACTGCCCACGCCCTATTTCATCATGTCTTCCGAGTCTATGGTCTACCTGATGACATAGTCAGCGACAAAGGTGCCCAATTCACTTCTCAGGTTTGGAGGGCCTTCTGTAAGCACCTTGATATCAACATTAGCCTCACCTCAGGTTATCATCCTCAGGCAAACGGCCAAGTGGAGCGTCTGAATCAGGAAATCGGCAGATACCTCCGAACTTACTGTAGTAGAGAACAACACCGTTGGTCAGAATTCCTGCCCTGGGCAGAATATGCCCAAAATTCATTGGTTCACTCATCTACAGGTATGACCCCCTTCAAGTGTGTCCTAGGCTTCCAACCCCCTCTGTTCCCTTGGTCCGGAGAACCCTCATCAGTCCCAGCAGTGGATGACTGGATGCAACGCAGTGAGAGAGTGTGGGACAGTGCTCATGTCCATCTGCAGAGAGCAGTGAGAACTCAAGAACTGCAGGCTAACCGACGCCGCCGCCCACATCCCCCTTATCAACCAGGACAACGGGTCTGGCTCTCCACTAGAGATCTCAGGTTGCGGCTACCAAGCCGGAAGCTCAACCCAAGGTATGTTGGCCCTTTTAAAATTCTACGAAGAATTAATGAAGTCACTTACCAATTAGAGCTTCCTGCTAATTACCGCATCTCTCCATCCTTTCATGTTTCCCTCCTGAAACCGTTCCACCCGGAGCCTGGCCCCAACAACAATGCTCAAGAGCCACCACCACCATTGGACATTGAAGGTGTCCCTGCTTATAGGGTAAACCTGTTGTTGGACTCAAGGCGCAGAGGGGGTCAGCTCCAGTATCTGGTGGACTGGGAGGGCTACGGACCTGAGGAGAGATCATGGGTAGCCGCCCGGGACATTCTGGACCCTTCTCTCATCGAGGAATTTCATCGTGCCAGACCCGACCGACCAGCACCACGACCAAGGGGACGGCCTCGGAGAGCGTCAGGAGACGCTCCTAGAGGAGGGGGTTCTGTAACGCCACGCCAGCAGAGGGAGCCCTCCCCTGAGTATTGACAGTATGCCGCTCCCTCTGCTTCACTGGTGACTTCCTGTTTGGTACTACTTAGCCAGAGTAGCTACATCTATGCTTTGCGAAGTATTGCCAGTTACACTGCCTTACCGAGCGTTTTCCTTGTTTACCTGATTGCTGACCACGTGTATGATTCTGCCTGTTTGTCTTTGATCATCTGGATTATCCTTTCTGTTTTGGCTGCCTGATTTGACTGATTTCTGTGTTTGGACCTACTGCCTGCCTGCCACTCTGCCTTTGGATTATCCCTTGTGTATGTTCGCCGATTGGACTGATTTGCTGGTTTTGACCCACTGCCTGTTTACGACATCTGTGTGTTCCTGTTGCTGCTCAATAAAAACCACTGCAAATGGATTCTACTTCGGACTCCGCGTCCTCCTTACACATCTGAACAAGTAAGTAACATGTCTGCCACTTTTGTTCTGACCAACTGAGGAAAAAAGTATTAGGCCTACAATAAATCACGCTGCCAATGATGATTAAATCTAACAATCGCTTAGCTTGGATCATGCCAAACCGTGCAAATTATTATTACTGTTATACTTTGCTCTCAAATTGTTAATGTTAACAACATCAGCATTGCATGACTATGTGTATTTAGTAGGGTGAAGCGTCAAGGCGAAAAGTAGTCTCGTGACAGTGTTAGGATGTTTAGGAAAGAATATGCCACCGCTACGTTTACATTACGCCTCCACTGTCCTTTTGCTTTGTATTTAAATTAAAAAAACATTTAATTCAGTTGGATAACGGTCGCCGCTCCATAGAGTTTTGCGCGATCGCCAAAGTGAAAGTAAACACGAGCGCGCATTCAAACGCGATTTCAATACCCCGCATTTTGAAAGCGGTTCCCTGATGAATACAAGTATCTCTCAATATGAAAGCTATTTTAGGCTGGGCAGTGTAGTTGTAACCATCTCTCAGCTCTGTATCAAAGAAAAATGTGGTCTTATTTGCACTTTGAATATTGAGAGAGTGTGATTATGGTTGCACTTATTGTAAAGTGTTACCATAAAAAATGAATAAGAGTTTTTTCTTAATCTTACTAAGCACAAACAATAAGGTTTCATTTGTTAACATTAGTTAATGCACTGTGAACTATCATGAACTAACAATGAATGACTATTTTTATTAACTAGCATAAACAAAGATTAATAAATACTATAGCACATATATTGCTCATTGTTAGTTGATGTTGGTTAATTAATGTTAGTAAAAGAGACCTTATTTTTATTTATTTATTTCATTTTAATTTATACTGTTTTTATTTTCTATTATCAGTTTGTGGAAAGGAGTTCAGTTAGGAGGTCAAAAGTTGTAGAAGCTCATAAATAATGTACAGTAAGGTCGGAAGAGACTTGTATGAAATTATACAGGAGAGAAGTCAGTCAGTTGAGTTAATGGCAAAACCTTTTACAGTGCTTGAGTGTCTTTTACTGCATATGATAATTCATACTCAGAAAGTAGAACTGAAATGACATTCATTACAAGATGATTAGTTAAAACATTTCAAATACACCTGCAGAATATTTTTTCTAGTCATGTATTTCGCCATTGAGGATTTCTTAAAAATAGTGCGTAAAAATCTTGTCTCGTCTCGTCTCGTCTCATGAACTCAATCTCGAGTCTCGTCTCGTCTCGTCTCGTCTCGTGAGATACCCGTCTCGTCACACCCCTAGTATTTACTGTATATTAGTGTTACCTGTAGATTTCAATTTATGTATCCACTCCACAGTCAAAAGTCTTTTGCTTTTGACTACGAGTGAATCTCCAGTTGTCACGTATGATTGTCATTTGGACCTTTCTGGATTACAATCCGCCATCAAAATGATAAGTTTAATTATTTCAGCTGCTGTGAGAAAAGGCTATAAATGATCCGCTACCAGCAGCGTCCTCATGTGATAAAACTGACTAGCCTGGACGGGACTCCTTTTTTTCTGTTTACGGACGTGACGTAATGACGCACGGAGGAACTACTGCATGCTCAAATTTCCCGCGGAAATCCACCATGTCGTTCTTATTATAAAACATTATTACAAGCTTACCGTTGTGAATCAAACTAAGATGATGAGATCGTTTTGAACCCTGCACTGTAAAAAATTTCCCTGTAAAAAAACGGTAATCTACTGGCAGCTGTGGTTGCCAGCATGATACTGTAAAAATACAGAGCACTACCGTTTTTGAAATTAACAGCCAAATACCGTTTTTTCAGCTACAGTAGATAACTGTAATTTAACTGTTAAATTACAGCAGTCTACTGTAGCTGAAAAAAACGGCATTTGGCTGTTAATTTCAAAAACGGTAGTGCTCTGTATTTTTACAGTATCATGCTGGCAACCACAGCTGCCAGTAGATTACTGTTTATTTACAGGGAAATTCTTTTACATTGATAGCTGTTAAATGACATACTAGTCATTCAAATGCAAATTTTAAATGCTATAATTCAAATTTTAAATGCTATAATAACTCAGCATTTTATATTTGTCTATGGGTAACAAAAACAAATAAAGCCAAGTTAGTATTTTTTTTTTTTTATTCCGATAAAATTTTTAAAGTATTCAAGTAATATTCAGTGCATATAAAAAATAAAAACCCATCAACATATCAAAATACAAAAATGGCTAATGAAAAAGCAAACATACAAACAAAAACAAACAATATATAGACAATATACCTGTATATAAAATACAAATCGAATCAGGCTTCACCAAACATTACTCCAAAAAAACAATTGCACTGAAACAAACCAATTATTAAAATAAATAAATAAATAAATAAATAAATAAACACTCGAACAGGCTTTAACAAAGCATCAGCATTTTTAATACCTAAATAACTTGGTATAAACAAAGTATAACTCACCAGGCCAGCACATTTTTCAGAAATCAACCTGCATGGGTGTGGGGTGTATCAACTACACTTTTTAACTGAAGTCCCACTCAAAGTCCATAAGTCTCTTTAAGAGGTTTGACACTTTGGTGTTGACAGTTGTGGTTTTCTTCTGCACTGTTTTCCCAGTTTTTTTGGATGTAACTTTTCCCCGTGCAGCCTTGGTCCCCTTTTCCGGATTGATTCCAACAAAACGTCTTTAAAATAAGAGAGAAATATTTTTAGTGAATGGTATGATCAAAATTTTGGTAACACTTTACAATAAAATTTAATTTGTTAAAGGAACACACCGACTTTTTGGGACTTTAGCTTATTCACCATATCCCCCAGAGTTAGATAAGTCCATTAGTCTCTTATTGAGCAGTAGGCTAGCTGGAGCTGTTTACCTCCAGTCTTTGTGCTAAGCTAGGCTAGCGGTGGGTGCGTCAGACAGAGTTATGGCACGCACGGAGATGAGAATGGGGTGTATGGACTTATCTAACTCTGGGGGATACGGTGAATAAGATAAAGTCGCAAAAACTCGATGTGTTCCTTTAACAATTTTAGTTAACATGAACTAAGAATGAACAATACTTCTACAGCATGTATTAATCTTAATTATTTTCAACATTTGCATTATTGTTGTTAAAATCAAAAGGGTGCATATGTTAACATTAGTTAATGCACTGAACTAACATAATCAATGAACTATATTAAATACTGTAACAAATGTATATCTCTTTGTTAGTTCATGTTAGTTAAAGCATTCACAAATGTTTCCAAATTATATATTATTGTATTGTGATACTATGAACTTTTAAAGAAAAAAAAAAAAATCACAAGTTTGAGAGAACAAAGTTAAGTAAATTATATAATTATTTTAGGTGGAACTATTTCTTAAAGGGTTAGTTCATTTAAAAATAAAATTTCTGTCATTAATTACTCACCCGTAAGACCTTTGTTCATCTTTGGAACACAAATTAAGATATTTTTCCTGTGTCAACATCAAATGCATGTATGTCTGCTCATGTGTTCAGTTTTGGCATTCGGATGTAAACAAGGAATCCTGCACTGAGTTCACTACGTATGACAACAGTTCATATTGTTAAATAAAGTCTTTATTTTTTGGCTTTGCTTTTTTGGTGCACAAAAAGTTCTTGTCACTTCATAACATTTAAGGTTGAACTATTGCAGTAACGTTGACAATTTTTACTACAATTTGAATGCAATTTTTGGGCTTCCAAAACTTGGACAAAATGTAATGCCATTACAACGCTGGAAGATCATATTTGAAATAACTCAGATTTTGTTTGGCTGAAAGAAAAAATGTCATATTCACCTAGGTTGGCTTGAGGGCAAGTAAATCATGAGATGATACATTTCATTGTTGGGTGAACTACTCCTTTAAGTCACCAAACTAATACTAACATATTAATTAATAATAAATAATATGAGTGCAAATTTACCTTTGAAGGAATTCCAGTGTGGATGCTGCTTCCTCCTGGTACTGCAAATTAAAGATGTAATACAGAGAGAACAATGCAGCAAGTCCACTGAGAAAAGTTGGCTGCACGCCCTCGCAGATTATGCGGACTTCCAGGCTGATCATCCACCGTTTCATCCATTGCCCCGGATTTTCACCTACACCATAAAGGAATGGATAGAACAATGTTTATTCTATGATCTCTAGAAAGTGTAGAAAAGGCAGTGAGAAAATTCTTTCATAACCTAACAATGTCTTTGAATGGTAAGTGACATTGCTGACCCATAGACAAATTCTGTCATTAATTCCTCACCCTCGTATCATTCCAAAGACCTTTGTTCATCTTCAGAACACAAATTAAGATATTTTTTTATGAAATCTGAGAGCTCTCAGTCAAAAGTATCTTAATTTATGTTCTGAAGATGAACAAATGTCTTACAGGTTGCAACAACATGACGGTGAGGAATTAATGACAGAATTCAAATTTTTGGGTGAACTATCCCTTTAATGGCAAGCCATCTTTCAAGATGGGAAAAAAGGTTAAACACAATAAATTGTATAGTGATTGTATAGTGATAAAAAAACTATGAGGTTTCTATAGGTAAACTAAATTCTCAAACAAAGACTTGACTTAGTTGAATAAATATTTTAAATTCAAACCTGGGCTGCGTTTCTCAAAAGCATCATACGCTTAAGTTGATTGTAGAGACCATTGGTGGCAATGATTATCTAGGTAAGATAAATCTAGGCTTATGATGCTTTTGAGAAACACAGCCCAGCACAGTGCAATAATACATGATTCAAAGACAGTGGATTCTAGAATAAGGATAGAATAAGGCTTTCCTGTAGCTCCTGTTGCTCAAACAGTAGAGTGTGGTGCTAGCAATGCCAAGGTCATGGTTTCGATTCCCAGGGGAAAGCAAGAACTTCTGCCAAATGCATAAATGTAAGGCACATAAATGTGGAACTACTAATAGTAAAACTTGTGTGAGCCTTGTTTTAGTAAAACAAATTGCAGACCTGTCTAATATGATATACTTACCAAGCAGGATCAAACGAGGAGTCACAGGCAGGTTACCCGTCTTCTCGAGGTCAGCAGGAGTGGCAGACATCTATTGTCAAAGAGAACAATTTATTTACATTTTTGGAGTCTGAAGTTCGCTTGCATTTTATAGGGAAACAGACATAATTTCTTCATTAAAATATCTTCATCTGTGCCCCTTAAATTCTTATGAATGAATTTTCTCGAGTAAATATGAGTGAATTTCATTTTTGGTTGAACCATTCCTATACAGGTGTTCATTTTAAGAACTAACAACCACAATGAAAGACAAACACAAAGACAAACTTACATTTTCTTGTAGAATGAGTCCTTCCTGATTTTCTGCGAAGTGAGCCATTAGGAGTTGAACCACTAGGTAAGAAGAATCACTGGCCTCATCTTTGAAAATGATTGATTTTACTTTGGAGTTGGTAGGCTTTCTTTTAAAAAATTCTACAATGATCCTTCCACACTCCTCCAAAGAAAGCTCGAGTGCCCGCAGCACGTTGATGTCGGTAAGAAGCTCAAAATGTGCAAAAAGGCCTTTCTGAAAAAACAGGTATGGCCACTTTTCCATTAATTCAGTAACAGAAGGTGCTGGCACACTATTTATTTGGCTTCGTTGCAGGCAGAAAGTTGTCGCCATCAGTTGTTCTACTTCCGCCTTTTCACCTCCCTTTGCTCCTTCACGACGGTAGAGATCCTGCAGCTTCTGACGTTTACTCTCAATGGAGTTATCAGTTTCCTCTAAAGGAAGATCAGGCTGGAACCGTGTGCAACCACATGTGTCAGTGGGTCCTCTTTTAACACCACTTACACATGACCGGTGCTCCCTGAAGCTGGTGGTCCGCCTGAGGTTTTCGATCCTTGTCTTGATCTGTGCCACGAGGGAGCTGTAACCTTCCCCAACAATTCGGCCATCATGAAGCTGATCTGCAAAGCTCTGGGGATATTGATGTACAATAGCTTTGCAAATGGTAACACACTCTGCACGTGTTGGGGTTGGCACACATTTTCTCATCGCATCTGCAAGAACCCTAACCATCTGTCTTCTTGCTGGTGGTGAAGGTCTCTTCCCAGATGAGATAGCAGACTGAATTTCCGAAGGCATGAGCTGCCATGGGACCTGGAAGGTATCTGACCAGGATTTCCTAATATGGGATGTAGATGGCTGATTGTCTTCAAGACTGCTTGATTCTCTATCAGTAGAGACCGACGTATTAGAAGAGCATGGCTGTGGTGAGGAGCTCCCGGATGATAAGGAAGGAGTGGGCTGCATGATGGTGAGATCCAAAGTGACAGTTTCTGACTCTATGAGTAATAACAAATATTGAACAGGTAGTTAAACCCACTTGATCTGTACACACAACTTGATATAAAATGTATACAATTGCACACTGTTACAATGGCCGGTTTTCTACAAATGTAGGCATTGTTTACGTTTAAAACTATTCACATTATTCCTGTTACTACTGGGGTGAGTGAGCAGGCAAGTAAACAAATTGTAGAAAGTGTAACAGTGAAAAACACTCATACCTGATAAATTGGAAATGATCACCCCATATTAACAACTTTTCAGCTATTCTAAACAATATAATACATTATATATGTATCATCTTGCTTTTTATAATACATTTTAATGAGATTAATGAGAGATTATAATTACCCATTTTAAAAGCATTGAGAAGTTTTCTGAGTTTTATAGTTGGTAGTATGTCACTGATGTCTTCTTGTTGAACGAACTGAAGATCATCTTTGGATTCCAATCCAGAGTCTACAAGTCTGTCAATCAAAAGCTGTGTGGTGTCCTCATTATTTGACGGCAAAGCCTTGAGGATGATTTCCCTCAGTTCTCCCACCAAGGAGGCCATTGCTCTAAATGGAGACAAAAGAATGATGAAGAACTATTACAGACATATCAAACACTGTGTACTTTGACAAGGGATAATAATCCAGAAGGTCATTCTGATTAACACAAGTGTATGATCCATTCATTGGTGTCAAGCAGTGAACACCCATATCAGGGATACTGCAAGTTTGGAAAAGTTCTGTGATGAAATACACTGAAGTATTGTGTATGACTGTCATCACAATCCTCCCTACAATAAGCCCCTCATCAGTTTCATGAATGACAAAACATGTTTTTTTTTGTATGTTGTGCCTTTCACAGTTGCCTCCTGAGAAACCAAAGTATTTTCAGGCTGAAAATCATATCTAGATACAGATTCTCTTATGACATCATTGTAGTCACTCACCACAAACTCTGTTGCCTTTTCTGCTACAATAGCAGGAGGGAAGAGCTCACCAGCACAAAGAAATGCCTGCAGTAGCTGATGTCTTTCTGTGAGAGTAAAGCACAGATTTTTAAAGTTATGTAATTTTCTTACACACTGTTTGAAATACACATGCTTACTTTCAAATCGTAATGTCCACAAACGGATGAGTGGTCCAAAATGAATAATGAGTTCAGGGTAGTGGCTAAGGTAATGATGTTTGGGTCTAAGAGAGTAAGTAGGAAAAATGTGTTTCCTAAAATATAGGTACTCATCAATCAAGACTCTCAAATACCCTATCTGACCACTGGATATGGCTGGAGCACAAACAAGTGCAACAATTTCCCTTAACAGTAAAATTAGTTACCAAACTTCATTCTCACCAGGTGATTCGATTTTTTCACCAATTAACATTGGTAGCATCCTCAAAAAGCACCAGTTCTGTACAGCATGCCCACCTAGCTTCTCACTTCCTGGGTTAATCCCACACGGTCTGTCACTGTTGTCATTCCCTAGAAACTTGAACTGACTGATCCTTCGATTCAATTCCAGGTAAGTAAATTTTCTGTCAACCTTTACAAGATGTTGTATACATAAAGCAAGGTCATACGACACGACTCCTTCAAACAAATCATGTCCAAGGCACGGGGGCAACCCTGGCTGACAGAAATGATAGGAGGAGAGCTCATTGAACAAAGAGTCAAACTTGATGCCTCCACTATGCACCAAACCCTCATCAAGGTTCTTAACATGATCTTTGTAAGACTCCACTGTACGAAATGCGGCTTTGGAAAGTGGATTTTCCTGAAAAATATA